>NW_006160229.1:3136881-3197729 GCF_000334495.1 Tupaia belangeri chinensis | reverse complement strand
GGTAAAGGCACTGGATTCCCACATGGTCAACCACACTTTGAGTCCCAGATCTGGCAGCTTGCTTTCTCATTTTACATCACCACTCTCTCTTTCTGGTGAGTGTATAAGCCCTATAGCAAATTAAATAATAATAATAATAATGATGATGATAATAATAAAATAACTCTTTAAAAAATCATATGTGATCTGAGCCTTGCTACTTTTCTGGTCTCCTCCTCATTTGCCCTCTCTTTTACTTTCTATCAGTCATTCTGAATTTTCCAGCTTGTCCTTTGAACATGTGAAACATATTCCCAACCTCAAGGCCTTTGAACTTACTAATATTTCTTCCTGGAAATATTTTTCTTCCAGATATCCATCTCACATCCTTCAAATGCCACCTTAATAGAAAGGCTTTCCCTGACCACCCTATCTGAAAGAGGAACTCTGTCTCAGCACTCCTTATCCCTCTAACTCTGCTTATTTATTCTCCAGAACAAATAATATACAAACTTGTCTGTCTAACATCTGTCCACACCCTCTAGAACATAACCTCTATGTAGAAAAGGATTTTTTTTCATTACTATATTTCAGCATTTGGAACAGTGACTGATATTCTATATTCATGCCATAAAAATTTGCTAAATAGAAGAATGAATGAATCCTGATGGTCTGGTAAACTGAAGAGACAAATTATTCCATATTATTAGTTATACAAAGAATCTTTGTATAATTATTTAACAATCAGATTTGTCATAAAATATTTACACTACTATTGAGGTACAGATATTGGGGCTTTAATTTTCACTGAGGTTACGAACTGCATTATAATCATAAACCAGCATCTCTACCCAAAGAAACAAAATAAACCTTTACTGATACTCTTTTGAACTAAACATGAAAGGCTATTCGTAAAACAGGTAGGGCAAGATGAAAGAAAATAGCTGAAGAGAATATCTTTGAAACGTGCGGCAACAGGTAATTAATCATTGAAAGCACCAAATCCTAATGGCTAGTAAATTTCAAGGGCTTTTCTCATTAATATAAGAAAGTGAAATATTTTCCTCAACACATTAGAAATGTAAACTCACTGCATTGAATAAAAGAATAAATTAATACATTTCTCCAAAGAAAATATGGTAATTTTCAATAGTTTAATTATATATATTAAAGATTAAAACATCAAAATATCAGGAGATGTACAAAGTGAGTCAGACTATGAAAGATACACATTGTATATCCCCACTCAATTTGTATTGAGTGTTTTCACTTTATGGCAGAGATTGAGAGATATGAAGATGTGATGGTGGAAAGAATGGGTGTGTATGCTACTTACAGTAAGGGGAGAAAGTGGTTAGTAGACAGTGGGTGGTGGATAGTGGGTGCAAGGGAAAAAAAAGGAAAAAATTGAGGAAAGTTATGAAAGTTCAAGTACAAATAATTTTTGAAGACTATAAATGGTAAGCTTATGTTTACAAAAGAAAAACAAATCAAGCTTTATTTGTGTATTGTCTGGATTTGTTATCAAAAGAGCACTCTGCCTAAAAGAGCGAATTGAATAGTGTTCAAAATGTTTACAATCGTTTGTGAAACTGAAATTTATCATTAATTTGTATGCATCTGTAAGTTATTGTTATAAATATCAGCTATATTTTTGGTTCGTGCAACTTTAAACTTTGAAGCTCGTATCTGTGAAGTTACAACTGAAATTTATTTTACTAATGTTTTCTGAATGAACTGAATCAAATCTTTGTTGGAAAAAAATATATCATAAGACAGTTAGCCAGGGACCTAGGGCTTAACTCTGGTGTGTTTATCAGGGGAGCTTAAAACCTAATACCACTCATGCTTAAACTGCTCTGTGTAAAACATGAGTATCTCAGGTTAAACATATATAAAGTATAGTGATTCACAGCTCATTTCTTTGCTATGGTCCAAGTGTTGTCTTCCATCCACTAAAACAAAAACAAGGGCACCATTTTTTTCTTTTTTAAAAGAGGGACATTAAATAATAAATAAATGACATGGCTGGTTAATACAATGGGATAGAAAGATCAGCTCAGTACCACACTTACAATGTTATTTAGAGAAGAGAATAATTTAAAAGGAAGTATAGAAATGGAGAAAGAAAAATTTTTCAGCACATAACTTTTCATTTTTATGTTAATTAAATGTATTTCCCTCTTGCTCCCTGTACTACTCACCCTGTATTACTCCTATCCTTACTGTCTCTAGTATCTACAGTTGCCATCCCTGCTACTATACCTTCCAAACTTTCAGTTTCTGCTATATAAAACAGACATTGAGTATATATTAAGTGGGGAAATAAAAAGTCTATCTTTCTACCATATGATCCGGTAATTCCACTCTTAGGTATTTACCTACAAGATAGAAAAATCCTCACTTATAAAAACACTTGCAAATAAATGTTGATTACAGCATTATTTACAATTGCTAGGACGTGGAATCAACCCAAATGTCCAAAAATAGATGAGTAGATTGAAAAAGTGTGGCACATGTACTCTATGGAATACTACACAGCCATAAAAAAACAATGAGAACCTGACATTTGATACAAAGTAGTCAGATATGGAAGAATAATGCTAAGTGAAAAAATTATTTAAATTGTGAATAATAGGAAATAAGCATTTGTCAACAGTATAGTCAGCCCTCTGTATCTTTGGATTCTGCATCAAAGAATTCAACCAATGCCTATCAAAAACATCATGCTGTTGCTGATGTGTATTTCATAGTTAGGTTTAGGTGGTAACACACACAGACTTTTATTTTTGTCATTATTTCCTAGACAATACAATATAGCTACTATTTTTATGGTATTTATATCATATTATGTATTATAAGTAATCTAGAAATGATTTGAAGTACCTGAGAGAATATGTGTACGTTATATACAAATACTATTCCATTTTATATAAAGAACTTGAACACCCATGGACTTTGGTGTCCATGGAGGGTCCTAGAACCAATACTGAAAGGGATGACTGAAAAAAAAATGTATCATTATTCTACTAACTATCCGGACATGGCGATATGTGGCAGTAGTGATATCAAGACTTTGTCACACTTGTTATTAAGTGAACTCAGAAGTTACTGTATCTTAGCAAATATCCATGATGGTTAAGTCAGGGCCAGAGATTCAGAGTCCTGATCTATTGGGTGATCGGAATAGTCACAGTGCATTTTTGCAAAGAAAAGCAATTTTCTGACAGTCCAACAGATGTGATGAAGAGGTTAGGCTGTATTCCCTCCACATAGTCTTTTTAAAATATAAACTAATGAACTAGATATTAGATCTATAATAAAAGGACTCTCTAGTTGTTCTTTTCACAGAAATTGTCTTTGGCGCACTCGGGAAAAGAAACATGGATAAGGGCAATTGTATGCCCTTAAAATGATCCTAAATAAAGGCACAAAATTCCTAGATTATTGTACTGTATACTCTTTTACTTTTTTGTTATTTATATTGCATTTTATATTAAAGCAGCTTTACATACTGCTTAGGATAACAGGCTTTTCTGCATTTTAAGTTTTATTTTGTGATATCTTATTTACATTTAATCATTGTACATATTTACAGCATACACTGTGCTTTTTCTTTTTTTCTCTTGATTCCCTCCCTCTTGCCAACCCCCCATAGTCCACTACCCTTCCACACTGTCTCTAGTATCCACAGTTGCTCTTTATGTTTTTATAGCTTCCTATTTTTCAGTTTCTGCCATAGACAGGTTTTAAAGTTAGTTAAGTGCCAGAGCAATACTTAAAACCAAGGTCTGATTAACTTTGAGCAAGTTATGTAACATCTGTGCTTCAGTTCCCTCATTTTTATTGTCAAAATGCTTTTAAGAGTACCAATTTGTTTCTTCCATAAGAGAGAACAATAGAGAGAGAGAGAGACAGAGAGCACCCCAAAAGGGTCTTAATGTCATGACCCATTAATCCCAGCCCCGGCCAGCCCTGGATCACAGGCACCCATGTATGACACTGACATATAAAAGAGGCCTCAAGACACGAACCTGGGACATTCCCATGTGGGTCCTGTTGCATTACCACTGCACTACCACCTGACCCAGTTTCCTAATCTTTAAAATGGGGAAAATAATAGTACTTTCTTCATAGGTTTATTGGGAGGACAAAATCAGTTAAGATTTGTGTAAGACCCCTAAAATGCAGACAATAATTAAAAAAATAGACAAGGAGGATTATATCAAGATAAGACGCTTCTGCATGACAAAGGAGTAATAAAATGATAGATATCCCTCAGAATGGGAAAAAATATTTGCAAGTTATGCTTCAGAAAAAGGATTGATAACCAGAATATATAGTGAACTGAAGAAGCTCAATGCAAAAAAAGGATTAGCTCAATTAAAAATGATTTGAATAGACAGCTCTCTAACAAAGACATGAATGGCTAAAATGGATATGAAAAAATGTTCAACAACTCTAATCATAAGGGAAATGAAAATCAAAACCATAGTGAGATACCACTTAACCTAAGTAAAATGGCTTTGATCAAGAAAATAAGGAAAGGTAAGTGCTATAGTGAAAAGAGAATCCTCCTACACTAATGGTGGGAATGTAAATTGGTACAGCCACTATGGAAAACAATATTGAGGTTTCTTAAAAACCTACTAATGTAACTATTATATGACTCAGTAATCCCACTCCTTGCTATTTACCAAAGAAATTGGAAAACAGTAGGAAAGACACATGTGCATCCGTGTTTATTGCTGTATTTTTTTTTTTGGAGAGATTTTCGCTATAGGGCGCTTGTGCTCACCAGACAGAGAGAGACATAGAGACAGAAAGTGAGAAATCACCCCCCAGGGGGGATGGTCACGCCACAATCCCTTCTCCTCCATTCTCCTCTCGGGATCTTGGGCATGCATGCACACGTGCCCGGCATGAGTTTTAAGCTACTGGGTCCAGGATGCGAACCGTGGTCGACTATGTGGGAGTCCAGCGACATAGCCATTACGCTAATGCTGGTTCCCTTTATTGCTGTATTATTCACAATTGCTAAATAAATTGGAATAAATCTAAGTGCCTAAGAACTGATACCTAGATTGAAAAAAAATGTGTCACATGTACACTCTGGAATATTATTCAGCCATAAAGAACAATGATATCTTGTCATTTGATATAAAGTGAATGAATATAGATTTAATGCTAAGCAAAGTAAGCCAGACCACAAAAGACAAACACTGTATATCCTCACTTCGTATATACTCAATGTCTGCACTCTATGGCAGAAACTGAGAGATCCAAAGACATATTAGTAAGGAGGACAAATATAAATACCAGAGACTGTATTGTTGTGGCGTATAGTAGAGAGTGGATGGGAAGGGCTCGGGAGATATACTTAACAGATATAGAATGTTAAATTCTCCACTGAAAATGACGTATATGGTAATATCCTTGATTTGATTATCACATACTGCATGCGTACTTAGAAAAACCATATTGTGTGCTTTAGAGATCTAAAACAAGTATGAATAAGAAATCATAAAATAAACAAAAATTTTAAAAGCCTGCCTAGCCTATAATAAGAAATAGAATTTTCTAAAACATATCTTCATAAACCCAAGAATTAATGATATTATTATAGAGCATTGCATTCATATAAAATACAATTACTTTGTGCCTGAATAAAATATCAGCACAGTGATGGCTGCTAACAAAATTATATCATCCCTCTATATAAACCAGAACTGGATTAACAATTAGGCCTACAGTTAGCATCAAATCTGCTTCAGGGTGTATGATTTAGGCTTTTGAGTCTCAAAATAGGGTGCCAGCAGGTATTTAAATTCTGTGCACTCATTATTTTGGTAAAGTCTATTTTTCCTTTGTGTCCTTAACCAGTCACCCTCAGAGAACAGTTAGAATCTCTACCTTTAAGAATTTAAACAATAGTTTCTAAACACCTGGCCAAGAAATCCGCAGGGGATTTCTCTGGAAGTACTCTTCCACTCCTCTGCTCTTTCTCAGCTTTTGAGGAGTAAAGCTGCTTCTCCTGTTGCTAGGCAATGAATCGCAAGAGCTTAAATTGTGATAGTGACCTCCCCCAAAATGTATTTTATTCCAGTGTACACTCTTCTTATGTATTGATACATTGCTGTTCCTAGGCCTTTCCTGCTGTTTTGTTAATATCTTCATATAGGGACCAGCAGATGGCATAACAGTCATGTTGCTGGAATCCCATACAGTCAACTGTGGTTCAAGTCCTGGATCCAGCGGCTTAAAACTCATGCCAGGTGTGTGTGCATACATGCCCAAAATCCTGAGATGGGACTGGCAGAGAAGGGACTGTGGCACGGCCATCCCCTGTGAGGTGATTTGTCCCTTTCTTTGTTTTTTTTTTTTTTTTTCTTTTTATGGTGGTTTAGGGCGCGTGTGCTCGCCAGACAGAGAGAGACAGAGAGACGGAAAGCGAGAAATCACCCCCTGGGGGGATGGCCACGCCACAATCCCTTCTCCTCCATTCTCCTCTTGGGATCTTGGGCACGCACGCACACACACCCGGCATGAGTTTAAGCCACCGGGATGGTTGACTACATGGGAGTCCAGCGACATAGCCATTATACCAACTGCTGGTTCCTGATTTCTCACTGTCTCTCTGTCTCTCTCTGTCTCTCCAGCAAGTGTACGTGCCCTATAGCAAAAATCTCTATCAAAACAAACAAAAAACAAAACAAACAAACAAAAAAACCCACCTCATATAAAACTTTGTTAAAAATGTTGCTCTGTGGAACCGGCAGATGACATAGTGATTACGTCACTGGACTTCCACATGGCCTACCACAGTTCGAGTCCTGGACCCAGTGGCTTCAAACTCACTCTGGGTACATATGCATGCATGCCCAAAATCCCAAGAGGAGAGTGGAGGAGAAGGGACTGCAGTGTGGCCAACTCCCCGGGGGGCTGATTCCTCACTTTCTGTCTCTCTGTCTCTCTTGTGAGCATACATTCCATATAGCAAAGCAACACTGATCTGTGCCTACTAGTCTTCATTTGTGAGTGGTCAGAATAGTAAGAAGACAACCTTGAGCAGTCTGCTTAATGTAATTAGTATTTAACAATGTCTGTTTCTTCCATTTGAAAATAAATTCAGAAACAGAAGGAGCTATGTGTGGCCAGGATCAGGCAATTGGTGGATTATTGCTGGATTATTGGATGTAAATATACATACTATAGGAAGCTATACGCAGTGTGGTAGGACTAAAGATAAGATGAAAGAAACTTTTTTATTCTTGAGAATCTTACTAACTGGTTAAAGAAAAACAAAAGATGCTGATATTAAGTGTATAATTTGGTAAGACTACCAATAACAGGTGGAAAAAGTGAAAAGAGCTAGAGAGTTTAAGATGTGCTAAGTAGGTTAGTAGGTGATGTGGTGGTTAAGATACTGGACTTGCCCATAGCTGCCCTGGCAGCTTGCTTTCTCATTTTCCCTTTCTCTCCCTCTCTGTTTTCTTTCTGGTCAAATTAAAAAATAAACAAAATCAAATAAATCTTAAAAAAAATGCGGTAAGGAAAGGCTACCAGAATTGAGAAATGTGGATGACAGTTACTGCAAGGGGGGGGGAACTATTCCTCTAGGCAATTTTGATCAACAGCAATGTTATTGCATGATAGTGAACGGATAATTATTTGTTATCAAATCAAAGGATTTGTAACTAATATCAAAGTGTTATTATGTTGCACCCAACCCAAGGTTATTATTTGGAGCATAGCTGCTAATATTAATGCCTTGCATCTATTCATAGTACATCTGTTGATTATGCTAAATCTATGGATCCAAGGTGTAATTGGAGAATGCACAACTTCTGTTAGAACCACTCTTCGTAGGAGTCATTCAATGCCTGTGATACTAAAACAGTTCATTCATCCATTCATTCAGCAAACACTGAGCACCTAGCACATGTGTGATAAGTTCAGAGCATTAGGGACACAGCCATGAACAAGTCATAGTTATCTCTTGCCCTTTCAGAATTTACAATCTGGTTCAAGAAAATGGAGAGATAAATGTACAAGTACTATTTTGCAAGATAAGAATAATAAGGTATGATTAATCATACTGGCTAAAAGATAGTACCATCTATCAGTAGCATGAGAGACTGAGAGTACACAGCAATCTAGTCAAGGAAGGAATTGATATTTAGTAAGAGCACCCTAGACCCTAGTGTAATGGCCATTTTATCCCGAGGGACACTGAGACTGCTCACTCATAAGAAAAGATATTTGGTAATAGAAATGGCTAACACTGACTGAACACTTACAGTACGTCAGTAATGTGCATAGGTCTTTGTATACACTATCCTAGGGAAATGGATCGAGTAGCATATGTAAATCCCATGAGTGTAAGGGAATAACAGAATTGCCTTGGGGAAATTTATATTTTTTTCTTTTCAAAAAAAAATGATAGAGGGCATGTGCACTCATGGAGAGGGAGAAAGAAAGAGAGAGGCAAAGTGAGAAAGCACCCCCCACGGGGCATGGCCACATCACAATCCCTTCTCCTTCATTTGTCTCTCCTGGGATTTTAGGCACACACATGCACATATGTGCCTGGCATGTCTGAGACTTGAAATTGGCCATTTGGGATCCAGCTGCCTTATCCATAACACTGCTGGCTGGCCCACCTTGGGAATTTTTAAAAGGAGACTCTAATGCTGCAGTGGCTCCTCAGAGCTGATAGCAAAAGAGAACAAGAACCAGAAGCATCCAGTGATACTTTCTCTCAGTTGGCAAGTTCATCTGAGCTCATTGGAGGAACAGAGCATAGCAAGTTGGGGTTTTCTCGATGGCCAGTGAGTGACAAGATATGGACTAGCTATTCCCTGTTGCCAGTTACCAGAAGTCTAAGGGTTGAATATGAGCAAATCATCTGGCAGGTGCCAATGGGTCACTAGCTTAACGCTGGTAAGTAAAAATGGCAATAAAGAGGTGGGGTCACAACCTCTTTTTCAATCTTTGACATAGGTGCTACAAAAGTTTTAAATCAATGACAGGCAGACATCTCCAAAGCTGGGAAACAAGACACAAGTCCAGGAAATCAGAGCAAGCTGGGAGAACCTAATTTGGGAACATAGTGAAGCATCTGAACCAGAGAAATACTTCACACAGAAAGGAACAAAGTGTCAGCTATGGATACTGTAAAAAGCCTAACTTCCTCAGTGGGGCTGACAGCGTTAAATGAAATAATCTCTTCTATTTAATGACCCTAGTAAAGCTTTTCAGGAATGATGGCATTTCATAGATCAACCTTATACACAGTGAGCTCAATTTGCAATTATCGGTAAAAGGGTATTGTTCTCTTTGAATGAAGCAATTTTCTTTAGAAATTATAAGAAATTAATTTTAGCAAAATTGAATCTAATTAATTGGCATATATTTATTGATTACCAAAGAACAAGGTACTGTACTAGATTCTTGGAAACAAATGAAAGACTTCAGTTGACTACTTTAAATGGTCCTCTAGAGTCTAATTTATCATGTATAAACATAACCCAGTAATTTACAAATTAAATGTCTATGTGACTACATCTACTATTAAAATAACATTGATCACTCCATATTCTTCTATCATCTTATAAGAACCACAAATACAGAGATACAGCTGAGCCATCACTGACTTCTTATCAACACAAGAATTTAATGATGTGCATTTACCTTTACCCCTAAGGAGCCAACATTGGGAATGTTTGCTGGGAGCTATATAAGTATGCATAAATGATCTGAAAATATTTAAAAATTTTGACCAACGTTAAACAGTGATATTGCAGGTAATGATGGAACTATTCAATAAATTGTCTACTTTTTATTATCTCAAATTTTCTACTTCATAGATGTTGCTATATATATTATTTTTTTGAAGGTTCTTGCCATAAGGCATGTATACTCACCAGAGAGGAAAGAGACAGTGAGAGGGAAAGTGAGAAATCACTCCCCAGAGATGCCATGCCACAACCCCTTCTCCTCTATTCTCCTCCTGGGATTTTGGGTACACGCATGCACCTGGAGTGATTTTCAAGCCACTGGGTACAAAACTCAAACTGCAGCTGGTGATGTGGGAGAGTCCAGCACCTTAACCAGTTTGCCACCTGCTGGTCTCTGTAGCTATATCCTTAAGGAAACCATTTTATCAAGGCTTATTCTGGTAATCTACAACAGAAATTCAATTTATTCCCAGCATTTTGCCTGCTTGGAAATACAATCAATCCCTGATACGATTACAGCACTGATATCACAAACAACAAACTGAAATATTTTATTAATGTCAGTTTTCAGGGACTAGCAGATGGAGTAATAGTTTCATCTTGGGACTCTCACATAGTCAACCACAGTTCGAGTTCCGAACCCTGTGGCTGAAAACTCACACTAGGCGCATGTGCATGTGTGCCCAAGATCCTGAGAGGAGAATGGAGAAGATTGCTGTGTGGCCATTTCACCTAGGGGGCGATTTCTCACCTTCTATCTCTCTCTCTCTGGGGAGTGTGCACACCCTATAGCAAAAATCTCTCTTAAAAAATGTAGGTCTTCAATGATTCTGTTTCTTTCTCAATTATTGTATAGGACAGCAGAGGGTCCTAAAGAAATCTTGCCTTACTGATTTACTTTTGATTTTTTAATAGAACTATAGCCAAGCTGATACTGATAGTTTAAATATGTATTATGTCCAACTGGCTTTCTTTACTTGTTTTTTTTTTTTTTTGGATAAGTTGTGAAAGAGGAGACTAAAATAAACTTCCAGTTGTAATTGCAAACCTTACTGAATTAAAGTTGACTCATGAAGTTGAGCAGTTGGATTTCACCAGGATTATCATATTTGTGTCCTGAAGGGAGGGATGTTTTTTCTAAGATAGAAAGAAAAATAAATTTTCTACAGTCAAGTAATTTTCTCCAAGTAATTTTCAGGATGAGAAAAAAAAATATGTGAGCCTGTCAAAACACACAAGTTTCCTTTAAATAAAGGTATGAGGAAATACAATGAGCAATTACTAACATAAATTGCCTTTACTACAATAGCTATCAGTTAGGTTGCATAGCACAGGCAAGAAACTAATCCTTAAAACTGCATTTCCTTTTTTGTGGACATTTAAATGAAAGCAAGTAGCTAATCCAATTAATATTATTGTACTTTCAAAATTAAACTTTTTGGTTACTTAGGCTATGCAGATGACTCAAAAGTTACAATTATGACAAACTTGAATTCAGTTTTTAAATAGGAAAGAATAACAGTCCTTAATAGTAGTACAGGAAAGAACTTCCAGTTTGTCTTAAAAAGGTTTGAGCATTCAAATATCTGCAGTAGCTCATGTTCAAGTCCAGCTACATTCTTTTAGCTCCAAGAATTCTAGCTGGGCTCATTTTTTGGATCTGTAACCAACTTAACAAGACCCTTACTAAAGTCAGGCAAATGCTTTAAGCTTTGGGTTTCATAATTTATACAATGGAAAGAATGATACTGATCTTCCTCATTTACGAGTTAAGAGATGATGAATATTATTTCTACAAGTCTACATCATCACAGCTTGATTTTTTCCTCAAAATCGGTCTTTAAAGAAGTTAATTTTTAAAGTGTGAGTAAATCTGCATCTCCTGCATATTCTGACAAATACCTTAAATTGAAAGAAATTCGCCCACATCACACCTCAATGATATAAGTCAAAATATAGAATTTTTAACTCAAGCTGACGGCAGAAATATCAGCTTGCCTTTTTCTATCAACTTTATATAATCTTGAAAACTGGTCTTATCTCTTTAATCCTTCTGAAATATGAAGGACATGAGTAATGGCTTGAAAAAAATGAATGACAGGTCTTCACCATCACATTAATATCTTCTGAAGTAGTGAGCCAAAAATGTTCCATAAAGCGATTTTTAAAACACTAAGTGTAAATGTTTTAAACAACTATTCTTCCTATTTTTATAAACCATGTACTTTTACTAATTTGATGCAAGCTTGTAGTAATAATGTCTACTCAAAAGTTCACTTACGTTATTAACTTAACATTGGTGAGAGGAAATAAAATTTAACTAGATTTTCAATTTAATTTATAAAAGGAACATACTTCTGAAGAAGTGAAATGTTATCGCCTTCCCTGAAAAATCTGTAGGTTGCAAATAAATCTCTTTTTTTTATACACACACTTGTATATTTTGCTTAAATAATTTATACCTTTTATATCAAGGCAAGCTAATGATTTGGAGTGCCCTTAAGTACTCTATGATTTGACTCTTGCTCTATCTATGTAAGATAGACTTCATTTTTAGAATGTGATTTGAAATATCTTACATTTTGGGAGATAACACATGAAATACACATGTTAATATTCACCTGAGAAAAGTATAACTAGGAAAGACTCAGTTCTGCCCCAAACACCCTCTTATACAATTCAAAGGTCCAATGGAAACATATTTGAGGAAGTCTGTTCCTTTAGATAATATACATCATTATCTTTCCAGAAAAGTACTGCCACATCTACTGAGTCACTGGAGGAGTTAGGGCTAATTGACAGATAACAAGTGCCACAAACTATATTGGTTATGTGGCAAGAAATGTCCATGTCATTTACCATCATTCCCCCAATCCCACAAGCTCTTTCATTCAGCCTTCTCCTTTTGTTGCATACTAAATAAATAAGAGCTTGGAAAAGTTCATTAGAATCTGTCTAACATGTAAATCTCATCCTCTTAGATGTTCGGTGCTCCTCTACATTTGACCTTTGTGGATACAGAGCAATGGTATGTTTATGTCTTTTACATAAACCTAAACTGTGATTTTATTTCTTTACAAAGAAACTTATAACTAAGGAAGGCTGTAGTGTTCTAAGCTCTGATGCTGAGTCCACTTAGAGCTTCAGAGTTCCAGTAGGGATGAACAAAAGTATTTCACTGTGAACTCTGATGATGTTACTGATGCTGCATAACATACTCATATTAGATGCTTTTCATACCAGCAAGTCCAGGAGACATCATGATTCTGTTTGGAGATTGTCTCTTTTTCTCACATCCTTTTCAGTTCCCCAATAATATCAAGTAATTTCTCTTTCTCAAACTATTTTGGTTAAGAAAGAATGAGAGAGGGACAGTTGTTATTTCAGGTGGGAAACTGAAAGTACAGGAATAAGTCAACTTTTTTTTTTATTTTCAAAGGTAGCTTGTCATTATTGTGTGTTTCATTCTATAGGAATTGCTTTGTTTTGATTCAATTTGATTTGATAATTGGGATATAATGAGAAACAGAATCAAGCTGTGAAAATGTTCAATACAAAATCTCACTAAGCACTATTTCATGAAATGAGATGCAAATTTCCTTAGGGGTTCTAACCTTTTTGATCACCTTAGTCTTTAGGAAAAAAATAAAACACAATCTTCAATAAAAATTCTAATCTGCATATTAACCAAGTTTTGCTTATCTTTGAAGGAGGCAGAATAAAAATGCAAATAAACAATGCATTGATATAAGAAATGAGGTAATTTGCATTTACATAAAGACTCATCCAAGTCTATGTGAGAAATACTTTAAAATTCTACATCAGTAAAGTTGAAATTCATGAGGTCCTAATGATGTTCTCTCGAATTTTATAGGCCTGGCTGTGAATGTTTCACTTCCTAAACATTGACAAAATCAGATACATTATTCCCTTAATTTCATTATTTTTTTCTATAAAGTAGTTCCTTTTCAGAGAAGAGTGCAGTGATAGATACAAGTACAATAAAAACAAAGATGTTCCCAGTTAACAATGAATGATTAAATTGTCTCAGTAGTAGTCAATATGGTTCTATATCCTTGCTGTGTGAGTTGGAAGATGACTTTAAAATATGCTTCAACATCATTTTAATAGACATTGTTCAGCATGAGAAATTTAGTTTACCAAATAATGCTCTGTAAAAAGCATCTGAAAATAAATGCAGCAATCAGCAATACATATAGAATCCATGTCCGGAAAAGTCTTTGTTTTTGGGTGGAATGAAGCATGTATTCATGGCAGAGGAATAAAATGCAATTCAAGTAAAATGTCATATCTGACTCTGAAAAGAACATTTTGATTCTGTTTAAAAGTTGCTTCTAAACACTAAAAGCAGCAAGGTTTTATCTTCAGTTTTGCATTAACTAATTCTTTCTAATCTATTCTGCAATTTAAAAAAAATGGTATCCTAATGGATAATCATGAAGAGAGAATGGCTTTCAGCTAGTTTCCATTCTCTTGGCGTCCAGCTAGATGACAGACATGAGAGTTGAATGTTCTTTACGCCAGAAGACTCTCTGCTTTCACACTGGCATTTCTACTGCCAGTGGTCCAAAACCTCATTCAAAGTTTCTAAACTACCTGTGATTTCTAAGGAGGTCCATCTTAGACAAGAAGTGTTCTCTACCCAGACCCAAAGGCTAGATTCTGGATTGATGGGAAAGAAAAAAAGAAGAAAGAAAAGAAAAAGATAGAAAGAAAAAGAAGGAAAGAAAGGGAAAGAAAGAAAAAGAGAAAGAAAGAGAGAAGTTATTCAAGAAAACACATTACCTCAAATGTGTTGTTCTTGGAGTTTTGTATTGTGCAACATGAAATTCAGAGCAGAAATTTCTCTCCCTAATCATACATTACTTAGATAAATGATATAATGATTGCATATTTTCTAAGCCTCCTCAGACAGAGAGGCAGCATTCATAAGCATGGTAAGGCTAAGCCAGCCTAGAATTAAAAATTTTCTACAGCCACAAATCACAATTTTCCATCTATTAATTGTTTCTAATCAATCCTCAGTCAAATTGCTTAGCAAAATTCACAAAACAGCTAACATTATCTTGATTACTTATACACAGATAATCCGAAGTTGACTAGTGAGTCTTAGGGAACAAAATCTACAAAGAAACTGATGCCCGTGATGAAAGGGTGCATGTTAAACCCATATAACAAACCAGGATGTCCTCATTTAAACTAACGTCTTGTGTACAGACATCTGCTAAAATCTTGAGAATGTCAATATGAGTTCAAACTGCACTGGTATCTAGTCACAAATGAGTCATCCTCGACTACTCTCCCTCACCTTCTACTATATAGGTATATAATAAATGAATGGGAGAATGGCTGGATGATGGTGCAAAAGTAAAACATGAGGCTTTGTGAGGCTGATTCACATGGGAAGGCTGCCAGTTCATGGCCAGTGACATCCCTGAGTCTCCGGACACATATGTGCTCATAATCTGTGGTTGGCTAAACCTGAGGGAGGATTATAGTGTCAAGACTCTTGGGGGAGCTCCCTCTCTGTCTCTCTTTTATGAAATAATTAAATAAATTTAAAAACACACACACAAATGAGTGGACATGTGGTTGTAGATCATCTTAGTGAGTGACCTTTAAATAAATAGGCATGTGTTTATTTTATTAAAAAAGTAAATGGTTACCTATCCAAAATCCAAGCACAATTTATATCAGAAATAATGCAGGGTTGAGATTTGTGTGGGGGTGGTGAAGAGGAAAAGTACTCTGGCCCATATTTTCAATGCTTTATACTTCACTCAATTACTAAAGCCACTGTTTTAGTTATTCCAGAGGTATAATGGGAAAGCTCTACAAAAAATCCTCACAGCATCTTCTGTGATTCACCTGTCTTTTGGGTACCCTGTCATCTGATCATCTACTTGTCTGATTTAGGTCTCTTCTAGCACACCCCCAAGGCTGCTCTCTTACAAACAGGCAGCTGCTGCTAGAACTTCTTAAATAGCTCCATAAATGAATAAGTAAAGAGTATAGCTGTTCCAGTGGCCTGTTTTGGCTCAATGGTACGATCTCCCAGCTGGTGAATTCCCCAGAAAGCAACCACTACAAGAGCAATCTGTTTGATGCAGCAAGTCTGAACATTGCTATGGCATGAAGTTCCCTGCCCAGGTCAGGGAAATTTGGCTAACACTGTCCCTTGAGGACAATAATGTGAATGTCCACTATATATATCCATACATTCATACAAACATACACATATGAGACAGAGAGAGAGAGAAAGGGAGAAAATGCCAGGGCCGTCAAAAAGCTCAAAATTATTTCAAATTATTACTCAGGTATGAAATGTTATATTCAATACCTGCACAGCCTTTTGATTCACATCATTCCTTTGTTTTAGTAAAAACGGTCTCATCTGAATAATTGCAGGAGAAAGTATTCAGAAAAGCAAACAATAAAGTCCAGTTCACAAAAATAAAGTTGGTACAAGAGAGATCAGTTACATATAGATCTTCAAACACTACTCTGCATGTGTGAGAGAGAATTAATGAAAAAAAAAAAACTAAAAAAAATTCTTCCACAGATGACAGGTTATAGAACACTTGACAGAAAATTCCAAGAGGGAATTCCCTTGTAGGGCCAAGAAAGATGATTTTATCTCTTATTAAAAGAAGCAGTGGCAGAAGGACTAAGAAACAGGAAAGAGGAGAGAAAGAGAGAGAGAGAGATGAAAAATCTGGACTTCCCTCTACCAATAGCCAAAATCCCATCTTCAGCCTTAGCCAACCAGGATCACATGAACCTGGGACCTTCCCATATGATCTCAGCATCACAGAGGATTTTATTATCACTGTGCTACTGTGAGTGACCTAATATCATTTAATCCTTGAACAAAAAAATGGTCTTTTGTGTAAAAAAAGATGGCAAAAGTATGTGCCTAACCACTTTTAAATTGGCAACAGCATAAAATCAGCCAATGAAAGCCACTATTTGAAAATTAAAAAGAATAGTAATCAGCCATAAAGAGAAATAAAATGTAGGAAGCAATAATGACAAGAGCTGAATTAGGCCCAATATAGGAATGGAGGCACATAACCATGTGCCTGATTCCCAGGTAATCAGGTGAAGAGGGACCCATTTCCAGTATCTTTCCATTTTCACATGTATCCTATCTCAAATCCATTTTGATAGTTTTTTCCTATCATTGAATTTCTTGATGTTAACATTGTATTACTTAACCTGACTATGCACTTATTTCTAATCAAGATGTTCAATCTTGAAAGTTGTCATAGTTTAGACTAGACTCTAAACTGTTCAACAAAAGGTAAAGGTTTTCCTCTTCTGGAGAAAAGCCTGAGCTGCTATATTACCTCATAAGCATCACCAATAAGTATCAAACATCTAAGACTTTTTTCATCTAAATATAATATACAGCACATTTGCATTTCTGAAAAGAAAAATACGTTTTTATTGTTAGATTTTAGCCATAATTGGTTTTCTGTTAATAAAGAAATAGGTAAGAAAGCTATATTATCGTAAGACCTGATCCTGAAAATGTGTAAGATGGGAATATTTGAGTAAGACGTGTTAGAATAAACCACTTAAATGAGGTGGAGAAGTTGTGGAGAGAAGTGGAGAAGCAAAATGTACTGGAAAGAGTATTGGTTTGGAGTCAGAAGACTTCATTTCAAAGTTCAGTTTTGCCACTCATTTATTAATTATGTACCCTACTGAAAACCACATCCTCTCTCTCAACGTCAATTTCCTCTTCTATAAGGACAAAATACTATTCCCTTCCCTGTCTATCTCAAAAGGTGCTTACAAGGATCAAACAAAGAAACAAAAGTGAAAATACTATAAAAGTTAAAGTGCCAGACATTTACTATTCTTATGTATGAACGGGATTCAGAACATACATACCTTGAAAATAAAAGATCATTAACTATTCAGTTTCCTAACACTTTCTTAAAGATTCAAATACCTGATTGAGGTATAAAAATTACAGACATTTAGGTGTCAACAGTTCCCTGAGAGTGACAACAAAATAAAATACAGTCATGTGGCATGTAATGATATTTCAGTCAAGGAGGGATTGCATATATATTGATGTCCCATAAAACTATACTGGAGCTAAAAAATTCCTATCGCTTAGCAATACTGTAGTTATTCTAATGTCATAGCATAACACGTCATTCACGTGTGTGTGGTGATGCTGGTGCACACGGACCTAATATGCTGCTAGCTGTATCAAAGTATAGCACACACAATTATGTAGAGTGCATCATACTTGAATAAATAACTATGTGACTAGTTTAGGTATTTGCCACCCTATACTTTTTGTTGTTATTTTAGAGTATATTCTTAAAAAAAAAAAGAATTATTTCTTTATTTAATTCAATTTGTTGTTATTTTTAAAAATTTGACCAGAAAGAGACAGAGATATAGAAAGGGAAAGTGAGAAAGCAAGATGCCAGATCTGGGGCTTGAATGCGGTCAACCATGTGGGAGCCCAGTGCCTTAACCACCATGCCATCTGGTGGTCCTAGAGTATACTTTTATGAATAAAAAAAGTTTACTATAAAACGCTATGGTGTGCTACAATTATGACGGTCTCATATATTTCCAGTATATTGTGTCTCCTGATTGCATCATATTTTTTTAGGCACTTGATTTAATCTCATGTTATTCTGATCACCCTGGCCCCTCCCAATGGGACAATATATGGATAAGGAAGATAGTGACATTGATGATCTTCATGCTGTGTAGGCCTAGGCTAATGTGTATGTCTGTATCTTACTTTTTAAAAAAAAAAAAGTTAAAGAAGTTAAAATTTAAAAATAGAAAACAGTTTTAGAATAAGGGTATACAGAAATAAAACATTTCTGTACAGCTGCACAATGTTACTATGCCTTAAACTAAATGTCATGGAAAGAGTCAAAAAGTGAAAAACAAAAAGTTTATAAGGTAAATATATTATTCTATGTTTAATTTATTACTGAGGGAAGGAAAATATTTATTTATAAATTTTGTATGGCCTAAGTGTACAGTGCACTGTAATGTCCTAGGTCTTTACATTCACCAATTCACCTACCATAAAAATTATATATTATATAGAAATGTAGAATCACTTGCAGTTACAAGATATATTAGTGGCAAGTGTCCTACACAAGTGTACCATTTTTTATTGTTCATATCATGTTTTTGGAGGTTTTTGCCTCAGGGCACATACACTTGCTGGAGAGAGACAGAAACACTATAAAGGAAAGTAAGAAATCACTCCCCAGGGGGGTGGTTACACTGCAATCCTTTCTCCTTCATTCTCCTCCCATGATCTTGGGCACACACATGACTGAGAGTGAGTTTTAAGCCATTGGGTTCAGGACTTGAACCAGAGTCAATCATGTGGGAGTCCAGCAACATAACCACTACGCCATATGCTGGCCCTATATCTTTATTTTATTTATTTATTTATTTCAGGTTTTTGCCATAGGGCATGTGTTTTCCCTGGAGAGAGACAGAGGGAAAATGAGAAATCACCCCTCCATACCACAAGCTCTTCTTCACCATTCTCCTCTTGGGATTTTGGACACACACAAACATGCACCCAACATGTTTCTCAAGCCTCTGGGTCCACGACTTGAACTGTGCAGTTGACCATATGGAATCCAGTGCCTGAACCTTTGCACCATCTGCTGGCCCCTCATATCATAGTTTTACTGCACGTTTTGGTGTTTATCCATGTTTAAATGTACAAATATTTACCATTTTGTTACAATTGCCTGCAATATCGGTACAGTAACATGCTATACAGGTGTGTAGCCTAGAAGCAAAAGACTATACTATAGAACCTAGGCATGTGGTGGGCTACAGCATCTGGATTTGCATAAGTACTCTCCATGATGTTTGTATGACAAAATCACCTATGTATTTCTCATTAAGTGGTGTGACTATAAATAGAAAACAACCTATATAGACTATTACTATTCAGCCATTAAAATAATTATTTAGAATACTTTAATATATGGTTGAATATTCATGATAATGAGAAAAAAAGTAGGTTTTAAACATGGTATGTATAGAGTGATTCCATTTACCTATAACTATGTAATACATATAATATATGTAATACATACATATAAGTATATAGATAGATAAATGAGACAGAAAGAGAGAGTGACAGCCAGCCACTGTGAAGATCTATAATAGAATATTGACATTGGTTTTCTCTGATCAGAGAAATTTTCTTTTAAGGATACATTTTAGTGTTTCCCAAATTTTCTACAAAGAACATATATTAAATTGATAAACATAATATAAACATGCACAAAATCAGTGTTCCCTGAGAGAGAGAAGCTCAATTAGGAACTTAAAATTCTTGTTCAATCTAAGACATAAGACAGTTAGTTACAAGGACATTTTTGTAACTACGGAAGAGACTTATCAGGGTTCTGTTTCTTCTGATGAGTAGATCAGTTGAATTTTCAAGAAGCACTGCATTGCTGGAGTACATTCCAGGTGAAATGACTTTGAAATTAAGTTCCCATCAACTTTTGCCATGCGGTGGTAGCCTGTGCCCTCTGTATGGGAAACCCTGCCCTGCGCTCCCTTTAAAAAGCATACAGATAGAGTGCAGACCAGGGTCTCCCAACAGCAGCTGATTCAATATTCCACTCCAGATTTTCTCTCTTCAGTTGTGATTTTATGTGAGACATAGATGGCTTGTTGAAATATCTTTTCCTTTTGAATTTTCCCACTTCAGTGATGGGCACTATCTGGAAAAGGCTGACTATGGCCTTCTGAATAAGTTTGTCCCTGTAAAAAACTGTACTTTTTGACTTTATATATTAATTCACTCCTTTTAAAAAAATTACAATTAATACATTATAGAATTCCACGGTCATCAAAGAATCATAGGCTGCCATATATTGGCCTGAATGATGTCAACCTGTCATTATAGGGACTGTGACAGTAAACAATAATATCCAGCATTTATTGACTCAATGTGCTTAACACTGTAAAATGCTGTGCAAGTATCATCCCATTTAATCCTCTTAAAAATCCTGTGGACTATACTACTATTATCCCTATCTTATAGATGAGGAACCTAAAGGACAAAAGAACTAGCTCCATTTGCCCTGACTCATACACCTTATATGCAACTGAGCTAGGTTTTACACTCAATTTGGTAGAGTCCTCCCTCTTAACCACTGGAAGCACTTTGAAGGTAAATATTCAGCATCATTTATGAATGATGCTGGAAGCTGATTAAACCTAGGAGATCAAAAGGTTCAGAGAAAGAAGGATGATTCTGTTCTATTTCAGAGACAGAGACAATGGCTCCAGTGTTGGCTATTCTGGGTTTAAAAAGTCTTTAGTGATAGACTAAGGTGCAGTGGCCACTAGAAATACAAGTCTGGCTCCCAGGAGGAAAGTGTCCACCTATGGATGGTAACTGAAGACACAAGAATGAATTTAATAATCTGCAGAATATAAGCAGAATGGAAGACACCTATGGGCCAACCCCATAGCACAGTGGTTAAGAACTGTACAGTGGGAGCTGTATCTCACATGGCTGACTGCAGTTTAAATCCAAGACCTAGAGGCTTGAAAAATATACCAGGCCATGTGAATGTGTAATCAAAATCCTGATGAGAAGGAGAAATGTAGAAAAAAGGATCATTGTGTGACCATGCCCCATTGAGGAGTGTTTTCTTGGTCTCTGGCAAGAAGATTACTGAGGTTGGAAATTCGGGGTAAGGAAGACATCAAACATTTAAGAGACATTAAGGGGAAAAAAATAAAAAGAAAAATAGAGGTAGTGTGGAACAGAGAGAAAGCAAAGTTATGGAAACTAAGAGAAGAGTTAGTTTCAGTGATGAATAGGTGATCAGCATGAGCCAATGCTGCAGGAAGAAGAAATAAGGTACAGCTTAAAGGGAATAAGAGATTTTATTTGGCAGTCACTGGTGACACTAGCCAGAGGAGTTAAGAAGTATTAATAGATGAGAAAATGAAGGCAAAGGTAAATGTGACTCTTGTCTATGAAAGAGAAAAAGACAGGTACAGACTTTAAGGGGGAAACAGTTCCAGGAGGGACTTCTTAGACAGAAGTCCTGAAATGATCTGTATGCCAGTGAGGAAATGCTAGTAAGTAGTCCAAGAGATAGTGAAGGTAGAGGAAAAAAAAGAAAGATAATTGATATATCTTGGTCTACATGGCATTGGGAAGGAATGGAATTAATGGAAATTTGGAGGACTTAGCCATGAAAAAACAGAGGAGTCCTTCTTTCAGGAGATGGTGGTTGAACCAAATGAGCCTTCACAATATTGATGCTCCTTTGATAAAGTACAAAACAACCTTGCAGCTAGTGTTGTGAGTTTTGGAAAACTAGGAAGGAAATCTCTGTCCAGGGGTTTAGGCTGGCTCTGTATGGCACAGAACAGGGGACTGATACAAGGGTCCATACTACTTAAGAAAATTAATAACCCTTTCACCTGATACTAAACCCGAACATTTTTTAACAAATAAATCTCTTTTGTTGCCCGGCTTCTTCTAAAAGCTGAGAACAAAATATGCTGCCTTTGCATGAAAGTAGCATGCAATATATGTTGAAGTTGATAAGAATATGTTGGAAATAATGAGGAATTGCACCCCCTCACACACACACAAGCCCTAGGTCTTGTCCTTATAATCTCTAGATTCCCTCTCCTCCTTCCCCCTAAAATACCTTTAGGATTTCTCCTGTGTGCATAACAAATAACAGCATGATTTACATTTCAACACTGCTTCAAAGAAGTTTCCAGGTGCTCGATATAAGCAGTAGAAGATCTGTGTTTTTTCCTTTAGATCTAAATAGTCTGAATCTCAGTATTGCTCATGGGAACTGTTTCAAAGGCTGAAGTGTCAGAATCAGAAGAGAAAGAAATGTGTGGGTGGGAAGTTCTACATGCAAACCTGTCATACTCTTCTTTCATTTTCAGACCTGAATATGCATGGATGCAGAAATTATAGCTTATTCCAAAGTTTTTACTGTCAGAATCAAATATAACAAAAAATGCCGACAAGATCAGATTGGTATACTTAGGTGAAAATGTTCAATAGACTTGATCTTTAACTCAAAATAGCTCTATCTGTTAATGAGCCCTTTCATTTGCTTTGAACATACTTTAAGAGGAGCCTCCTGGGCAAAGTACAGATTAAAATCTCATTGATTTAAACTTCACTACTTCGAAATTTACAATAATTTAAAAACAAAATAGGGGAGAAATTTGTTTCTGTTTAGCTATTCCTTTATATATGGGGTATAGAATAATGACACTGAAACAGCATCTTTGAATAAATACTTACAAATCAAATTATAAAATGTATACATCAAGACGTTCACCACAGCATTGTTTTATAATAACAACAACAAAATAGTTCATCAACAGAGAACTAGATAAGTAAATTAAGGCATATACATATGACAGAATATTATTCATCAATTTAAAATGAAGTGTATATACATTTATTGACATAAAATCCATGAACAAGATGTAAATGAAAAAGGCAAGATACACACAACACACATGTAGACTTATTACATTCATATACAATCAAATAAATATGAGAAGACTTCAAAAAGTTTCTGGAAACATAAAATTAATTATTTTGGTGAGAAAATATTTTGTAATTTTTGGGCCAGCAGGTGGTGTGGTGGTTAAGAACATTGTACTCTCATGGTTGACCACAGTTCAAGTGACAGACCTGGCAGCTTCCTTTTTCACTCTTTCTCTGTCTCCTGTCCCTCTCTGGTCAAATTAAAATATATAAATTCATAAAGTTAAATAAAATAATTCCTTAAAAAACATTTTTTGTAACCATGCATAGTTTTTTTAATAACACAAAAATTTTAAAAACTTTATGATGATCCCTCATATATTTGTATTTATACAATGGCAAATGGATGACAGAGACTAACATTTCTGAGTGCTGAGTTTGGGTGATATCTTACTTCTTTTCATTTTAGTATAACATAAAAACCTGAACAAAAATAAAATTGCCTACGAAAAAACTTTTTTGAAATTCTCAAACAACTTCAATTCACATGTAAATAATTGAGACATTAATTACACATTATTTCATTAAACTGGGTTATCTCAGGACCTTACTAAACAAGAGTTAGCATAGTTTGAGTTAATTTAAGAAATAGGTATGATTACATATCCTCACATACGTTATAAAAATAACCAAATCATAATTTTTTACTTGTAAGTGGGTTGTGTGTGAACTAAACAGTAAGTCTCAATGTTGTTATTCAGCTGTGATACACACCATCACCTCCACCACCATTTCCACATTAATCTACATCATCATAGAAAATGTTAAAAAAGGGATTAGAATTGATTACATAAGTCTTACTAGAAATAAATGTATATTTAAAATATTCATAGTGTTCCCTAGCAACAAATCTAAACAAGTGAGAAGGGAATCAATGTTTGGACTGTAGCAGCTCAGTATGAATTAGGCTGATTGACTAATCTGCTTAATATGGGAGAATAGTCTTAGCAAGCAAATCTCTGACTTTCATATGTATATTTACCTGTTTATGGACAAATCAGCATTTTCAGACTAAATGTAGAGTTGAATTAAGAGTCTTAGAGGTGGACCAGCAGTTGGCATAATTGCTATGTCGCTGGACTCTCATGTAGTCAATCGTGGTTCAAGTCCCGAACCCAGTGGCTTCAACTCACGCTGGGCGCGTGTGCATGCATGTCCAAGATCCCAAGAGGAGACTGGAGGAGAAGGGATTGTGGCATGGCCATTCTTCATGGGGGGTGATTTCTTGCTTTCTGTCTCTCTGTCTTTCTGGCGAGCACACGTGCCCTATAGCAAAAAAGCCTCTCCAACAACAACAATAACAAGAGTCTTAGAAACACTGGCAATGCTTATCCATATGTTTTTCTTATATAGCACTTGGATATTTATCTATCACACCAATTGAGTTTACACATTACTTTTGGGAGTCATTTCAATGTCTAAACTAATTAATCGATTGATTAATGTTTTAGCCAATATCTATTGAGCACCCATTATATGTCAGGCACTGCTCCAGGCAGGAGGAATGGATCACTGAACAAAATATAGACCTTGCTCTTGAGGAGTTGACATTCTAAAAGAGACAGACAATAAGTAATTATGTACAGACAATAAACAGCTAAATAGTGGATTCAACACATTTAATATGATTTGACCTGGTTATATATGCTGTATAAATCATGGGCATAGAAAGTGAATATGAATAATTTTACATGGATAATGGAAGATGGCAAATGATAGTAACAAAGAGCTGTTTTAAATTAAGTAAAGAGTTAGGTCAGCCTCCTTAATAAAGTAATATTTGAACAGAAACCTGAAGGTAGTGATGGAGTAGGCAATGGGGAGAGGAGACCAGGCAAAAGGATAGCAAGTGCCAAGGCTCTAAAGCAGGGGAAAGCTTGTCATAATGTGATAAAGGAACAGCAAGAAAGCCAATCTGGCTGAAGAATAGTGAATGGAAAGGAGTGGTAGGGGGTGCAGTGAGACAGCTGGATGGGAGCTACATCATAGAGAGACTTACAGTCCATACTAAGGACTTTGAACTGTGAGGAATTTCTTTAAAGAATCTGAACAGAAATTTTATTACATGATATGACTTAGATTTGAAAAGAATAACTATGTAGAAAATAGACTGGAGAAGCATAAGTATGGACTATGAGGATATTGCAATAATCTAGGCATGAGAGGGTGGACCTAGAAAGTAGAAGTGGGGGTAATAAAATTTGTTTTTTTTTCTGGAGTACATATATTTTGAAGGAAAATCCAGATTTATTGATGCATTCAGTGTGTAATGCTATAGAAAGAAAGGGAGTGAGGATAACTCAAGGATGTTGACTAAAGCAAGTAGAAGATGGAGTTGCCATTTATTGAGGTAGAGAAGACTGAATGAACAGAATATTGAGGAAAGGGAAATGATTATGTCTGTTTAGGACACATTAATGGAAAGATGCTAATTAGATAGCAAAATGGAGCTGTAAAGGAAGCAGTTAGAAATATGGTGCTGGTCTTGTGGTGAGATGTACAGGCTGGAGTACATAGGGAGTCACAAATATAAAAGACAGTATTTGAAGCCATGACAGAGGTACATCAAGAGAGTGAATGTAGATAAAGAACAGGGTCAAGAAACTGAGTCCTGGGGCCCAACAAAATCTAAAGCTGAGGGGGATGAGAAAGAGCAAGTAAAGGAGACTTAGAAGGATCAGCCAATGAGAAAGGATGAAAACTAAGAGTGTGCTATACTGGAAGCCAAGTGAAAGGAGTGTGCTCAGGAGGAAGGAGTGCTGAACTGCACCAACCACCACTGTTTGGTCAAGTCAGAAGAGCATTGAGGACTAGATATTAGATTTGGAAACAGGGAGGTAATTGGTAACTTTCAGAAACTTATTAAGTACCAGGCACTGTTCTAAGCTTTTTTTAAAAATATATGTCAATACACTTAAATCTCTCATGGCTTTAACTACAATTTTCTATTATTACCCCCATATTATGGATGAAAAAAAAAAAGTCAAATCAATAACTTATTAGAGTAGGGACCAGCAGTTAGCGTAATGGCTATGTCGCTGGACTCCCACATAATCGACCACAATTCGCATCTTTGACCCGGTGGCTTAAAACTCACACTGGGCGCGTGTGCGTGCGTGACCAAGATCCCGAGAGGAGAATGGAGGAGAAGGGATTGCGGCATGGCCATCCCCTCTGGGGGGTGATTTCTCACTTTCTGTCTCTATGTCTCTCTCTGTCTGTCTGGCGAGCATATGCGCCCTATAGCAAAAATCTCTAAAAAATTTTTTAAAAAATAACTTATTAGAGTAGAAAGCTTACTGGGCTGCACTGATGATTCACTGATGGTCATGAATTTAAAGTGAAACCAGTCAGCAGGACTGCTTTTTCCTCAGTTGCACTAGTACAGATGTTGAATTGGCCTAGATGTGGACTTAAGTGGGGCTGGAGTTTTTGCCAGCTGATTAATGATGGCCGGTGACGTTAAATTGAATCAATGGCATATGAAACAGTGGCTATTCTGAGGTTTGTGGCGGCTAAGCTGAAGGAGAGTAGTAAGGACATGGAAGTGAGTGTGGGGGGGATTAAGGTTGAGGTTGAATAGCTGTATAAAGGTGTTAGATGACAGTGAATATATTATTTCCCAAGGGATCAAGAAATTGTAAGTCTGGACAGTAGATGAAGAGAACTGTAACGATAAAAGTAATAGTCAAAACATGGTATGCTAGAAATTGATATAGGAACAGAGGTTACTAATGATGACATTTTAAGGTTTTCCTCAGGAGTGAGTGGCTGAGATAAGGTGGATAAGATCACAGGAAGAGAAAACGTTCAAGGAACTGAGAATGCTTGAGAGTTGCCTACTGAAACTATCAAAATTTATAACAAAAGTTATATTGGTGGGTGTGATGATGAACTGAGAGACAAAATTGTCAAGGGGAAATGGACAGTGGTGTTGGAGAGGACAACAATCAAACACAAGTAAGTTTCCCAAAGGGTTTCATCTCCTCTTCAAGGGAGGTGCAATCAAGTGAAAACTAAATAATGGTGTCCAGGACAAGGTAAACTAATAGAGAAGGGCAAACATTTAGCAGCTCTCATGGTTATGGTTCTGATGAATATAACAAACTCTTCACACTTTCCCAAGTAATCTCTACTACTACTAAGTTGCTACTTGTTAATTTCTTATTTACTTATATAAGTTTTTGATATAGGGCTCATGTACTCACCGGAGACAGAGACACAGAAAGGGACAGACAAAGAGAGAAATCATCCCCAGGGTGTGGCCATACCACAGTTCCTTCTCTTTGATTCTCCTCTTGAGATTTTGGTCCTGTATATGTGCCCAGCATGGTTTTCAAGCTGTCGAGTCCAGGACTTGAACTGCAGAATCGGCCATGTAGGATCCAGTACCTTAACCTCCATGCCACCTGCTGTTCCCACTTCTTGCTAACTTCTGCCATGAGCTTATTAGTTCTGTGGCTACTTTCTCTCATACTTTCTGTTTCCCAGTGAAGCAAACTACACTTTGTATGATTTAAACACAGAGCTCATCTGTTGTGACCAGCTCCAAATAAAACTGTTTGTTAGATATAGATTTTTAAAATAAGTCTTAGTCACCTTGCCCAAGAAATAGGGTTTACTTAACTGCAAGACAAGGATAAATTAAACTTAAGTCTTTTGAGAGCAACACCGTGGTGAAGCACTAACACAACTGGACCTAAAGAGAATGATCTGGGTTCATGTGTGAGGCCTCCCTCTATATGTTACACATGCCTGTGATATGAACCGGTTGATCCTGGGGGTGAATGACAGCAATGAGGACCATGTTGAGGGTGCTTGTATCTCTCTCTCCCTCTATTTTGGAATGAATAAATAAAATAAACTTGAAGAGTTTAAATCTTTCTGGAATTTTAACTATTCATAATTTTGATAGGAAAATCTTGAGAAATCATAATACTCATCTGATATATATTTTTTCTTTGTATATGATATATATTATATTCTACTATAATATATATTATATTGTCTCTTTTTTTTTTGCTATAGGGCAGACAGAGAAAGCAAGAAATAACCACCCCCCCCCCATCCCCAGGGGTATGGTCACACCATAATCCCTTCTCCTTTATTCTCCTCTTGGGATTTTGGGCACACACACACACACACAGGTCTGGGATGCAAACCATTGTTGGCCATGTGGGAGTCAAGTGCCTTAACCACTATGCCACCTGCTTGCCTCCTTTTGCTATATTTTAAAAACTACATTATATACTATATGAAACAATAAATCTTTGAAAGAAATTTCTTGTGGTTTTATACTCATTATTATATATTCTACACCCCTTTTCACAATGAAGCATTTAAGTTCATCTAATAGGCATATTAATGACAATGCCACAAATTAATCAACAACTGCACAAACAAAGGGGAATGTAAAACTGAAGTGAGATACTGACTAAAAGGTCCCTTGTTTTGCTATATTTTTTCATTTTATAAAGTTAATACAAAATAATCAACTATAAAAAACTTTAACGGAGGCATAAAAGTAAGAATCACTGGGAACAGACAGTGGTGCAGTGCTAAAACACAATGTTCCACACAGCAATTCAACATGGGAAGGTTCCCAGTTCTAGTCCTAAGACCTCCCTCAGTATTCTGGATATATGACTGCTTGTGATATGGGGCTGGCTGAAGGACAGAGTTGGGTCATGGCATCAAGACACAGTTGGGGGTACTGTCTCTCTTTCTCTCTCTTGTGCACATGCTCATGAAATAAACTTAAAAATAAAAGAGAATCACAGGCCCAGCTGTAGTGTACACACTGGATGCTATCAAGACCACATGGGATACCCCAGTTCAATTCTCAACCACCCTAAAAAGTTGAGCATGATGACATATGCTTGTAGTGCCAGCTCCTTAGGAGGCCAAAGCAGGAGGATTACAACACAGTGAGATCCTATCTAAAATCACCACACACAAGTGTGCACATACACACACTCTAAAAATAATAAGAATCATGTACGGTGTCAGCAGGTGGCCTGGTGGTTAAGGGTGATGGAATCCCACATGGCCGACCTCAGATTGAGTCCTGGACCTGGTAGCTTGCTTTCTCTCTTTCTCTCTATCTCTTTCTCTCTCACTCTGTCCGTCTCTGATCAAATTTAAATAAATAAATAAATAAATAAATAAATAAAGTTAAATAAAATATTTGTTAAAAAAAGAACCATGTATGATTATACCTCGTAGTGATAATAGTTTTGAGTATTTGGATGCTATTTCCATTTTGGGGGGAGAGGTTTTTACTATAGGGTGTGTATGCTCACCAGAAAGACAGAGACAGAGAGACAGAAAGTGATAAATCACCCCTCCCAGGGGTTTGGCCATCCCTTCTCCTCCATTCTCCTCTCAGGATCTTGGGCACACATGTGCATGTGCCCAGCAAGAGTTTAAGCCTCTGGGTCCAGGACTCGAACTGCGGTCGACTACATGGGAGTTCAGCGACATAGCCATTATGCCAACTGCTGGTTCAGGTATTTCCATTTTTAATAGGGACTAAGAGACACAAGATGAGCCCTGAGTCCTCCAAGAGGTTTGTTGTTCTTGCTATTTTACCCTCTCAGTCTTTGCATTTGGTAGTTAATTCAGGCTTCTACTAAGTCATGAAGAAAATAAATGATAGCTGCTAAGACATCATTACTATGAATTAAAGATTTTGCTCTAGACGAAGAACAGTTGTTTGGATGAACATCAACATCTTCGATCTGCAGTAAAATAGTTTGGTATAGAGGTATTCAATGGGGAGACATGACTAGAGATTCTCTAGAGACAGCAGAAAAAGACATAAGGAAGAACAAGCTGAAAACCACTTCTGTACCCTAGATATTTTATGGCACAATGAAGCCCTAGCCACTTTGTCTGGCAGTCTAAGAAAATAGGATGAACTAGAATTGAAGAACAAGTTAGGCTGATGAGACCGTTCAGATTTCAAAGGCAAATTCAAACACGGTTGGGATTAATGTACTTAGAAAACCAATTTAAATGTCTAATAAATAATTATTTTCATGAATCCATGCTTTTTTCACCACTATGCCTCATTGACCACAGAAACTCCTCCCTGAGTCTTCAGTCTCCCAATCTATAAAAGAGGAAGGCTATACAGGGTAAATGGCTACATTATCTGAATTCAAGAGTGGATCATCTTTATGAAGACTGTCGTGATTTCCTTATAAGGAATTCACAAGGCTATTTTTTCTCTTTCCCATAAATCAGCCAGTCAAAAATGTGAAAGGTTGGGAAGATGATTAATATTTAAAACTGGCACTTCCTTCAAATTTAGCTGATCCTTTCAGAGAGAGCTTTTCATATTTCATTATATTATGTACTGCCTGTTACAATCATGTACTGATAAAACATCTCTGCAAAACAGGAATAGTGATAAACTATGGGATGCTATCTTAGGAAATAAAGTAGCGTTCCAAATAAATTATCCCTTGAAAAGGATAACTAAGTGGTTATATTCAGTCATGTCAATTTTCCTTTTAGTAGCTTTAATGTACTCTTTTTTTTTTATTTTCAGAGGTTTTTTTTTCTATAGGGTGCACATGCTTGCTGGAAAGACAGAGAAAAACAGAGAGACAGAAAGTGAGAAATAACCCCCCAGGTGATTATGGCCATGCCATAACCCCTTCTTCTCCATTTTCCTCTTGGGATCTTGGGGATGTGTGCACAGATTGTGGTGTGAGTTTAAGCCACCGGGTCCAGGACTCGAACCACAACTGACTACACGGGAGTCCAGCAACGTAACCATTACACCATCTGTTGGTCCCACTTTATGTTCCTTTCTAACAAATCATATACACCACTCACACTTACCTTGGCTCCACAACAAAGAAAGAAGCTACACCTATGAGCTGATCACAATGCCCTATTTATGACTGAATTGCATGCTTTTTTTTTTTTAAGGTTTTTGCCACAGGGCCTGTGTGCTTACCAGAAAGGAGAGAGACAGAGATAGTACCAGAGAAAGTGAGAAATCACTCCCCCAGGGGGATGACCCCGCCATAATTCCTTCTCCATTCTCCTCCTGGGATTTTGGGCACTCATGCACACATGCCTGATGTGTTCAAGCCACCAAGTCTGGGACTCGAAATGTGGTCAGTCATGTGGGAGTCAGCACCTTAACCACTTCATCACCTGCTAACCCCATGAACCATATGCTTTTAATGCTAGACAGGTGAGCCATGGAAAGTCTTAGTTCTGAAATAATCCCAGACTTATTTTTATGTAACATGAACTTGGATGACTGCAGTATTTTTTTCCACTCATATTCTCAGCTTATTTAACTTAGAAGAGTTTCCAGCCTATACAAAAAAGCACACTGAACCAAATGAAACAGAGTAAAAGAGCACTGAAAAGAGATGGTTTTTCTTTACAAAATGTTTCACAACAATGTTTTAAAAACCCAATTCCTTTTCCACAAGCCAGACTTAATTATTAATAGAATTCAGACACTACAATTGTGTGAGCCTTAAGTAATGTTTCCAAAACTTTTGTTACATAGAAAAAGGTGGCCTTGTCCAAAGCTCATTCAGTCACAGGGATGAGGATGACAATGCTTACTGAGCATCTATATTTGACAGGGAATTTACAAAAGTAATTTCACTGAACCCCGGGAATAGGTAATACTTCATTTTTTATCAAGGATTCTAAAGTTGTAAGGTAACTTGCCACAGAACACCCTGCTGGCAAGTGATATACATGCTTATGATGTCTGCATTGTGTCAGTGTGGTTTGCCCTAATTTCTGGGACCCTACAAACATGCAAAATGGGGCTGTGTATGGCTACCACTGTAATTATTTCCCCCTAAACCTCTGCATATATATTACAAGATGAAAAATGTTGTACATTTTTATGTATACAGGATATTTAAAATGAAGTCAAGAGTTGTACCATTGAGGTGGGCTAAGACAGAAAACAGAAGTGCTACAACCGTGGAAAGTTACATGATGGAACCTCTCAGCATTGCCCTGCAAATTAAATGGACACAGAATGCTCATATTTCTTGACAGACTACACAAATTTCCATCTTCAAATATACTTTCAGAAGAGGAACTTGGGTGCACTGATCTTACTATGTTTCCCTAAAATGAAATAATTTGTGCACAAACAGGAATTTGATGGCAGATTCCATGTCCTCTAAATGCTATCTTTAATTTCACTGCCATTTAGAGATTGATGAAAAGAGTATGTAAATTACCTGGCTTATTTATGAGAAAATAGGATAGAAGTCTTCAGGATTACTTTATAGAATTCTCAAATACAAGCATTTTATATATTTTATACAATTAAACATTAAGGAATAAATAAGCAAAACCAAGTCAAATCTGATGCATTAGCACTCTTGCTTTCTTCAGACCACGACAGTTTGGATGTTTCATCTCTTAACAATTCCTCTGAAAAATTCTGAGGCATGCTTTCTTTCCAGCAAAATAATATAAATTCTGGGCAACCATGACTTGATAAATTCCCAGAAGAGAGAAGATTCCCGTGAATACATCAAAAGCTTGCTGACGTTTTGTAGTAACACTAATAAAACCTGTTAATAGTTTATAACTAAGGTACATTTGGGAGTACATTTATTTTAATTTAACCTATGATTAGATATCTTGTACATTCAGTTATACCCAGAGATCCCTTCTGAAAAATATCAACTTTTCTAATACTGTTTTACTGAATTTGGAATGAAACTATAGATTGGATAATTACCAGCTGAGAGCGTAAAGCCTCTAACTACCACAATTACCCACATTAATTCAAATTGCTTGAAAAGAAAAATAACAAATGTTTGGAAAACTGCACTATGGGGGAAACTAAACAAACCAGCACAAAGAAAAACCTGATATTAACGGAGAAAGGAAATCATGTTCTTCCTCCTTTCATATGGGGTAATAATACTTAAGCTGTTAGCCCACATGATTTGCTTCCTGAACCTTTACCAGTGGGGCAAGAATAGAGACTGGGCAATGAGCTTTTATTAGATGGATTAATAATTAAGTACACCATAAAAGCATGTTTCTAGGTCCAAGTGAGAATTTTTTTCCGGTTTAGAGATATGTAGTTATGTATCTTACCATTTTCAAAAGCTTTCTACCTCCCTTTACATAGAACAAATTGCTATATTTTGACACTATTCACACATTCATTTGTTATATGAGTCATAGACCACAGAAATGTGACATTTTCCACAGTTCAGTGGGATGAAGAGCAAGACCATTAAGTGGAGGCAATTAGAAGTCACAAACAGTCATCCTTTAGTGGTCAAGCCCAATTATGTCCCCAGTGGAATCTTAGTGTTCCTTTTATATAAATAAACCAGATAATTAAAGGGAGAGAAAAATAAAATAATGCTACCATGAAATATTCACCAGAAACCTATGTCCACTGTTTTGATCACTGGCAGATAATAATTGTTCATTTCCCCAAATATGTTCCATCTATTTCAAGATGATCCCTTGCCAGAATTTTTTTTCCGGTTTAGAGATATGTAGTATGTATCTTACCAATTTCAAAAGCTTTCTACCTCCCTTTACATAGAACAAATTGCTATATTTTGACACTATTCACACATTCATTTGTTATATGAGTCATAGACCACAGAAATGTGACATTTTCCACAGTTCAGTGGGATGAAGAGCAAGACCATTAAGTGGAGGCAATTAGAAGTCACAAACAGTCATCCTTTAGTGGTCAAGCCCAATTATGTCCCCAGTGGAATCTTAGTGTTCCTTTTATATAAATAAACCAGATAATTAAAGGGAGAGAAAAATAAAATAATGCTACCATGAAATATTCACCAGAAACCTATGTCCACTGTTTTGATCACTGGCAGATAATAATTGTTCATTTCCCCAAATATGTTCCATCTATTTCAAGATGATCCCTTGCCTCCCAGCACTAAGAAAGTACTTATTAGATCTGCACTCTGCTCAAGCTCATTGTTTTGGGTTTTATTACAAACTTAATAATGGATGCAAAGTTGAGGTATTTATTACTTGCAAAACAGATTTGGGGGCTACAGAAAATAAATACTATCATTCAATATAAAATATTGGTTTGTCAGAAAAGTCATGATGCTATTTTGCAAAGGAAAACAGGAAAATATGACCCAATATAACTGAAAACTTGACAAAGGAAGGAAGCTATCTAAGTTCATATATTCCTGTGTACAGGGCTTAAAAACTACATTCCTACATTTTTAATTCAATGTGTCTATATTGTCATTCTGAGCACAACATATCAGACATCATTACCTGTTCAATTGTACTTCTCATGTATTAAAAAAAAAGTCATTATGAATCAAATAGCATTTTATTTACCAGTATTTTGGAATATGGACCAAGACTTGGTATACACACAACCTGTATGAAGAAGAGTGAGATACACACATATGCACACAGACAGAAAGACACATAATTTGACTCTCCAAATGGTCCCTTACTAAGCTGTATCATTCTTGATCCAGTCATGTATTACTATGTAAAATAGAGAAATCGTTTATTTTCTCTTCATCTATGGCCTCTTACATCAAATTTATTTCTATCATCCATTTACTAAATGTTGGTAGAATACTAAATATTGGTAGAATACCCAATATTTAGTAAATGGATGATAGAAATAAATTTGGGGGCTATAGGAAACAAATACTATCATTCAATATGGCATGGTAGAAAATATTTTACAAAAAGACAATGCATGTTCATATCCTCAAATAGCTCAAAATACAGGCTGGGAGATGCCAGATTTACATGCAAGAAATATTTGAGAATAAAAGATATTTTGCTAAGTAAAAATGTGGAAAAAAAGAATAAAGTAAAAACCAAGAAACCCTCTCTCATTTGAATGCCTGAAGGGAAAAATGAATGACTAGATATTCTTATGAAAGAAAATTTCAATTAAAAGTAGAAATTACAACTGAATACTCCTGGAAGATGTAACAAACACAAGGCAATACATTAAAACGGTCTAGAAGAACACTTCCTTTGAACCTTAAGTGAGATGGACCACCAAAGGTACATAACTGTCTTGGGAACTAAGTCTCTATCACAATACAAACAAACAAAAAGTGTTCTCAGACCTCTGGAAGCTTCATGAATCTGTGATATTAGAATTCTGCATAAGATTGAGACTCCTCAAACATCAAAAGAAAAGTGCATGTGTTAAATGGACAAAATATTGACTTTTAAGTTATCACTTTTTATTTGACTTGTTTTGTTGTTATAAAATACATCTATTTGGACTTTGCATCTAATTCAGTACAAAATATCAATTCAAGTGTAACAGTTTTTCCTGACCATTTGACAGGTTGGACATCTGTGCTGTAAGGTAATGTGGGCAGTAGGGCTTTGAAATTGTAAATTATCCTAGTTAATACTATATACTTCAATAGTATTTTTACACTGTGCATCTCTATAAAACTACCCTTAGAGTACTAGAGGCAGGACAAACTTAGAATGAAAACTGTTATAGCAGTTTCTGTGTCATGCCACAAACTAAACTTTCCCCTATATTTGATTAAAATATTTATATCAAGGCTCCCCATGAACTTTTGACTCATTATGGATTCTTTTTAAATTTCTTTCATGAGAGGAGAGTGCTCTCTCAACAGAGTCTTGTCATGCCATGATCCCTCCCCAGCCTCCAAGAGGCCCAGCATGTTCAGGTTGACCCAGGATCTGTACTTAAACCTCCCATATGGCTCCGGAATCATGCACTGGTAACTCAGTGCCTGTGCCACTTCAGCTCGGCTCCATCATGGATTCTGATATAGTAACTCTGCAAGTGGCTTCCTGAAAGAGTAATTCCTGCAATATACTGAATGAAATGCTGGTTTGCGATGAGATGGTAATAGGCTGGGAAGCCACGATAACAGCAAATAATGATCCCATAAAAAAGACAAGTTTGGACTAGCTAGTAGCATGGAAGTCAAGACAGCCAGATCTCATATGGCCAGCTGTGTAGTTTAAGTCCTAGACCTGGTGCTTAAAAAACACACTGGGCACATGTGCATGTGTACCCAAAAATCCCAAAAGGGAATAAACTGAGACATGACCATCCTCCATGGGGGTGGTTTCTCTCTCTCTCTTTCTCTCCAGTTAAGCATATATGTCCTTTGATAAATTTTAAAAGGCAAATTCCCTGACCCAGTCACAGTGGTGCAGGCTGTAGAGTGCCATTCTGCAATAGTGGAGACATATGGAAGACTGAGCCATACTGGCTTTTGACATGAAATATGCCAGGTTCACATGTGTGCCCATAACATTGGCTGGCTAGAAGGCTGTGAAAGGATCACAGTGTGAAGAGACTTTGTTGAGGGTGACAGTTTCTCTCTCTCTCCACTCTCTCTCAAGAAATAAAATAAATTTGAAAAAATAGACAAGTCCTTTTTACTCTCGAACTTAGATAAAACTCACCATGAAAACTTGCATTCTTTTCAAATGTCTTGCTGCTAATATTTAAAATTTTAATTTAATTTTTTAATTTATTATTTACATTTAATGACCATATATATTTAAAGCATACAAAAAAGTTTTTTTTTTTTCCCAGCATGGATAGAGGGGCTGTAAACTTTTTTTTTTTTTTTTTTTGGGGATGTTTTCTAGGGGTTTTTTTGGAGAAGTTTTTGCTATAGGGCGCGTGCGCTCACCAGGCAGACAGAGACAGAGAAACAGAAAGCAAGAAATCACCCCCCAGGGGGATGGCCATGCCGCAATCCCTTCTCCTCCATTCTCCTCTCAGGATCTTGGGCACTCACGCACACGCACCTGGCGTGAGTCTTAAGCCACTAGGTCCAGGACACAAACCGCAGTCGACTACGTGGGAGTCCAGCAACATAGCCGTTACGCTAACTGCTGGTCCCGAGGGGCTGTAAACTTTTAAGAAGGTTAATTTTAAATACTAAGACTAAAAATATTACTTATTCAAAAGTCATACTGATGGGCTTCAGTTTTCCCCTAATGATCCAATAAATGTTTAAGAATATAGTGTAGTGGGGTGAAATCATATTTTAATTTATAACCTATGAAGTAGTCATCTATTCATTAAGAAATAAAATTTTGTTAATATTCAGAAAAAGAAAGTGTTATTGTGCTTATAAAAGTGAAATGGGAACATGATGAACAATTTGTGAAGTAATTAGCTAATGTGCCAGAAATGAGCAACTTGCTGGTGATACTTTCCAGGGTTTTTCACAGTGGGCTCTAATTTCCATTTCCCCTAATTTAAAAACACCATATGAAGTCTAAGATCAGTCAGGCTGAAGAGTTTTGAGGCACATAAAAGGCAAAATTTAACTACTTATAGATGCTATTTATTCAATAAATCGGTGGGTTAATATCTTATACTCTTATGACACATTTCATATTCAAGTGATCTTAGTATACTTTAACCTCTATACACATGACATGGATGCCATGGTAGTATTTCTTGGATTACTGAGTTTTGGATTTGATGGAACCTATAGAATGTCAGCTAAGAAAATGATATATTAAAGGAATGATTCAAACAAATTGTGTAAATCACACTCATACCTGAGGATTACTCACACTTAGAAAAAGTGTAGAATGTGTGCATGTGGAACCTCTCAAAGGTTAATTTAGTCATTTCCAATGATGCATAGTAATACTTCAGGAAATAATAATGAAAAAACACACTGTTATGCATGGGCTATTAAAGCAAAATACATATCCAAATCAACTAATCCATCTATCTTCTTTCAACATACTTTTATGTCAGCATTTAGCCAGTAATATAGTCTACCACAGCAACAATCAAATCTCAGTATGGTTCCAATTTTTAAACGAAGGTAGTTCATGATAATTCTGTCAAGAATGGAATGTTAGTGTAATGGCTATGTCATTGAACTCCCATGTAGTCGACCATGGTTTGAGTCCCGGACCTGGTGGCTTAAACTCACACCAGGCATGTGTGCGTGTGTGCCCAAGATCCCAAGAGGAGAATGGAGGAGAAGGGATTGCGGCGTAGCCATCTCCCTTGGCGGGGGTGATTTCTCGCTCTCTGTCTCTCTGTCTCTCTCTATATTTCTGGCGAGCACACAGCAAGCTATAGCAAAATCCTCTAAAAAAAAAAAAAAAAGAAGAAAATGCTAAATAAACAACCAAAAATATGACATTTAGGTATGAAATCAAACCATTCAAAACATATTTGCATAGATACTTTCATGGATATTCACAAATGTGGGGTGGAAGCAATTATATGCTTATTTGTAAATATCTGCCTTCATAAAATCTCTACTGACTCATTGTTTTTTGTTTATTTAATGAGTATCTCTCACAAAAAAGTGAGGACAGGAATTCTGAGGTTAGGGACTCCCACTCTACTTCATAGGGACTCCCCCTCTACTTCATCCTGAGGGTAGAGGCCAGCACTTAAGGCTAGTCAAAATTTCAGAGAGTACAAAAAGTCTTGTGGAAAAACTGGATTTCGTCATAATTTTGGCTCCCCAAAACTGCAATGACTGAAGTGTAACAACTGCCAAAAAGAAAGATGACTGGGTCTAAAACAGACCTACTCTATTATTATTCTTCACTTGTTTGCATGCATCTTTTGGATGCAAAATTTGCACAATTATAAAAACAACACTATCATCCATGCATCTTGTTACAAAAACTGCCTCTGTGAATCCATATCCAGGTGCAAGCTCCAAAAGGCAGAACGCTTGCCTCTCCAACACCCAGGACCATGAGTGGTTTATGCAAATAGGTGAACAGCACTAGAATGCATTATAGATATTTAAATACAAATAAACAACACAAAACACCTCCCTTGATGCCCAAACTCCACTAGTCTCTCCAAGGCTTTGGAGGTTTGAGACAGCTATGGTTAAGATGGGGTGGTGAATAAAAGACTGAGTTATAGAAAGGAAAAAGCCTCACCTCAAAATCTGGAGAGAAGGCATACCTAAAATAAATAGGGTACTAGACCTTCCAAACCATGGGAAATGATGTGGTACTGCTTGCCTTTCATGTGGACCAAAATCAGGCTAAGATCCATGGCAAAGAAATGCACTTAGCAAAGACATTCATCACAGTTCTCTTGACCCCTATTCTCAAGGTTCACTATTACTTTGAATGAAGTCTTATGCCAAGATCAGATACTAGCAAAGTGTTTGCTGAGTCTATTTGCTTATGTGACATTTAATCATTGTTAAATTAAAATACCTTTGGAACATACATGTCTGGATTATTTATTTATTTACTTACATCTTTATGAAAAAGAGAGAGTGACAGAGAAAGACAGACACTCCCCCAGCAGTATTCTCATGCCACAATCTACCACCAGCCTTAGCCAGCCTGGATCATGAGTGCATGCCACTGGCAGTTATAGGGAGTCCTTTGGATGTGAACTCAGGACTTTTTCATGTGATTCCAGTTGTATTACTGCTGAGCTACTGCTTGGACCCATGCTTCGATTAATTGATATAGCTATTGGAAGCATAACTTTTCCATTTGAGCAAATAATTCTATTTGGGAATACAAAATTACAGGTTGAGTATCCCTTCTTGAAATGCTTGGAACCAGAAGTGTTTTGAATTTCAAATTTTCTCAGACTTTGGAATATTTGCATAAACATAATGAGCTTTCTTGAGAAGCACACGCACCCTATAGCAAAATCCCCTAAAAAAAAAAAAAAAAGAAGAAAATGCTAAATAAACAACCAAAAATATGACATTTAGGTATGAAATCAAACCATTCAAAACATATTTGCATAGATACTTTCATGGATATTCACAAATGTGGGGTGGAAGCAATTATATGCTTATTTGTAAATATCTGCCTTCATAAAATCTCTACTGACTCATTGTTTTTTGTTTATTTAATGAGTATCTCTCACAAGAAAGTGAGGACAGGAATTCTGAGGTTAGGGACTCCCACTCTACTTCATCCTGAGGGTAGAGGCCAGCACTTAAGGCTAGTCAAAATTTCAGAGAGTACAAAAAGTCTTGTGGAAAAACTGGATTCAGTCATAATTTTGGCTCCCCAAAACTGCAATGACTGAAGTGTAACAACTGCCAAAAAGAAAGATGACTGGGTCTAAAACAGACCTGCTCTATTATTATTCTTCACTTGTTTGCATGCATCTTTTGGATGCAAAATTTGCACAATTATAAAAACAACACTATCATCCATGCATCTTGTTACAAAAACTGCCTCTGTGAATCCATATCCAGGTGCAAGCTCCAAAAGGCAGAACGCTTGCCTCTCCAACACCCAGGACCATGAGTGGTTTATGCAAATAGGTGAACAGCACTAGAATGCATTATAGATATTTAAATACAAATAAACAACACAAAACACCTCCCTTGATGCCCAAACTCCACTAGTCTCTCCAAGGCTTTGGAGGTTTGAGACAGCTATGGTTAAGATGGGGTGGTGAATAGAAGACTGAGTTATAGAAAGGAAAAAGCCTCACCTCAAAATCTGGAGAGAAGGCATACCTAAAATAAATAGGGTACTAGACCTTCCAAACCATGGGAAATGATGTGGTACTGCTTGCCTTTCATGTGGACCAAAATCAGGCTAAGATCCATGGCAAAGAAATGCACTTAGCAAAGACATTCATCACAGTTCTCTTGACCCCTATTCTCAAGGTTCACTATTACTTTGAATGAAGTCTTATGCCAAGATCAGATACTAGCAAAGTGTTTGCTGAGTCTATTTGCTTATGTGACATTTAATCATTGTTAAATTAAAATACCTTTGGAACATACATGTCTGGATTATTTATTTATTTACTTACATCTTTATGAAAAAGAGAGAGTGACAGAGAAAGACAGACACTCCCCCAGCAGGATTCTCATGCCACAATCTACCACCAGCCTTAGCCAGCCTGGATCATGAGTGCATGCCACTGGCAGTTATAGGGAGTCCTTTGGATGTGAACTCAGGACTTTTTCATGTGATTCCAGTTGTATTACTGCTGAGCTACTGCTTGGACCCATGCTTCGATTAATTGATATAGCTATTGGAAGCATAACTTTTCCATTTGAGCAAATAATTCTATTTGGGAATACAAAATTACAGGTTGAGTATCCCTTCTTGAAATGCTTGGAACCAGAAGTGTTTTGAATTTCAAATTTTCTCAGACTTTGGAATATTTGCATAAACATAATGAGCTTTCTTGAGATGGCACTCGAGTCTAAACAAGAAATACATTTATGTTTCATATGCACCTTACACACATAGCCTGAAGGTAATTTTATACAATATTTTCATATTATACTGTTTGCCTGTGACTAACCACATGAAGTATAGGGTAGAATTTTCCACTTGAGAAGTCATATTGGTGCTCACAAAGTTTTAGTTTTGGAGCATTTTGGAATTTCATATTAGGGATGCTCAAACTATACTAAAAAATACAATGACTCGGTTAGGTGGCTTCCCTTGCTGGTAAGAATATTAGGAATAAAAATGTGAATAACAACTTTAATAAATACATTTTGTATCATATTACTATCTCGAATATTGAGCACCCATGTAATCATGGCATGGTGGTAAATGCATCAGGGATCTGGGAACAAGAACATATGGTAGGGTCAAAATCCTGCTCTGGTTGCTCATCACTCATCAAAGTCAATGGCAGAAAATGATAAGTCCTTTCTGGAGAAATGAACTCTTTCTATTCCTCAAAATACCCAGTGATAATAATATATTATCTTGCATCTTATAACTTCAAGTAGCTGTATCTCTGCCTGTGGGTCAGCATTGCTTTTCTTTGTTATGCTTACTATTGCAGTATAAAACTGTAGAAAACTAGAGGGAAAGACATGTTGGTGTCATTGTCCTAACAAGTGAGGTGAACTCTGACATACCTATAAGCTTTAGTTGATTGAATCCACTGTAATCCATTTGTACTGCACAAGTAGGAGTTGTACATTTATAAAAATTTTAAAGCACTTCAACCTACATCATTTCTTGATATAACCGAACACCATTTTCCTACTATATTCAGTTTTACCTCCACGTAATGTATAAACATGGTCTTAATGTGATTTGCTGAGGACTTTGGTACCACGTAACCAATAAATATTGTTTAGTACAACTGGTGAATTTCCATAATGATGCACCCTCACCCACTCCCATCCCTGAGACATTCAAATTGTTTCCCTATATGGAATCTTCTTACAGTGAGTTCTGAGCTAAAAATAGCATTGGCAGGCTGCAGAAGTCCAAATGAAACAGTTTATGCTGATCCTTCCTGTAGTAGATCAACTATTAACAATTAGGGTTCTAAACTTAGGACAGATCTCCTTATGTATACTGTAAACACCAGACATTGTCAGTATGGATCAATGTGAACGCTGTTTTGGGTGCCTACTAACTTGTGGATAATCAACAGGTATCTGCTAATCCATTGAATTGACAAGGGTCCTGACTGGATTCTCTAAGACTAGGAGAACTAAGAGAGTTTTCAGGAAATCTCTATTTTGAAGGTTATGATATGTTAAACCTTAGATAGAACTACATTGTTAGCTTAGCATAAGTAAAGCCATTTTGTAAAGCACCACCATTTTGTGACTTATGGCATGTAACAGCACCACCCTACCTAATGGTAAGACGCACAGGCAGCACAGCCTGGCTGAAAAACCATGATAAGGAAGCTGACACTCCTGGAAGGTCTATAAAACCTGGGCCTCCACAGACACTACTTGGAACTGTCACTCGGTATTCTGAGGGGTCAGAACAGACTTTCCCCCTGAGAATGGAACTGAGTCCTCCCTCAGTCTTGGACTTTGGACTTCAAACTGTGAGATGGTGCTTAGTCCTCCCCTAGTCTCACTTCTTACTCGAGACGGAGCTGAGTCCTCCCCTACTCCCCTGTTCCACCTGTCTAGACGGAACTAACTGAGTCCTCCCCTGGTCTTGGACCTAACAACCAGTGGAAAACCAATGCTGCCCGGGCTAGCCGCTGGTATCAATGAACGCTATTTTGAGCCATCTCCCACTCTTTGCTCCTCCTAGATCTCAATCGTGCCTTGCATCTGTTTCAGTGTCAACTTTGCCATCAAATGCTGGAACCCATGTCACAACCTTCTGCCACCAGCCTTCGATGACCTGCGCACTCATCGACTTGTCCCTTATTTGCAGAGTTTGTAAGTGTAATTCTCTATGACTTGTTAGTAAATGCGTTGAAAATCTAGCTTTGTGTCCGTCTCTCTGTGAATAGGATTCTCACCAGGGAACCTTTATTATCCCTGGCACCGTCCCGGATCGTAAGTTGCTATATTTCTACATTGCACCTTGACTCTTAATTCTCTCTCTGCTTCTGAGGATACAACTCGTCGCTCTCTTTGCGACATGATATAATATAGAAGGGCTCAGCTTCAGGCTCTATCTTCTGCAGTGTAAATGTTGTCAGCCAAGAGGCTCTTTCATTAACACTTTCACAATGAATCACTGTTATGAGGGGCAAGAATCCAGGACCACTTTCTTATTATATGCTATTTTTCAGAATTCTTTAATCAGAGGAAAAAAACTCTAAGAAGGACTTTTGTCATTGTAACCTCACTGATTTTATTTATTTATTTATTTATTTATTTATTTTTTAGTTTGTTATATAGAGTGCATGTAGTTGCCAGAGACAGAGAGAGAGGGAAAAAGAAATCACACCCAATGGGAGGATGGCCTTTAAGCAATCCTTTATCCTCCATTCTCCTTTAGGGATTCTAGGCAAGCAAGAACACATGCCTGGTGTGATTTTCAAGCTGCTCCGTTTGGGACTCAAACTGTGCAGTTAGCCACGTGGAATCCAGCCACCTTAACCTTCACGCCACCTACTGGCTCCACCTCACAGATTTTGCAGTCAGTGTACAGCAAGGGATTTGTTATGCACACACTTTTTAAAAATAATATTTGCTATATACAATGGAGTTTTACCTGTTCAAATTTCATTTCTGAAAGCTGTTACTGTCATTTCCTGGTATTCTTATTGCCAATTATAAAATATTATGGGATGATTCATCCTTTCTCCCTCTGTTTAATATTTTTGGTCCTTTGTATTACTGCAGTCTGAGTTGTAATACTTCGGAGATGCTATCTGCATTTGACTTTTAGAAATCTTTATAAAATATTTTTTTCTTGGATAGAAATAATCATCGTCCCTACTGCTGACTACACCTGTTATGTGCTAGAATTCCTATACCTATCTGAGCCTTAGGAAAGGGAGCATTATACTTTATGGCTACTGGCTATATGTGAAATCTTTCCAAGAAATCAGTGGAGGCTTTCCCAGTAGTTCTACTTCCAGGACTGTCAAAAGCAGTTAGTATCAGAGTATCTGATGAATAACTTAATCAGAATTTTCGCACAGATGTGTTATCTATTCACACATTCAGCCTGAGCAAAACATATTAAATGCATTAGTCAGGGGTTTGCCAGTTATTAACCTTGGTTACAGCCATTATAATGATCAGAGAAATGCTTTCATTTAAAGTCTTCCTATTCAGAAGTCAAAATTCCCTTTAAGCAGTGTAATCATCGAAACCAGTGCTGTAGCCTTCATCTTTTGGCTTACATCTCAGTAATTTACTGTCTTATGTAATCTTAAACTGTTAGTGTGGATTAAGAGGATCCACAAAAGGTTATGATCGAGCTCTCTAAAATATTTTAAATATTCTAAAGTCTTGAAAGCAATATGATTGGTCTTTATTTTTCATTATAACATAACTCTATGAATTATTTCAACATAAACATATTAAAAATATATACTTTTTGCCATACACTGCTCTATGACTAAGGGACGGGAGGAAAAAATAGATCATTATTTATGACTTAATAAGTCCTGGACCTGGTAAGCAAACTATTTCAAAACCTAAATTTCATAGAAAGGGGGAAACGTGGAAAAAATACCTTGATGAGTTGTTTTGTTTTTATCTTCTATCACACTGTGGATTAAAATGGTACAACAAGAAGGCAAGGACAAAAAAAAATGTCTTCACCAAGACATGAGACTCTCTGGATAAAGCTGAAAAATCTCATTCGTTCTGTTTCATAAAGCTTTTAACATTACCAAATATGTTCCCTAGAGCAATCTCCAAATGTTCAGTGTAGGTTACGTATTTAAGACTTAGAATTATTTTAGGAATTGCCATTATAGCAACAGACTAATGAATATAAGGTTGGCTTATTTGTCTTCTGCGTGCGTTTGTGTATGTATGTGTAACTGCTTTACATCTGGCTTTCTTGCTGCTAAAATTCCTCTTAGTTCTTGTCAATGACTTTATTCTTTAGCACTAAGAGACTGCCTTTTCCCTACTTTTAATGTAGCTTCAAAATGAAAACCATGAGACACTCTGTTAAATGTGTGCCTTATGACCTCTAATTTGGATTATGTTTTTTTCAATTTGGCTTCAGAAACAGAATACAGAGCCAATCTTACTCTACTTAGCTACAACCACTATTGTCTGCTTGATTTCTGAGAAAGTACCAAACATAGTCATTCTTACTCCAAAGAAACCAGACCTTCACCCTGAATAATTTACCACCTTTGGTTATCATTATCATTTTTTACAGAAACCATAAAGAGAAGATACTTGACTTTGAACATGCAATCAGATTTATCCAATTCCATATTCAAATGCCAAGCTGGATTTTCTTTCACATTTTAATGAAACTTCCATTAAATGCAAATAGTGCTAAACATGTGAAATAGTCTGTGACATGGGAAATGTATTTTGGCCTTGAGAATTATGCTGATTCACTGGTGTTCTGAAGGAAAATCTAAGATGAATACAGCTACTTCAGTATATTTTTCACTGCAATTAATTTTAATGACTTCAAGTTCAATAGCACCAACAACGGTAACTGAACACCTTTTTAAAACATAAAATTCAGCTGCTTGAGCTAATAGAGCCATTCAAAAACAAATAAAATATGCTTGTTTTCTCTGCTTCTCTTCCTGGAGGAGAATTCAATTTTCTAAATTTCCCATTTCTAATGATGCCACTTTGCAATGCATGTGTGTGTGTTTGTGTGTTTGTGTGTGTGTGTGTGTGTGTGTGTGTGTAATAACTATTTCAATCTTATAATCCATTAGTCTGAATTGAATATATCCATGAAAAATGTTTAATACCACATCTACTAAATATTTCACCAAAAAAATGTTAGATGCATGCTTCAAAACTGGGAATCTAAGGGGTTTCTTAAAGAATTATTTAATTTTATTATTATTATTTTCATTTATTATGGGGTACAGGGGTTCACCAGAGAAAGAGCAAGAGAAAGTGAGAAAGCAAGCTCCAGATCTGGGACTCATACCATAGTTGGCCATATGGGAGTCCAGCGCCCTAACTCCCATGCCATCTACTGGCCCCAGGAATTTAAGTTTTCATCAGTCAACATTTTTCTAATTTTATATTAAACAAACAAAACTCAACAACTTGTTAATAAACTGAAGTATAAAAATAAACAAAAGTTGTGTTCAGAAGTTAGAATTTCTTTGTGCCTGCTGTTTTGGGTTTGCTATTTTGATTTGATAATGAACATTTTCTTCCCTATCACACATGGTAGTAGTCATGTTTATTTTAAATCTATTTCCTTTTATAATTGAGTCAATCTCACTTCTCTAAAAGGCATTAATGATTAAACCAGCACCCTCCATTTAGTTCTATAAATTTCTAAGCCTCTAAGATAACAGCCTTGGAAGTTAAATTTTATGTATGTACTGATACACAGATTTAACATAACAAACAGTTTACATGCTGCAAGTATTTGCCATGAGTACATTCATCACTCTGAATTGATCGATGAGTTCGCCTAAACTTTAACACTCCTTCTATATTAGACTATGAGCTAGAGCTGTGAAACCAGGACACTGAATATTAGATCTTAAATTGTCACATGCTGAAATAAGAGAAAATAAATCAATAAAAAAGGAAGCTTGCAGTTGACAGGTAAATGTACTGAATATTGGAGACATATTAACATTAATCAACACCCTACCGACAGTTGGAAGTTTAAACTTATATCAAGATTGCTTTTAATGCACCTGTGTAATATAAACAATAAAGTCATTAAATAACTGTATTTAAGCACAGTGAGTAGAATCCTGAACCCAGGTTAATTTTTTGCTGCTAAATCCTATTTTTTATGTACTTGTAGATTTGGGGCAAAACATGTTATTGATACTTTTCTTCTACCTCATTTTAACAATAAGTGATCTTAAATTGTATATCTAAAAATCACTGGTTATTTCTCAATCTGTTGACTATCTAACATTTCAAAAGAGGTTTGGGATTCTTGAAATAAAACATTCAAAACCGAACTCTTAAAAGCAGTATATTCATATGGTCTAAAAGTATCTCCTAATGGATTGTTTACTAGTTTAAAAAAAGAAAAAAAAACCTCCCCCCAAACTATGGGCTATTTAGTGGAAATGAGACAAAATCTTGATTGGATTATCAAAATTAACATCACTAATGAGATGTGTGTGGACATTGCATGTATCCAGATGGGGTACTCCAAGGAGGACATAACATCACCTTTGCAGTATTCTGACAAGAAATGCTTAATTTCAATACAATCATGAAAAATTGTCAAGTAAATCTCAGGTTGAAATGTTTATTCTATAAATGGAAAGGTAGATGTTTGTCTTCAAAAGTGCCAATGTCACCAAAGATAAAGAAAGGCTGTGGAAGTGTTGTGGATTAAAGTAGACTAAAGAGACATGACAAATTAATTCAATTTTTTATCCTAGAACAGGTCTGCACTGAAGAAAAAAATGTTATAAGGAACATATCTGAAAAATAACCAAACTGGAATGTGGACAGTATATTAAATACTGTATTAATGTTAAACTTATGACAAACAATATCCGTATTGTGGATATATAAGATAATATCCCTATTCTTAGAAAATACATGCTGAAATATTTAGAAGTAAAATGCTAGGATATAACATAGACTCAAATGGTTCAGAAAAATATGACAGAGATAAAAAGATAGATTTCAGATACATAGATAGACAGAGAACAGTGAGAGAATATATGGGGTTAAATAAACCTGAGTATAGGGATTAGGGTGTTCTTTGTACTAGTGCTAGTCTTGTATCTTTTCTGTAAGTTAGAACTAAAATATTTTCTAAAAAAGGAATTAGAATGGGGCTTATGAGGCCATACCTATCTTTCCCTTATGAATCCAGCAAGTCAGACAACAAATGTTTATTGAGAAACCAGCAGCATATACTCATGAAGGCACTGGGGATGTAGTAATGCATAAGAGAATGGAAGATGTGCTGTGCATATGCCCTCATTCTAGAGGGAAAAGATAGAAGAAACACACAAAATAACAACTGAAAGTAGTGAGAAGACCTTAAAGAAGATAAATGCAGTAATATAGATAGCTAATGTACTGCTATAGCTAAGGTTGTCAGAAAAGCCCTTTCTAAGGAATGTCATTCTGGTTGAGAAATGAACAGTTAGAAGACAATAGTTATAAAGGTATCTGGGGGAAAAAAATCCAAATGTCCATCAACTGATAATGGAGAAAAAAAAATGTGGTCATAAAAAAGAATGAAATATTGTAATGTACTACAAAAGGTTTGAGTCTTGAAAACTTAAAGCGAAGTGAAAGAAGAGCCAGCCACAAAAGGTCATGTGTTACATGATTCCATTTATATTAAATCTCCAAAATAGGCAAATCCATAGAGAAAGAAAGTAGCTGAGTGATTGATTAGGACTAAGTGAGGGAATGGGACCTAATAATTGGTATAATTTAGTAATTTATGGTATGGAAAACATAATAGTCATGGTGACAACCTTGTGAATGTTCTAGGGAACTAGAAAATTATACACTTCATTCTTTTAGAGGTTTTTGCCTTAGTGTGACTGTGTTTGTCAGAGAGACAGAGAATCAGAGACAGTGAGAGGGAAAGTGAAAAATCATCCCCGAGGGGGATGGTCATGCTGCAATCTCTTCTCTTCCATTTTCCTCCTGGTAACTTGGGCACACATGCACATGTACCCAGTGTGATTTTCCCACAGTCTGGGATTCAAACTGCGGTCAGCCATTTGGGAGTCCAGTGACCTAAGTGCTTCACTATCTGCTAGCCCCTGAACTATACACTTTAAATGGATGAATCAAGAGCCTGTAAATTATATTTCAACAAACCTGCTTTTAAAAAGATAGAAAGGAGTAATTGATAGTGGAAAAGTGATCCACGACCTGGTATATGACAAGGTTCAAGTGTATGGCCATATGGCCATGAGACTGGGGCAGTTGACAAATCAGAAAATTTCCTTACCGCTAAAAAAGGTCAAAGAACTCAGAAATCAGGTTGCTGAAGGGTAACAGGATCTTCACACTGTGATCTGCGCCTGCCTTAGCCAGGATCACAGGCATGCACACTCAGTGTGTATAGAAAAGACCTTGGAACATGAACCCAGAAGCTTCCCATGTGGGTTGCATCATTGCAGAGCACTGCAGTACGACTGTGCCATGGTGGCTGGCCCCAAATCCACTTTAATTTAATCTGAAACTTAAGTTGAGTCTTACAACATTCTTAATCTTGAAGAGAAACAAATCTAAGTTGTTAATAAGCAAAACAAGTGAAGCCAATGTGTCACGACACTGGGCAGGGGTTGGCATTTTTTCATTTGTCACTGTTTTTAATAGTGATTCTTTTGAAGGAGATTGCATTATGAGATGTTGTGAGTAACACAGAAAGCCAACTCCATGTAATGGAAGAAGAAACTTCGTAAATTTAAGATATGTGAAAATAATCCAATAGAGAAGAAAAATATCCCATGAGTTCAGATTCCAAGTCTGCCTGGGCAGTAAAATCACTCCTACAAGTCTTCTCTGGAAATACATAAATGAAAAAGTCTTAGTTGTCAAAAGATGTTTTCTTTATACATTTTAGCTGCCCTGACATCAACCCAAACAATACTGTGTACTCTGGAAATGGAAAACTAGTTTTGATGAAAGGTAAGTAATTAGACAGATAAAGCTACTATTAATGAACCCTATGACATTTAAAAATCAAAAGAAAATACTTTGAGTTTTTACTGTCCTGTTTCTAGTACCTGTTTTTACCCCTTTATTAAAAATAGATACTAGGACACTAACAATTTTTTCCCATATTTAAGACTCAATTTTCTATAGTTAATGTTTATTTATTTCAAGCAGTTTTGAAAAATTTATTATGAATAGCTTTATGCTATTAAATATTTATGCTGTGAAGTTTTGAAGAACTCTCAAAGGCTGTGTACAACTCCTTATTATTGGTAAAGAAAAACCAAAGGTAAGAACAAATTTCTCTATACACAATGAATAATAATTTCCTTCAGCTCCAGAAAAACTCAGTTATATCATGGACGAAAGTAAATATGTTACGAAATAATGGCTAATTATGATTCTCCGGTGTCACAGATGGTTTCTCACTGCCACTTGAGCCTACATCAAGTCTGTCCCCCATGGCAACAAGAAAAAAAGGGGAGGGGGAAGGTACAGTGTGAGAATTCTGAGATTAATCATGGAAAGTAAACTGCTATCTCTGTGACAATAACAACATGGAGGTGTTGTTTCTTTATTTAGTGGACAAACGGGAGGAAAGAAATGGTTAAACGTATAAAATCAAATTAAAAAAATGAGGTATATAGAAGCAGAAATTTCAAAAAATGTAGAAAACAGTAGTGGTAAAATAAGAGAATTCTTCCAAGTTCAGTATTTTCTCATCATTTCAAGAAATAGTCCTTAAGAAATGTAAAGGCAAAAATATAATCAGCATCAGAAATTTGGGATAAAGTGTGTATAAAGTCATGGTTTCTGACTTTACTGAGGGGTCTTCAGCAATCATTTTTCTTAGCCCCAGATCAGTGATTTTCAGCACAGCTAAACACAAACATCATCTGAGGAGCTTTCGACAATATTCATGCGCAGGCTCCACCAGCAGATACTCTGATATTATTGGTCCAGGTGGAGCACACAAAGTGAAAAATGTTCTGTGGTCACCAGGTGATTCGGAAAAGTGACTGGGAACCATTGTCTAACTAGAGTCTAGGGGTCAGCCAATTCGTTTTGGTTTGTTTTTGCTATAGGATCAGCTTATTCGGCAAATCATATAGGCTTAGAGAGCCACGAAGTCTCAGTCACAACTATTCATCTCGGCTGTTGTAGCACAAAAGCAGCCATAAACAGTGTGTAAATGAATAAATGTGACTGTACTCCAATAAAACTTTATTTACAAAAATAGGTGGTGTGCTGGATTTGGCCCAGGGCCATCATTTGCCTGCTTCTGCTTATGAGAATGTTTTCAAAGCAGTTGCTCTAACCCTTCACCTAAGCTATCCTGAAGTCTCTGACTTTGAGCAGACCACTTCTCATTCTACTTCAATGGATAAACACAGGTCATCTGGCAGAAATTTCCTTCAATTTCTTTGTCCACTTGCAGACTCAATACACCTACATTTGTCCTCACTTTGCCTCCTATTACAGAAGCAAGTGTCCCTTATTACCAATGTGAATTTAATCCTTTCACTTAATTTCTTCCATCTCTTCTAAGGCTCCACTTCATTATTGATCTAATTTCCTATCTCTTTAACCATCCTCTCTCTACTGGCTCCTTTCCTTCAGCTAACAAGCATATTCAAGTGTTGTATCCTTAACTGAAGAACTATCAAAGCTTTCCACAACCCTGTAACCTCCCTTAAATACCCACCCCATGTGTCCCTATCCTTTAGAAATTCTATACCCACTGCTGCTACTCCTCTTCTCATTCACTCCTTAGGCCATTACAGTGAAGCTTTTGTTCTCCCTACTACACTAAAAGGGCTCTGTCAAGATCACCTAAGACCTTCTCACAGGGTTTGAACAATGATTTGTCTTGCAAAGGCTCATGTGTTGGGACTTGGTTGTATTTCAAGGTGTTAAGTGGAAAATTAATACCTTCATTGTGTCCCAAAGTGGGGTCTTTGGGTGGAATTAGATTGTTAGGGCAGGCTCCCAGTGATTTAGTTTTGATGAGTTTATAAACAGAGAGAATGGGACTATGAGAAGGAAACTCATGGATACAGACTCTGCTCTGCTCTGTTTTGCTCTGCTCAAAATTCCCCCTTCCACCATTTTGTGATGCCTTTGGACTTTCCAGACATCATAATCATAAATTTTGCCAATAAACCTCTATTTTCTTTAAAAATCACCCAGTCTTAGCTATTTCTATTAATAACACAATGAACTACTATATCTTCATAAACTAAATTCATAGTTCTTGTTAGACTTAACTTTCTCTGACATCACTCCCCATTTAGCTTTTGCAGTAACATTATGTCTGACATAGTTATTTTTCCTCTGATGACTACTTCCACACTGTTAATCCCTAATATCATTCAACAAACTCTCTTATGTTACTGATACATAGCTATCAAGTATTCCCCTAGCATCAACCACCACCTACATGTGATAACTCCCAAGTTTTACCTCTAGCTAACATCCCTTTCTCAAGTTTTAGGTACTTATTTTCAAATATATATTAAAAACTGTACTCAGGTTTCTTCTTTCCCTCTTTGCTTTATTCCCATTTGGTTAATGGCTTCACCATCAATCTAAATTGCAAAAGTATAATTCTCTCTTTCTCTTTCTCATGACCTCTGAAAACCTGACCACTATTGTGCTATTTTTTAAGAAAAGTTTTCTACTTGAAAACATTTCATTTCTATCTGTGAAGTGAATGGCAACCATACATATTCAACCATATACTACTGCATATAGTTTCTTTTCAAATCTAAATCCTGAAAATTCTACCTCCATAGTATCTTGGCAGTCCATCTCCTTTCAGCCAATCCCACTACAATTGCTTCAAGGCACATCCTAGTCATTCCTCATGAAGATCATCTGCAATTATTTCTTAATAGCTTTTACTTTCCTTTATTTATTTATTTTTTTTACTTGCCCACATCAGTAACCTCTTACTTCCTTTGCTTATATTTGCTTTCTCCTTAGGTCACTGTCCTGTCCTGTCTTCTTTTTGCTAAGAGGCAATTAACAAAACTGTATACAGTATGTCTAAGTAAGGTAACAACAAAAGGGAGAGCCCCCTAAGGATGGTGATCAACATGCTGAAGGGAGCCAAGTCACCATCAATAAGGAGTAATGGGAAGAACTGGAAATCTATCCTGGAGACAATTCAGATTTTTTTTCCTGGAGTGTTATTTATTTTTTCTTTATATGAAATCCAGGATCATCAATCAGGCACCTTTTTTTCCTAAATGAAAAAATAGCTCCTTTTCCTTGATGAGAAATGCTTACTTAAGGTTCCTTTTCCTTAATAGCAAATGCATACAAAATGTTCTCATATTTTTCTGTCTATTGGCCTGCTCATCGTGGGAAGGAAGCCAATCAATCTATAATGCTCATTCCCTGGGAAGCCTTTCTTAGAAATGAGCTCACAATAACATTTACCAGTTTGCTGGAATAATGGTCAATTTGAAAGGTAAGCTATGAAATTTCAGTATCAGTTCCCTAAACATAATACTGAATGTCCGCTGAATGTCCTAATTTTCAAGTGGAGGTGCCTGACATATTACCTAATTTAAATGATTTTTTCCATTCTTACTTAAATATTATTTCCAAATTGTTTTGTTTTGAAAATTGTATTTTTGCCATATTTATTGTTAATCAGTCTTTCTCACCAGGGTACCATAATGGTGACCACAACGCTGGATGTTTTACCAATAATTATTTCCTATGCCCTCTGGCATTTGCCTTCACAAAAGTATGTTCAATATACTCTATTTCCTTTCCATGCCTACATAATATTGGGTTGTCAAAAAAGTAATGATACATTTTTGCATAGGAAAACACAGAAAAATATGTGATGACTTTTCCGATGGCCCAATATTTTGAGAAGGCATTTGTTTTATTAAAAACCTACCTTTGCCTCTTGTCCTGTTGAGACAGTCTGTTGATCTAAATGAGGTTGCTTTAAAATCCTTCATTATTAATTACCTTACCTTAATGCACAAGTCTAAAAGCAAAAATCTCTTTTCCTATCATTTATAATAATAAATTACTATATTAATAATGAGACAGCATTTGATAATGTATATGGTAAAATTTTTGTCTTGACTGATATTCCCTGTATTTGTGCTGTGTCCCATGTTGCACAACATAAAGATATATAGTAATTAAATGAAAATAACAAATATATATAAATAATAAAATAATGTGACAGATTTCATGAAGCTTACAATAAATTCAAACCTTTAACTTAATAAAAAAATCTTGCATTTATTGAGCAAACACATGGTTTAAATGGCCTATAAGAATGTTGAGAGTGACTAGGATTTGAAGCGTATGTGATAATTCTATTTTTGCTGCAACCTTTGCCATAACATCAAATAGACTACCCAGTATACCAAATGAATGAGCCCTTTGTAGTCTTACCCATCTCCCACCTCTCTCTTCTATGTTGGCCTCTGAAAAACATGGTTTCTACCACATCTGCCAAGTATCTTTGTACACACCTAGTTTTGAAATAAATTCAAGGGACAGGGGAGAGCAAGACTAAAGTTGAGTGTCTTACTGTTAGAGGCTATAATCATAGTAATATTAGTCATTTTCTTCTTCAAGGCTAGCTAGTAGCAAGTTTGATAATGAATTTTCTCTCCACTTTAAATAGCCTATCCTTACGTCAAATAGATGAATTCAAAACAAAGATTAAAAATATCCATATATTAAGTGGTCTCCTGTAATCTGATGTTACATCTATTGATAGGACTAAAATCCTAACTCTGGTACTATGCCATTATTGCTTATATTTAAATGTTAAAAATGTTTTAAAGTTTAATTTGGTGTCATGTTTCATATTGAACTGTAGTATACATTGTTTAAAAATTCACCTAATAAATTCCAATTTTCACTCTATTCACTCAAACTTGAAAGAAAAAAGCAAGAAATGTATACATAAGAAGAAGCTGAATTGTGCTTCATGGAGAAATAGTACTCGAAACAGAGGCAGATAGCAAGCATATTCTTACTGAATGGAGGATAAGACATAACAGTCTAGAAACACTTTTAGCATTGGTCTTTATGTCCTCAGGTTAATCTGAGGGAGCGATATCACTAATTTCCTTAAGAATACATCTGGATAAATATAAATATACGTTGAACTTAGTTACAGAAATGGCTGTTTCCCATAGCTGCAAAGCAAGATGGCAAGAGAACATCATATGCTACATAGAATAAAATCTCAAACAACACTGTATACAGGAATGGTCAGTGAATCTTTGATTTTATACTAAAACCATCAGTTTTAAATGGATCATCTAATACAGCAGTCCTCCCTTAACTGTGGTTACACTTTCTACAGTTTTGGTTACCCATAGGAAACTACTTTCCGGAAATATTAAATGGAAAAGTCCAGAAATAAACCATTTGTAAGCCTTAAATTGTGCACTATTCTGAGTGGCGTGATGAAATCTTGCACCATCCCACTCTGTCCCATTTGGGATGTGAATCATCCTTTTGTCCAGCATAGCCATTAGTGTTAGCATGTGTTATTAATAGTATACTATTAAATAATATCAGCAGTTATTATTGATAATCTCTTACTGTGCTTAATTTATAAATTAACCTTTATCTTAGGTATGTACATACAGAACAAAACATAGCACATATAGGATTCAGTACTATCAATGATTTCAGGCATCCACTAGGAGTCATGAAACTTATCCCCTGTAAATAAGAGGAGACTGTTACAGATACAAGTTTCACAGGAAGTTAGTACAGCCTTTCAAATGAGATATTTCTGTCAAAAATACTTTTCCCCTTATCACAGAAATCTGCACACATATACAGCACATTTCACTTCATATCAGATAAAAACATGCACAGTAGAAGGCTTACTGAGGTGTACAAGTATCCCTCGCTGTTCATTGCCAAATACAGCTTGGTTTGAACTCCTTGGATAGCCACCACTCGAAGACCCACAGGGATGAGGTTAAACAGAGCTGAAATTTAAAAGATGTGAAAACAAAGTCACAATTAGGAATTTCATAGCTTTCAGTGCTACCAGCCAGACTGGTCTTTAAAATAGTGTATACTTGGTGAGGATAGCTAGATATATATGTATACACATGTGGATAAAGAGGGCCTCATTCTACCTTTAACATACTTGATTCATGGCTGCAGTGACATAACTGAGGCTATAACTCTATGTTCTCAAATGCCCTGGAGAAAATAGAAGACTGGCCACAATTTCATGGCTTTTATAGTGTTGGAGGTGAAGAATTTTGATGCTTCTTGGAGAGATCCAGTTCCAAGAATTGATCTGTACACAAAATGGTGTCGTTCTCAACAAACTACGGTTTTCAATTTATATAACTATTGATAGAGGCCTGCTAGTTATCTGAGTGCCCATAAACAATTGCTGAAATTCTGATAGGCACAGTTAAGATCTTCCAGTTGAGGAGAGACTCCTAGACTCATAGAAGAGACATCATTCTGATACACTCATCTAAAGTATTTGTTATTTCCCATGCAAAAACACAAAAATAAATCCAGGCCTCACAAAAAAGTCCTTTGTAGTCCTATGTTCCCATAAGAATCAACATTTTCCAAGATAGAACTGAGAGGGCTCCTTGCTTTTAGTCTCCAAGAGCAAAGGTTATAGAAATAAAAATTAATACACTTGGGGGAGGCCTACGGAATTAATTTATTTTAGTTTTTGCAAAATAGTTGCAAGTGGGCAGCCTGTTGGTGCCAGCAAGGCCTTCATTTCTCCATTTGAAGGTCTGACTTTGCGAAACTTATACCCAGGCTCTCCTCACAACCACACACCACTCACTGGAGACAACCAGTGGGTGTCCTCCCACTACCAGCTGTCTACTCCCTCCCACACCATGAATAAAAATAAGATAGTACATTTTTAAAACGTAGTGCTTGCCACACACATCTTTTGAAAATAGCCTGTGCACCTTTTTCTCAGGAGTCGTAGACCAAGGTTGATTTTTGCCTTGTTTTTTAAGTGTATTGAGAATGATAAATCAGTCTTCTATCATTTGTATGAACAAGAATGTAAAAGAGCCACCCCATGAAAAATAACAGAGTTTGTAGAATTGCTTATCTCTCTGTGTATATATTCTGCTGCAGTAGTTAGGGTAATAAGTTTGAGAAATATTAATTAAGAACTCAATATTCCTTGGTGAGCCTACAGTGTATCTTTCCCCTAAACTCAGGGTGTTATCAAAGAGGAGCTAGGACATATTGTACAGTTCAAAATACAAGTGTTCCTACCACATGCCACTGGAGGCACTTCATTCAATACTCATCATATTAAAAACTGTGCCCTTCTGTTCTTTGAGGTAAAGGGAAGTAACTGCACAGATCACAAGCCAGGATCCCATGCTGCATTTGACAATGCAATGTAAAGGCAAGAAAGTGTGACATCTTTGAGCATGTCATGTACATGTCATATATCTTTCTGTTGGTGATGCCTTTTGCTCACAGCAGGTGCTCAACGCACATTTGTAGATTGGTAGCAATCTGTATGGTGAAAACATGATAATGTATTTTTGGAAAGTAACGGATCACAGTCCCATTATATAAAAGCTCATAGTTAAAATATTCTGAGATCTAAAAAACACCCAAAACTTCCATATGGGTTTAGTTTAAAAGCCGTATCACTACACACCACTTGACAACTATGACTCCAGCATACATATAAAACCCAGTTTAGTCATAGTAATAGATGATAGAGAATGATAAATGAAATTCAGGATTACTTCCATATTTTCATTTTATACAATATTCAGAACCTTCTTAGTTCTCTTAATATAGCTTGTAACAAGCAGAAAAAAAAAAGAGTGGAAAAGAGATTAATTTTTGCCTTGTTCCTCAATCACTCTCTGATTTGGGTTTTAATGAGCAATGAAATGTAAAAATTTCAAGCAAAAGAAAACAGAAAGAAGAAACAAAGAACATCAGCAATCCATGCCTGGGATTAGTGAATTCTGAATACTGGTTTTAACTACAGTAAAACACGAATTTTTCACTACGTACTATGAAGTTCTATGAAGCCTGATTGAAAACAAATAATACTACAGCAAAACAAACACGTGAAGAGAGCAGCAAATGTAGAGAGTGGCTAATCATACCAGACTAATCCTTTTTTTTCTTTAGACATTCAAGATAGATTGTAAATTAAGTTGGCTTAAATATCTGTCTAAAAGTACAATCTTTCTGTACAAAACTGCAAAAAACGTATGTAAGGAGTGAGCTTGGACAGAACCATTCCCTCCCTATATGCCTCTGTTTCTCTAAATCTATAGTGTTTCATCATGGACTTAAGATACTATTTTGATCATAATAAAAAAATTCTAAATATGAGAAGAAAAAAAATATATCTAATCAATCTACAACACATTAATTAATAGACCTAAAATATCTTTTTCTACTTTCATCCAAGTGTTTATGAAGTTTTTCATAAATAAAAGTACTTTTTTCTTGTTTATTCTCTGCTGTGTTTATATAAAAACAGTTAAACACCTTCTACTTTGGAGCATTTTCTCAGAAACATGTACCTAGCTGGCATTCAGTATTTGCTGAAGACAACACTGAAGGCATGCTTCATTATCAATGGGACTAAGGTCAATCTCCTAAAGGGTGTAATTGATGTAAGTATATATTAATATAGGTTGGAAAGACTTGACACATGAATGGCAACACCACTGCAGGTTTGATGAGAAAGAGCAAACTATTCTTTTAAAATAGGTTTCATTGCACACAAGGCAGGTATAATCTCATTACTGCCATGACATGTCTATCATCTTTTCCCTTTTCTAGGGAAAATACAAAATTTATAATGGCTGATTTGATCATGATGAGACTTTATTGGACTGACATTTACCATTGTAATAAATCTATATAAGGTAAGCTTAAATGCATATCAAACATGTTTTTGGAAATGAATATATCTGGAAAAATGTGAACTGATTAGTTTTATGATCTTGCTTACCACATCAGAACTAAAATAGTAGAAAATTCATCAAATTCCACTAAATGTGAAAAATGATAAAAATAAAAAATAAGAAAAGGAAGAAAAATATAACAATGCCAAAAACATATATTAAGGACTCTTAATTAAATAAGAGTCATATTTGAGAAAAAACAATCTGTATTCTTCTTCCACTGACTTAAAATAGTTAATTAAGAAAATTAATGCCTACAAAGATTTCTTGGTTTCAGGGGAGAAAGGATAAATGTGGATGGTCAGACTTGCATTTCGATAGCTCTGTTTACTCATTAAACATTCTTGTCTTACGATGGAGCTTTTGCTGTAATATCTTCAGTGGGGAAGCTAAGATAGCTCCCTACTTTCTGGACAATCTTGGCGTCAGAGGTATAGTCAAGACCTGCTGACTTGCTTTTTTTTTTTTGAGATACTTTCTATCCATATGTCTTATGTTATAGAAATACTTACCTTTGATTGACTTACTGCTCTTTATTTCAATCTGCCAAAACACAGATTCTTATTATCAGGCTAAGTTTTTTAAAGGTCTTCCACTATCACTTATACAGAGAAACCCTGGGCATGTCAGCCGGTCATAAGACAACCAAAAGGCAGAAGCTATGCTTTGAGATACTTTCTATCCATATGTCTTATGTTATAGAAATACTTACCTTTGATTGACTTACTGCTCTTTATTTCAATCTGCCAAAACACAGATTCTTATTATCAGGCTAAGTTTTTTAAAGGTCTTCCACTATCACTTATACAGAGAAACCCTGGGCATGTCAGCCGGTCATAAGACAACCAATAGGCAGAAGCTATGCATATGCAGGAACTGAAGTGTAAAACCTATGGCATGATTTAAAGCTCCAAAGTCAGAAAAGGAGCCTTGATTTACATGAGTGTGTATGGTCTATGTGTATCTACAAAATGACTGCATGCAGAGTAATCTTGATGAGTTTGGCATATAACTATTTTTAAAGTTTTTCCTTTTCAGGAAATGGATGTGAACACTCCACCCAAAACACATCTCTGATTTGGATCTGGAAAATATGTTAAAAATAGATGAGGGGAAAAGTTAACTGGGTAGGGCTCATTGGAAACTACTCATGAACTTCCTTTAGTAATGCCCAATGGACCCATTTTCCTGAAGCACTTTGGAAAACAAAGCAGCTTACATCTTCTAATTACTTCCCCAAATACCGATTTTTATGTGGATGTTGTATTGTTGATCATCATGTACGTTGGTTACAGTAAAGCCCTCTGGTTACATCTGGGTAATTGTTTCAAAGAGAAGAATATGCCTGAAGAATGACTGGGTTTTATTGTAAAACTTGAATATCACAATAGTAAGACAGTATTTTGCAAAACAGCAAAGACTCATTTATTATGGAGGTGTTTCATCTTAGGTAATGAGAGCTTTCTTCAAGGGTAATTAAAGGTGACTATCATCTGAGGTCCTAACTTGGCCCAGGAAGCATTCCTAAAAGGTGTGAAACTCTTTTTTTTTTTTTTTTTTTTGTGGGGGTTTTCCC
>NW_006160229.1:3133194-3136664 GCF_000334495.1 Tupaia belangeri chinensis | reverse complement strand
TTGGAGAGGTTTTCACTATAGGGCGCATGCGCTCGCCAGACAGACAGAGAGACAGAAAGCGAGAAATCACCCCCCAGGGGGGATGGTCACGCCACAATCCCTTCTCCTCCATTCTCCTCTCGGGTTTTTAGGCACGCATGCACACACGCCCAGCGTGAGTTTTAAGCCACTGGTTCCAGGACGTGAACTGCGGTCGACTACGTGGGAGTCCAGCGACATAGCCATTACGCTAACTGCTGGTTCCCAGGTGTGAAACTCTTTAACACTGAACCTCAGGACCCTCTGGAAATAAAACAAAAACTTGCGGAACTCTCCTTAGCATTCAGACCTACTCTCTTTGGCTGTTTCCTCAGCTGACAATGGGAATATTTCTGAGAAATTATAAATGCCTGAGGGAAAATCAGTAGAAATTGGGGAAAACAATAAATTATGAAAAGTGAGTGTTTTAACCTCATGGACCATTTAATAATTCTGGAGAAACCTGTAAATTGGAAGAAAACATTAATTATTAAATATTAGAATTAAAGAAAAGGCTTTACCATTTGTGAATTTATGTTTTTATGAATCCAACTAGAAAAACATATATAGTAAAAGGTAGGTAACATCTAAGAATCACCTTCCTTGATGAACTAGAACTAAAACTGGTACTATATTTTATGCTTTTTAGGTTCACCATTATGGTTTCCTATTTGGCCTTTACTTCAACCATGGTTAAAAATAAAGTATGAAAAGAAATCCCTTTACCCACCTGTAGAGGTACCTCAATCTAAAATATCAACTAGTCTCAGAGTCATCAGTGTATGTGGAGGCAAAGCAGGAAGTAAGAGTTTGTAATGATGAATTCTCTGGTATGAAACCACTCCTGCCTCTTGGGATGAGACCAGTTCTTAAGAGTAGAGATAATATGCTATTTCGGGATGAGTGTGTGGGTGAGTAAATTTTCTGTGGGAAAAAAGTAATAAAATCCAAAGGACAGCCATAAATCTATCTTGATTACCATGGAGATGACATTTTGGATCATTCTTCAGATGGTGTCAACGTTATTTGCTCTGGTTCACTATTTTAGATATTTTCATGTTCAACTTCCTTTAGGGTAAACTCTGTAAACAGGATTATGTAGTGTGACTATATTTTGCATTGACTTCAGGATTTAGCCAGAGTTGATTATTTAAAACCTAAATAAAAGGAACAGAATGTCAACAACACGCTGGCGTATGCTATTTATTTTGTAGTGACTTACTATAAGTGCTGTCCTCGTCTTTGGTGCCATCGATGGTTCCATCTGCCTGCAGCTGCAAGTGGTAGCCTTGCCGGCTGTACAGTTTGGTAACTATACCCTTTAGCTGAGGCTCTGTAAAGAGAACAACAGTTTGGATCAATTGATACATAGTGCGTATGTGACTGAAAAGACTTGGAATTCAAACTTCTAATTTCATTTACAAATTTTAGTGGAAAAGGTTGAACTACATTTTTCAAGAGTCCGCTGGGGGGAAAAAAATCCAAGTTTCAGGATAAATCTCCAAAGTGATAAAACATTTGATTTCTACCTGGCAACATGAGTAAAACCTTAAGGCTTCTGATAACGTCAACAGTTTCTTACAGCCTATCCCTTGGCTTATTGAATGGTACTCTATCTCATTGAGCACTTGGATGGAATAGGTTGCCTTTTAACAATGTGCCACTTTTTATGTGGAAGGAAACAGAGAAATACAAATATAATTTTGAGATGTTTGCCAGTCTGGGACTAATAGCAAAGATTGCCTTCAGAATTTATTGCAATCTGAAAAAATAAGCTCTACTCTAAGAAGGCTGAAAATGCATGAATAATCTGGAACCCTATCAAAGGCTCTGTATTTAAAAAATTGAACCTTCCATACAAAGAAGGTGAGATGTACCAACCATCACCATATTTGATCACATTTAATGGAAAATAGGTGTGAAAAGAGCAGGATTTTTGTTGGCTAGAAAGAATGAAAATTAATCCATCTTAATTTTCAAATTTAATATAAGAAGTAGAATTATCCAAAATATGGGTTCTTAATTAAAATGGTTGTCAATTACGAATCACCATAGATTAATTAATCATCTGCCTAATTTACCAATAAAAGTCATGCTATTCAAAATTTGCTTTTATTGAATACAGACACCTGTGCCAAAATAATATTTGTGTGATTATTCGAGCCACATAATCATGCTTTGCAACCGCTTAAGCCTTTTAAAAACAAGCCTAATTTATAGTTAATGCATTAAAAACTTTGAGCAAACAGAAAATGTATGCCCGAGTTTCCATTCCAGGGTGTGCAGAACACAAAAATAAGAGAAATGGCAGATCGATGAGTAAGTCTGATTTTCTGTAATATTTATCAAGTAAAAAGATACGAAAATAATGCAAAAAGATTCATTTGGTTAAGGGTGGCAGATAAGCTGCATGTTCCCTGAAGGTTTTACCTTGACGCAACCTGACACTTACAGCTGTCTGAATTTCTGTTGTCACTGGAATAACGCGCTACTCTTATCACTGAAATGGTTCAAAAGGACCCACAACCTGGCTGAGTTTAAATTCCCTCTCCAATCCTGCTTTTTATTTTCCTAGCAAGTAACCACAGTTTTACTATCTAACCAGATCACTAAGCTCTTTGCCGCAAGGTACTAGATAGAAATCCCTCCCCCTTCCAACAAACATTTCAAAGCTGCACCACAAGTCGAGTCTGTCCCGAAAGGTTTAAAAGTAATCAAAGAGACGGAATGCCTAGACAGCGGAAGCCCACATCCCTTGGTATACAGGCAGTAGAGGAAGGGTCTGACAGGTGGGGATAAAAGCAAATGAGGGATTCCCGGGTTCTCGCGAAGGGGCGGGAAGGGGGGCGATGGTGTTTGCCCAGCTCCGCGCCTGCAATTTCCACGCCACACACGACAGCCATGTCTGGGTCACGCCTGCCCAGAGCCCACCGGGCATGCACACAGGTGACATGTCTGAAGCTGAGAGCATCTCCCTGGGCAGCCTATGCTCCGGGCCCTGCGCCTGTCCCAGGGCAGTTGCACTGCAGCAAGAAGCCTGTTACTGTCACGAAGGAGGCAAGAAAGCAATCTCCTTCCCACGCACGCACACCGGCTAGGTGGCTTCATCCGCACAAGATGGGCCACCGACGAACTCACCTACGCTTCCATACCCGCCCCCCACCCCCTTGGCATTCGTAGAGTATGGGAAAAAAGCTAAAGCCCCTTCCGACCTGGTCTCCTCCTGCGCCTCTTCTTGGAGCCGAAGAGTTTGACCCGGGAAAAGACATTTAACTTGTTTTTGTCGCAGCTGGTCTTGCCTTTGCTGGGGCTGCTGACACACTTGCAGGCGTTAGATTTCTCGCGCTCGCGGGCTTGTCTCTTCTGACGGATGAGCGAGCTGGCGATAGCCGCCGCCATGGCCACGACGCCCACCACCACCACTTCTTTTGCTGCCCCTCGCCGGGGTCCAC
>NW_006160229.1:3131191-3132181 GCF_000334495.1 Tupaia belangeri chinensis | reverse complement strand
TCAGCCCCCTCGCGAGCAGCACCATCAGCAGCGGCGGCGGCACTGCAGAGCTGCGCCCGCACGCCACGCTGCCACCCAGTGGTTTTTGCTGACTTTTCATTTTAGGCCGATTTGAGCGGTCTGAATCCGGTTTTCCCTTGGCGCCCCCACGTCTGTCTGGGTATGGGATCTAAGCAGAGAACTTCAGTGGTGTGCCTGCCATTGGCAGTATTTGGGAAATACATAACTAAGCCTCTTTGTTGAAGCTCTGGCCCACCTCCAATCTTAACTTCTTTTTGGGGGGTTTTTTTTTCTGCTCCTCAAACTCCTGCAGCCTCCCTCTCTCCACTTCAGGAGTCAATGTCTGGCTTTTTGCTGGCCTCGCCCTGTTCACAAGTTCTGTCCTCTCCCCGAGCTATATTTTACTCTAGAGAAGAAGAAATAAGTGGTTTTGAGGCCAAGAATGCTGCAAAGAGATGAGTCCATCTACACCCCCACCTTCAAACAGTCACAATTATTTTACTATTTTATTTGATCTCACAGACCAAAAAGGAAGCCCATCCTAGTAGTGGCTGGGCTGTGGGGCCCTGCCACTACACTCTCTTTGCTGGACTCCTACCCTCACTTCCAGATCTTTCCAGAGTTGATGTAGATGCAAAACCAAATGCTCAAGGCATCCTTATACTCAGCCTTTGCCTGCAGCCCATCAGAGCTGAACCACCTGGTCCTTCTGTAGATCTCATTGCTTCACATGGAGGAGCTGCTGCTCCCTCCTCTTCCACTTCCCAATCTTGAAATGTCTCTTGCTCCATCAGAAGCAACACTATACTTGCAAGGCAGGCAGGAGCGAAGGTTGCAGGGCTGAGACCCACAGTTAGCACAGGGTCTGAAACCTCCTGCCCACTCCTTTGTGCGTTTGGCTTTCTCAAAAGCCAAGGGAAGACAGGGTAGAAGAGAGTGTTAGCACTCAAGTAAATTCAAATAGCCATTTCTGACGCTCATTCACAGGGA
>NW_006160229.1:3125972-3131160 GCF_000334495.1 Tupaia belangeri chinensis | reverse complement strand
CCTAGTCTGCTCCCACTGAACCTTGAATGTCTTGAAAATCAAGACTGAGTCTAGTTCACCACTATATTCCCATCTCCTGGCACCATGCCTGTCATACAGTCTATGCTAAATAAAAATTTGTTGAAAATAATTGATGAATGACTGATTTATATTGATGCTAAAGTAAAGAAGGATGTCTTCCTGCTCAGAATATATGCCGTTGCTGATAAAATTCCAGGTACAATGAAGGCTAACAATCTCACCAAGGGAGGAGTCAAAAGGAGCTCTGAGCAGGGCCAAATATTTGGAGTGTGGGATGGACATGTAGGAGATCTATGTTCACTCTTGGCATTTTTTATTTGCTGTAGGGCATTTGCACTTGCCGGAGACAGACAGAGAGAGGTAAAGCAATAAAATGCCCCGAGGGAAAGCCACAACGCAATCCCTTCTTTTCCATTTTCCTCTCTGGATTTTGGGTCTGCACACACATGTGCCCAGTGTGTTTTTCAAGCACTGGGTCTAGGATTTGATCCATGCTTGAATCCCTGTGGGGTTCAGTACCCGAACCATCATACCACTGACTACATGTTTTTATCCTTCTGCTGACACCAGGGTTATTTTGTTTTCCCCTTTTCTCTTGCTTCATTCTTGGGATGTGAACCAGATTAGGCTTCAATAAAGAAGGATAAAGCTGTGGGGCCAGCAGTTAGCGTAATGGCGATGTTCCTGGACTCCCATGTAATCGACCACGGTTCGAGTCCCGGACCTGGTGACTTAAACTCACGCCAGGCGCGTGTGTGTGCATGCCCAAGATCCCGAGAGGAGAATGGAGGAGAAGGGATTGCGGCGTAGCCATCCCCCCTGGGGGGTGATTTCTCGCTTTCTATCTCTCTGTCTCTCTCTGTCTGTCTGGCGAGCACACGCGCCCTATAGCAAAAATCTCTCCAAATTTTTTTTACAAAAATCTCTCCAAAAAAAAAAAAAAAAAAAAAAAAGGAGGACAAAGCTGTAAGTCAGAAAAGGGGTAGATCTTAGAAAGAATGAGGGATAATATTGAGAAATTGAGAAGGGTATCTTATTCCTCAAATTCTCCTTTGGGAAAGCTCTCACTGTTTGCCTCTACAAACACCATTTAGAAGATAATTTTTAGGATGTATGTAGAATTATGGGGATGGCCACACTGAGGTGAGTACTAGAGATAAACATATCCAGAGAAGACTTCAAGAATATATAATGAGCAGGGACACTTACCATTATAAATTTGCAAACACAAACATGCAAATACCTCACCTTTGTTTCTAACCCCAACCTACCAGCTACAGTTCTTTTGACAATTAGACTCTGTCATGAGCTAATGGAACCACTGGGCCAAAAACTGACAACTGGATGATTCTACAGGTGATGGTAGATTCTTTTCTTTTCTCTAATCCTTCTTCCCTAGAAAATGAGAGGTATAGAGAAAACACAATATTTTGCCACGTATTTCTTGGCCCACCAAAGGTACGTGTACCTGTTTATATCCTCTTTTTTTTTTTTTTCATCTCCATGACACATTATTGACGAGGCTAGAGAAGGGGGATTCTAACTCTCTGTGATCTGTTTGCCTAAAGACCACATGCATGCTCCTATCTCCTCCACCTAGAGATGTGTCACTAGAGGGTAATTCTATCTAGAGCAAAAAGTGAAGAAAGAACATTTTGAGCGTAGGTCCAAATCATGTTGTTCAATCAGCTTAATCATTAATAAAGCAGACATTTTCATGCTTTCCCAACTCTCATGTCTATTTCTCAGGTACTTGGAAACTCAGAGAGGAGTGTGAATATCACATTCAAATCCATAAAGAGAAACTGTACCTCAGCCCCATACATCTCAGGAAAGCATAATTACAGACAGAATTTGCATCCCATCCTAGAGAAATGTATTTTGCCTTTCCTTTCTGCCCTACTGCCATCTCAGATCAACAGTTTCAGTGGGAAAAAGAATAAAGAACTCTCTTTTCACAGTTATTAAAATCCCCTTTCCTCTTGTCTTGCTTTATTCCTTGAATTTCAATTGTCCCATTGCCATGTAAGTTCCTGGATCTCCTCCAGATTCAGAGAGTTTTCCTTCTCTCTGACCCCAGTGTTTCCCACTCCTCTATGCTAGGTGGATCTATTCTCCTTTGTTCCAGACCTCTTCTCTATAACTGCTCTGCCCACAAAACTTTCACTGACCATGTTCAGGGAAAAAATTACCACCCTTCTTTTCCAAGGTTTATGTTTTTCTTCAGAGAGAGGTGTGGAGAGAGAAGAGGGACACCCTGAATAGGGCCCCCAAGCCATGATCTACCCCTAGTCTCAGCCTGCCTGGATCTGCACATGCATGTATGCTTGGCATGTTCAGGGAGATCCCAGGACATGAACCCTGGACCTATCCCATGTGAGTCCAGCTGTCTTACCACTGCACCACCAACTGGACTCCCTTAAGGAACTTTCTGCAACTCAACTCCAAAGACTTCTAAAATATATGGCAGGCATATATTTTAATCCTATTTCTGCCACTAAATGACTGTGTGAATCTTGGCAATATCCTTTTTCCTGTTGGGGGCCTCAGTTTTCCGTACTTAAATGTTATGCTTTCTTTGGCACCATCAGATGGTGAAATGGCTACGTCACTGGACTCCCATGTAGTCGACCGCGGTTCGAGTCCCAAACCCGGTGGCTTAAACTCACGCCGGGTGCATGTGCATGCATGCCCAAGATCCCTAGAGGAGAATGGAGGAAAAGGGATTGCAGTGTGGCCATTCACCCTGGGAGGTGATTTCTCGCTTTCTGTCTCTCTGTTTTCCTGGCAAGTGCATGCACCCTATAACAAAAACCTCTCCAAAAAAAAAATTTTTTTTTTAAAGTTATGCTTTCTTTACTTTAAATCTTGATAATTTGCTTTCAAATTGTGTTCTGAGGCACCCTAAAAATGCATGGAGTTAATGTAAGATCTTTCACCCATATTTCAGTCATAGATGCTTTCATTTCATTTATTTTATATACTGGGGTTCATAGTATAATTTCATATAAAAATAAAATTAAAGACTCCTCTATTGAAAACAAAGACTTTGAAAACCTCTAGATGTTCTCTCAAGGACTTTTATATCTGTAAGGCTGTTAATATTATTATTGTTTTTATATATGCCTATTTATCCCGGCCCCCTTATTTATCCTGTTTCCATTCCCTTCCCACACCATCAGAACATAAATTTAAAACTAGGTTCCAAAGAAAAATACTAAAGTCCCTTTGGTTTCTGCATTCCTCATGCATTCACATGAGAACCAGATTTTACCAACATTTTTTAGAGAGAGTTATGAGTTATTAGGGCATAGAATGCTGATCTTTCTCTATCAATCACTTTTGGCTGGATACAGATGAGCTGTGAGGAAGCTGAGAGGACCTATTTTCAAGAGGTATCTTGAAGAGAGAGACAGAAACCCAAATGGATGTGACTGTGATGAGTAAAAATGAGAATTAAGTCAGTCTAACCAGGAGCAGCCCAAGTACCTTTTGAGCAGGAAGGAATTGGCTGGTTTTCTAAAACCCTGAAAATGAGAGATTTCAACCACCCTTCATTTGTGAAGATCAACATTATCAGACCCATTTGCTAGTCTTTCCTGTCTCCATTAAGTTCACCTAAATCTGAGGGGCCAGTTACCTGGTCCAGGAATGACAATAACTCAAAGGGTGCAAAGAGAAGGCAGGTGCAAGTGCACTCTCATCAAGCAACGCTGAGATCTCTCCAAATACTGAGATACAGAGCAGCAGAGGGGGTATTTAAGAGATAGGGCAGTAAGTACTATCTTTTGTGGTATATTTAATTATATCCCAAACCCCAGAGAAACAACTGGATATAAATACAAATGAGATTAAAGAAAAGCCATTAGACTAGGCTTTTCCCACTTAATTCCTAGCAGAAAGAAAAATGCAATTTTTTTAAAGAGGCTTTTTTGTTACAGGGTTCATGTGCCCGCCAGAAAGACAGAGAGAGACAGAGAAATAGAAAGTGAGAAATACCCCCCGCCCCGGGGGGGATGGCCACACCGCAATCCCTTCTCCTCCATTCTCCTCTCGGGATCTTGGGCACACAGGCACATAAGTACATGTGCCCCACATGAGTTTTAACCCACTGAGTCCAGGACTCGAACCACGTGGGAGTCGACTACATGGGAGTGCAATGATGCAAACATTACACCATCTGCTGGTCCCGAAAAATGCAATTTAAGGAAATCTTGTCAATGCCACACTGGAATTCTAGGGACTTAAAGAGTGACTGTTGCATTCTGTAACATAACTTGATGTATTTATTGGGTGGAAACAACCTCTCCTAGTCAGATCATTTGTGGCAGTTATACTTCAGAAAGAAAGGTCTCCAAAACCAATTTTTAAGAAATTGCCAGGCTGTCCTAATTTACATTCAGAACAAAAAACCAGACAGGACCTTAGGTTTCCATCATACTAGAATGGTGACTTGGTCTTTATTATGTCCTGACTCTGAGGTCATTCTCTAAATACTTAAGCTACAGAATTTACTAAAGCCACTTCTGATTTACATTTAAAATAAACTGAGAAAACACTGATTCATTCTGATCCTTAAGAAGAAATATTCTATAACTTGCATAAAAATTTCATTGTTCAGTCATAATTTATGAACATTAAGACCATAAAATACCCAGATGGTATTAGTCATATCTATAAATTCAGCTCTTCACCATTTAATTAGCCATGGAAGATGCAACACCCAGAGTTCAAGGCCTCTGATTACCTGCTTGGTCATTTAATCAAGAAAATCTGGAGAGAAATGGCAGCTTGCTGGAGTGGAGTTTTCTCTTTTGATCGTAAGGAAAGAGCACAAGAGAATGAGGTTAAGCTTTAATATGTGGGGATTTAAGTTTTGTATGAGGAAAACATTCTTTTCAGTAATAGTTATTAAATATCACAATTGACTGCTGGTTTTCATTTTATGGTAGTTTTCATGAATACGACAGAAACCATATCTAGCTGGGTGATATGTGGGTTGGGTTCCCTCAAGATTTCTATCATAAAAACAACCCTACCATTGGAGGAGGGGCCCTGCGCCGCCCCACCCGGGCCAGCTGCGGGTCCCCGCCACCCCCGGGACCCGCGCTGAGCAAGGCGGCAGGAGGCGGGGCCCCCACCCCGGGCTCTGCCCGGCGCTCCGCTG
>NW_006160229.1:3078729-3125198 GCF_000334495.1 Tupaia belangeri chinensis | reverse complement strand
TGAAGAAAGGAAGGGAGGGCAACCAGGGATGCCAGGGACAATGGGGGAGGAAGATGGGACATAGCAGAGGGTGGGGGATGGGGACTCAGGGATGGCAAGACAAAGGGCAAGGTATGCAGGACGTAAGAATTGGAAAATTATTTGCTGAGAACATGTATGTGGATGTGCTTGATTGAACCAATGCACAGTGTATTTTGGATGGAAAATTCATTTGTGTGTTGTGATGGTGTAAAGTGAATTAATAATAAATAAAAAAAAAACCTACCATTTATAAACTCATGACCTACAACCAAGAAGTGGTCACAGATAAAGGGGAAAGGAGAAAGGGACAGCAAAAACATTTCTAAGAAACTTTAAGGTCCTAACAGGGCATGAGGTAGTGAATGCCTTTGCCTATGGAAGATCATCTTGGATGAATTTGGAGTATGATCATCTTGGATGAACTTGAACAAGGCAGTCACAGTCATTTCTAAAGTTTCTCTCGTTTGACTTGTAGGAAATACTTTGTAGAAACAATGCATGTATTTTTAAGAAAATGGGTTGTTTCAGTGGTGACAGAGCATCTCAAACCCACAATAGTATCAGATTCTCTAAGTGAGTTTGAGTTTTATTCAATAATATTTGAAGATCTTGAAGGGGCAATTGCTCTTTTATGAACTGACTGGTGGCTAGCAAACATAAATGAAATGTTTCTAGGGTAAAATATCCAGGGCAGACTAAAAATGTGTAAGACTCAAAGGCAAAATAAATATCTATAACACTAGATTCATTTCTTGCCCAGTGAACTAAGTTATCTAAATGAAAAGCTGTGGGGAGGGAATGATGGAGAGTTTGAAGCAAAACCAGACTATCTAATTTTTCTATGTCTAAGCTGTTCCAGGAATAAGGTTACTGGAGGTAAGGTTAGTAAACTCCAGATCTGAGGAAGGAAATGAGGTGTTTACAAATGATCTACTGTTCATTATTATTTAGCACTTTTAGGCGGGGTTCACAACCATCACAGGAAACAATGGATTGATCTGCTTGCTGAGGCACTGCTTCCACCAATTTTCTATCAAGGGTTTTCCATTATTTAAAGGAGCAGAAAGGTAATGGCAAAGTAGTTCAGTGCTCTCTCATGATTAACTCTCAACATAGCTCTTTTCAAAAATCGACAAGAATTTGCACAGGAGAACCTGCTGAATTCAGAGGAAATATATAGTCCAGATTCTGAAGAGGAGATGAAGGATAGGCCCATGACCCACATGAGAACTACTGAGAACCATGCTGAGTTTAAACCTAATGGTTTTTGAACTCTCAAGCTGCTTTCATTTTTTTGTTCTGGGCCTAAAATGGGGTTCCAAAGGGTGATAACAAGTACTGTGGCTATAGCTGAACACGTACTTTGTCACGTGCTATCACACTATTTACTTTAGTTCTTACAACAACCTGTAAGGTTATCATTGTTGCTATTTTGGAGGTCTACAAGGACTAAGGTGAAAGTGAAGTCTAGAGAGAATAAGTGGTAAGTGATATACCTATGGTTTCCTGGCTGGTACACAAGTGACAGTGCCAGGATTTAAACTGAGGATACTGAGCCAATACAGCTGATGTGTACAAGGCCAGTCCTTTAAACAATACTATTTTCCTCCTTGGCACTGAATTTGGAATTTTGGTCTCTGACCAGTGGTGCCTGGATATGGCTATCTCTTGGCTTGGGTAACTGAAAAATGATTGAATATCACCTGAGTTTCATCTCAATTCTATTTTTTTGCTCTCTAACAAAATGTGAATTATGAAATTAAAAAAGAATAGATGTGAGCATAGTTCACAACACCTTTAACAGTAGCTTCTTAGTGCAATACTTAAAAGATTACTGACTTGCTAACCAAAGTTAAATGATCATAAATCACTACATAAGATTATTCTGGGCTTCCCAGCTGAAGAAATAGCAGGTCGTCAGAAAAGTCATGACATATTTTTCTATGCAAAAGGACATCATGACTTTTCCAATGACCCAATCGTTTGGCACTAGGACCAAGTCTGAGTTAGGTAATCTTTGGAATGCTATGAGACTCACAATACATGTACAGGCCTTTATCTCTGACTACTTAGTGTAGAGAGGAGGTTAAAGCACTCCTGACTCTCAGTTCTCTTCATATAAAGTAAATTGGCTTTCCACACTGTAAGCTCTTTTGTACCATTTGCTTTCAGATATAGGAAGCTTGCATTCTGTCAAAAGAGAGAAATATTATATACAGTGTATTTTCTTCCATGGTTGAAAGCCCATGACTATCTTTTTGCAATCAGAGTTTTCTCCAGTTTCCATTCTAACTAATTTGCTATAACTTGTCCCTTGTGACAAACAGCTAAAAGTATAATCACAACTGATTCAACTTATTTAGTAACTTTTCTTGCCACCACTGAAGTTTTCAAGCAATTTTAGAACCTGATTTCATAATAGGGTCTTTGAAGCTCATCTAACAATCTCATTTTAGAGAACAGATCTGAGATGAGAGAAGTTATATACATTTGACTTGGGCCATTTGTTCATTCATTCATTCTTTCTTTCATCCATTTCTTCATTAAAGAATTTAATGAGAACTCTCTGACAAGTACTGAAGGATGCAAAGGTTACTAATAGCTATAAGGTATTGGCCACCAACTCTGTCCCAGCCACTGTTCGACATAGTTTATACTTACTTACTCATTTAATACAATAACCTTATGAACTTATCTCCATTTTACAAATGAAGAAACTGAGCCAAAGAGACGGTAATGAGTTCATTCAGGTAGGGAGTGCTAGAGCCAGGATTCAAATCCATGAATTGTGCCTTCATGTCCCGTGTTCCTAAAATAATATAATAATAATTCTACTGCCTCTCCAGTGACTGTTCCTGGCCTCAAGTGGAGGAGAAAGAAAAGTAAGCAAATAACTAAAACGCAAGTGTGATAAGCATTAGAAGAGTGATACCAAATGCCCAGAATATCTGGGGAGTCCAAAAGAAGGCACAGCTAAGTATATGAGCAAGAGGGCAGGAACTGAGTTAATATTTTGAAAAAAAGAACATGTCATTGAAGATGAATTTTGCAGGATGAGAAAGAGTTCAGAAATTGAGGAATACAATTAGGTAAAGCCAGGCTTCAAACCTGGATTCAAACCAATTCCTGGTACTGGATTCTTCTTACCAGACTGTATTACTTCCCGTTAGCTGAAAGAACTTATACAACCTACTATTTTATACTCCTACACTTTGAATCCCTTGACGGTAAGTTGGTCTCATATTATAACCACTTTCTAGTAGTGTACATTTTGTGAAATGCCTTGGTGTAACCATGAAACATTCTGTGGACTGGGAGAAATCAGTTGTGCTATGCGAACATTCTGACACATTTGTGAGCTGTTTCTTTCTTGCTTGTAGACCAATGGTTTCCCCATTACTACCGATCACGTTCAGCACATATCAACAGTGGTGTTCAAGTGTACAGTTGTTATTGATTTGTAACTATGCCAGCAAAGGGTTTAGTAGATGTAATCCCGTTAGAAAGATGCCAATCAAAATGAAAATTTCATTGGCATGTATGCACAATGAGTCAGCCATTCTTCTCTTAAAATATCTGGGGCAAACTTGGAGACCAGAGATTTGTACATAAAGAGCCTTTGAATAATTTTTATGATGGTTATGATATAACTTTAAAAAATGAATTTTAGACTATGGGATAGTAATTGTCCAAGTCAAGCATTCCTTGTAACTCCTCTGTATAAATTTCACTATTCCTACTGGACTTGCCTTGTCTTGGAATATATTGAAAATATATTAAAAATCTTTCCACTCGGGACCAGCAGTTAGTGTAATGGCTATGTCGCTGAACTCCCATGTAGTCAACTGCGGTTCAAGTCTCGGACCTGGTGGCTTAAACTCATGCCACGTGCATGTGTGTGCATGCCCGAGATCCCAAGAGGAGAATGGAGGAGAAGGGATTGTGGTGTGGCCATCCCCCCTGGGGGTGATTTCTCGCTTTCTGTCTCTCTCTCTCTGTCTTTCTGGTGAGCACACGCGCCCTATAGCAAAAACCTCTCAAAAAAAAAAAAAAAAAGTCTTCACACTCATGGGAGCCAGCATTTGGCTTAAAAGTGAAGGTGCTGGACTCCCACATGACTGATCATAGTTTGAGTCCTGGACCCAGCGACTTGAAAATCACACTGGGCATATGTGTGTGTGTGTGTGTGTGCATGCCCAAAATTTCGAGGGGAGAGTGGAGGAAAAGGTATTGTGGCATGGCTGTCCCCACTGGGGGCTGATTTCTCACTTTCTCTCTCTCTTTGTCTACCTAACTCTCTCTGGTAAGCACATGTGCCCTATGGAAGAAAAAAATCATAAAAAAATTCTTCCTACTCACTACATTCATCTTCAGTTGTGTTCCTTCAATTGTTCCACTATTTTCCTTCAATTATGAAAATTCAGCTACTCTTAACCTACTGCTTGTCTTTACATCTTTCTCTGTTCTTCTAAACTTTGTATCAGGTGCACATTAGATCTCATTCTCTCCTTCATGATGTCTTCTCCCTCTTAGTTCCATCTCTTTATCACTCTTTGCTGGATCGTTAGCTGTATTTAGTCTATTGTCTGATTTTGTTTTTATCTTATTGGTACACACATACTTTCCATATTATGTATTATACAGTAATATTTTATATATGACATTATGAAAGTATATACACATGTTTATATTGTATCTTTAAAATATGTGTATACTTATACATATAAATTTTATAATTTCTGCTTCATCTTTTCTAATGGTTTTCTTTTCTTTTTTTCATTTTTCACACTGTCCTGTTCGTATCTTATGGATTCTATTCCTCTCTTGATCACATTGAACATTTTGAAGACACTGAAGTTAGCATTTCTTTTATATTACTTTACTTCTGGAATATGAATTAGCCTGTTTATTGTCACTGCTGATTCTCCCAATGGTGGCTTATTTATCTTTTTACTTTGTAAATTTGACTGTGAGCTTACCTTCAGCAGAGTTCTTTTCTGTTTAAGTACCACATGAACCTTGGATAGTAATTGATCTCTGTAGTTTTATGTTCTTTCTCTGCCAGCACTCTGTTGGTTTCACGGGGTCTAGATAATTTTTTATTTTAATTTACCAGCTTGGCAGTGCAAATACAAATGTGGGTTTCAATTTCTAATACTCTCAGACCAGCATGGACACCCCACTTATATTCTGTAACACTGGGCCTTTGGCCCTGATTTGTCATGAGCTGGATAGGACTGCTTGGTTCCTGGATTTATGTAGTGAACTTGAGACTATATCAGGGCTGTGGCTTCAACTTATGTCCTAGTATATATAACAAGTTCTGCTACTCTTCACAGCCATTTAGCTTCACATGCTGTACTCTGCTTTGGCTTTGAGTTGCTTCTTTGTTTCTATCACCTGGAGATTTTCCTTTATTGATTTTTTAAGAGGTTTTTACCTCAGGGCATGTGCACTCATCAGAGAGAGAGAGAGAGAGAGACAGAGATAGTGAGAGAGACAGTGAGAAATCACCCTCCCCAGGGGAGATGGCCATGCCACGATCCCTTCTCCTCTGTAATCCTCCCAGGATCTTGGGCACGCACACACACATGTAGGGTGTGAGTCTCTGGGACATGGACCATGGTCAGCCATGTCAAGTCCAGCTATGTAATCACTATGCTCTCTGCTGGCCCCACTTTTTAATTTTTAATCATTTTATGTACTTTTAAAGATTTAAAGTAGTATTTAATCTAAAATTTCTATGTTTTTGTGGAAGGATAGGTAGGTGCAAGCAATACCTGTCAGTATACCCACTAGAAGTCCCCATGTCTCTGTCACCTCCACCATAACACTAAAACTGTTGTTACTATGATTATCAATAACCTTCATACTGACATATCTAGTAACTCGTCCTCAATCATTATGAGATGTCTTCAAAAAGCTCATGGAAAATGTATATTATGAAGAAACTATGAATTTCAAAACTTTGTACCAAAATAAATTTATACTTTAAATTCCATTTTCCATAGCCTTTTTTTTGGGGGGGGTGGGGTGGGAGAGGTTTTCGCTATAGGGTGCGTGAGCTCGCCAGACAGACAGAGAGAGACAGAGAGACAGAAAGCGAGAAATCGCCCCCCCCAAGGGGGGACGGTCACGCCGCAATCCCTTCTCCTCCATTCTCCTCTCGGGATCTTGGGCACGCATGCACACGCGCCCGGCGTGAGTTTCAAGCCACCGGGTCCGGGACGCGAACCGCGGTCGACTACGTGGGAGTCCAGCGACATAGCCATTATGCTAACTGCTGGTTCCCCATTTTCCATAGCCTTTTCAAAGTCCTTTCATACATTACACAACCTTTCAGCGAATTTGATGCTACTGACTATTCTTTTCCTGGCAACTGGACCTTTCATTGACATCTCCAATAACTATGCTCTCCTAGTTTTACTAATACCTATATTTGACTGCTACTTCTCTGTATCCTTTTTCAGTATCATTTCCTTTTATTGACATTTTGAGTACTTTAGGATTGTGTCATATACTGTCTAATTTTCTCCCTCAATCTTTTTTTTCTAGATATTTGCTCTATTGACTTCATTCATCCATTCAAGAAGTGTTTTTCAGAACATCTACCATGTTCCAGCCTGCACTATAGGCTTTCAGCACTAAATTTAGCAGATGTGATCCTGCTCATATAGAAATTACAGTCTAATGATGAGTCAGATAATAAACAACATCAATATGTAGTTATCAATAATGAGCACTGCTATAAAACAAAAGGACAGAATGCTGTTTCAGAATAATACAGAGGAAAGTAACTGAAATTGTAAGACTAGGGAATGCTTATAAAAGAAAACATTTTGGTGACTCAAAATATGATATGGACTCAGCCATATAAATATTGCAGAAAAGAAGTCACATTTATACTGTGACAACTCCAAAAATCTTCATTGCTTCCATAAATTTAGATGGCTCCTCTGTGTTCCACATGGATGGTTTTACCCCAATAATCTACAGGACTTCAAACTAAATAAATCCAAAATTGAACTCATCTCCTCATACAGGCTCATCTTCTCTTCATCTACATGGTGATTACAAATGTTTCTTTTATCCTGTTTCTTTCTGGATACATCTATTAGCTCAACCAAAACAAAAGCCCAGACATTATTCAGAACTCTTCTTTTTCCTCCCACCCTACATCCAAAGGGTAATTAAGTACTGGAGGATCTACCTTGTTTACATTGTTTCTAAATTCCTCCTGTTAAGACTTTAACCATCCCTCACTGTAAAGTTATATGTGATTCAATGTAATATAAACAAGATTATAATGATAATAAATAAAAAAAGACTTTAACCATTCCTATTCCATTTCTTGCTTGAATTTCACCATAGCCTCCTAGCTGCTTTCTCTATCTCCTCTCTTGCCTGTGATCAAGCTACTCTGCTCACTGCTACAATCCTAAACTACAAATATGATCATGCTATGCCCTGTCAACAAGTCTTTAGTGGCTCTCCATCACCTGTATGTCCTCCATTATCTGGCCTCAAATTTTCTTTCACACTTATTTCTGCAACCCTCCCTGTGACACACTATATTTCAGAAACAACAAAGTACTTCTTTTCCCCAAAGTAGCCCATCCCACCCTTCAGCCATATCAATCATTGGACTCTTAAAAGTTCTATTCCACCTCACCCAATAAAGTCTTCAAGTCTGATACTCACATATTATTTTCCTCTGGGAAACTTTCTCCAACACTCCCTCCCCATATAAAGTCGTGGTCTCTTCTTCTCTGCTCTATAGCTTCTTATACATATGGTTATAATGATATCTAAAAGATTGATTTCAGGCCTAGCCTTTGTGACACAGTTGGTAGCATATCAGACTGTAAAGCTGGACATTCTGAACCACATGACTACCATTTGAGTCCTTGACCCAGTTGGTCTGAAAGCACACTGGTGCTGGGGAGGAGGCACCGTCAAGTTGTCATTTCTGTATCTTTGCTCAGGATCCTTTCAGGCTAGAAGACTGGAGGAAGGGGATTGCAGCATGACTAAATTCTGTGGAGGGTCCTCTCTTTCACACACATGAACATGTGCTCTATCATGAATTTTCTTTAAAAAAAGATTAATTTCTGGGGAACCAGCAGTTAGCATAATGGCTATGTCGCTGGACTCCCACGTAGTCAACTGTGGTTCGTGTCCCGGACCCGGTGGCTTAAAACTCACGCCGGGCGCATGTGCGTGAGTGCCCAAGATCCCGAGAGAAGAATGGAGGAGAAGGGATTGCGGCGTGACCATCCCCCCTGGGGGGTGATTTCTCGCTTTCTGTCTCTATGTCTCTCTCTGTCTGTCTGGCGAGCACACACGCCCTATAGTGAAAATCTCCAAAAAAAAAAAAAAAGATTAATTTCTGCCCACTTAGCTATCATTCTTACTAAACTGTGAGTTCTCTGAGGCAGGGATTGGCACTTCTCTCTGAGTCTCCACATCTGGACAAGAGTAGGGACTCAATAAATGATAGTTTTATGAGTAAATGAAAAGCTTACTTTCCCTTTCGACCTTGGAAAACAGACAGGAGGCATCTGTAGCAATGAAATGTAGGATAGGCCCATTTTGTTGATGTAAGTTCATATATATGTTAGAGTGTCTAGACCTGAAGCCATGTTTTAGTCGCAAACAAAAGCAGTGTTCAGGGATTGAACTTTGCAGAGGACTAATGGAAAAACTGTGTACCATGAAGAAGCCCTACTTTGTCCAACACACACAACTAACTTCTTAATCAGTGTAGGCCCTACTTTACTCCAGAGAGGAATTGCAACACCTTACAAAAATGTGTACAGGAAAGTAAAGTTGAAACCCAACAAAAAGGTCATAGCAGTGGAGGGAAACAAGTCAGATAGTAGAGAAAGTGAGCAGGGTTTTAAATGAAAGGTTTCTGACTCTTGGTCTCACTCCCTTTCACCTTTACTAGGCTGTCTTCAGAAGATTTTGGACCACTGGCTGGTGATTGGCAGGAGTTTTGTTGACATAAAAAAATTATCAATTTGACCTCACATAACAAGTAGTGCAGTACCTATTCAACTAATCTTCCATCTAATATAAGCACTGAAAATTAAATCCAAACTTGAATTACTGTAATTATCCTGCTTAGAGTAGAAACCTAACTCAGACCATGAACAGAGGCAGGGTGAAATGAGCTGAGACTATAAGGAAATCGGTCCATGGACCTGGAGTGTGTATACACACACACACACACACACACACTTTTTTTAATAGAGAGAATTTGCTATAGGGCATGTGCACTCACTGGAGAGACAGAGATACAGAAAGACAGAAAATAAGAAGTCACTCCCCAAGGGGGATGGCCAGACCAAAATCCTCTACTCTCCTCTTGGGATCTTGGGCATGCAGGCACATGATTCCGCTGTGAGTTTTAAGCTGCCAGGTCATGGACTCCAACCATATTTGATGACGTGAGAGTCTAGTGACGTATCTATTTCAACATCTGCTGGTCCCACTATGTCAATATTTTAAAAGGTGACTATTTCTTAGATAAATTAATTTAATTTTGATTACATTGCATTTCACAGATATCCACTTGCTCTTATACTTGATGAGAGTTTAAAGAATAATGTGGCTTTACTTGGATCCTATGCCTCAACTAGAATCACAGGTACCATTTTTCTAAGTGTTCTCTGAAATGTAAAATGATGATGCCTATAACACCTCTCCAGTACTGACATTTCCAAGTCTCTTTTCCAGGACAAACAAAATTAGAAAATGGAAAAATATAACCTTTCTCACCCTCTAGTTTTTTCACAGGTTTTAAAATTGAAAGGAGTGTACATTCCAGAATCATGTCTAACTAGTACAAAATATAATGATAAGACTGATAAGAATAATAGTAGTTGACTTATTTTGAGCATTTACTCTGGGCCAGGCACTGTTCTAAATATTTTGTGTAGTATGTCAGTTTTTCATAGTTCTCATAGCAACCATGTCACAGATGGGGAAAATGAGGCACAGTAAGGTTAAAACTTTGCCTAAGGTCACGTAGTTAATGAATAGTGAAATTAGGGGGAGCAGCAAATGGCATAGTGTTTAAGGTGCTAGACTTTCACATGGCAACCATGGTTTGAGTTCTGGGACTAGTGGCTTGAAAATCATGCTGGACACATGTGCACATGGGCCCAGAATCCCTGGGGAAGGGACTGTGGTGTGGCAATCCCCCCCAGGGGGTGATTTCTCACATTCCCTCTCACCGTCTCTCTCTGTCTCTGTCCAGTGAGTGCAGATATTTTATGGCAAAACCCTTAAAAGAAACTAGGATAGGGCTGGCAGGTGGCGTGGTGGTTGACGTGCTAGAGTCCCATAGGACTGACCATGGTTCAAGTCCTGGTCCTGGTGGCTTGCTTTCTCACTCTCCTTTTCTCTCTGTCTGTCTCTCTCTGGTCAAAATTGAAAAATACATAGCAATTAAATGTTTTAAAATAATAATAATAATAGAAGAAAAATCTCCCCATGCCTAAAAAACTTTTTTAAAAATGAAAAATAATGATAATAAATAAAACTTTAAAAAAAAAAACCCTAGGGTACTAACCTGGACATTCCCATTACATACAGATATACAGATAGTCAGAATTTATATTAAAAACATGAAAAAATGCAACATGTCTTTCCCAACATCCCAATAGTTATTTGATCAGATGGATGGATAGTTTATATATTCTATCTATTGTTTCTAATCTTTTTTCTACATCCTGTTACTTTTTTTGCCCCTTAGATCATTGTTGATAAATATTACAGTAGTAGAAGTGCAAGGAAGGTAAGACATAACTAAAGTTATAGAAAGTCATGTGAAATTCTTTATTTTTCTTTATTTTTCTTTTATTTTTTTTGCCATAGGGCATGTGCACTTGCCAGAGAGAGACAGAGAAAGAAAGTGAGAAACTGCCCTCCCCAGGGGGATGGCCATACCACAATCTCTTCCATTTTCCTCTAGGGATTTTGGGTACACATGCAAACATACCCAGCATGATTTTCAAGCTGCCAATTCTAGACTCAAACTGCAGTTGGCCAAGTGGGAATCCAGCGTTTTAACCACTATGCTATCTGGTGGTCTCAGAATATCATATAAAATTCTTTAAAAAGTGGGCATACTTTTCCTCTCCTAAGATTTTTTTTTTCCCTTTATGCTCATTACAAGCGATTTCTTTACATTCTTTCATTCTTTACAGCTTCAAAATCACTTATTCACATATATACAACTAACCTTCAGGTTACCATGGAAATTCAGATCAATGCCATAAGCCAGGGCCTAATTTGCACATTCTGTTGACTAGCAGGGGTATTTGCTATTCCTTGCCAAGCTCTCCCATTCACTACCATGACTAATCTCACCAGTTGGCAATATCTAGGAACCATAAATGTTAGGAACCAATCCTCTCAGGTTATTTAACACTTTGGTTCTGTTCTGTATCAGCTTATTTAAACCTTGAGGGAAAAAAGGTCAACAGAACACTAAAATTAAATCTTTTAAAAAATCAGTTAATGAGCAGGGAAAGTTAGAACTTATTGCAGTTAGGCAGAACAAAGACTAAATGCAATACATCCTACACAGAACATTTCATGCTAGGCATTCAGGTGTTGATCATCTTCATCAAAAGGTAACTATCATTTATTAAGAGTCTTCTCTGTGCCTGGAAGTATGCTAGGTGCTTCCATATGTGTTATTTTACTTAATTTCACGACAGTCTTATGAGGTAGGTGACGTTTTTAAGACCTGGAGAATTTGAGTCATATGATCAAATTCAGAAGCCTAACGAGTGATACTATGTGAATCAATCTAGGAACAGCTAAGTGTTCTGACTCCTTCAGTACCATTGTTGTAGAAATGAATGTGGAGCTTCCTTTATACCCAATATCTTCATTCTCTGAAGAAAAGAAATAGGGCCAGTGAAGAGAAAGTATAAGGGAACAGATTAGGACACATTCCAATAAAGCCATTTCTAACAATAGAGACCATCCAAAAATAGGTAACATGGACTGTCTTGAGAGGTAATCAATATCCTGTCACTGGAAGTGTTCACAAAGTGGTTGTGAGGGGCACACAAACCTGTGCCAACACTTGTCAGATGTGGAAGGGATTCTTGCATTTAGTGGATGATTGAAGCAGATCATCATGAACACTGTTGTCAATGCCCCTACAGAAAGACCAACAAAGAAATCTGTTGGTCATACAAAGTTGGGTATGTGAAACAGGCTGAGTAAATGAAAGTACCTCTTGACAGAGTCTTGGTAGTGAGTCAAACATGGGATGTGGATGAAGAGTATTTACAGGGTTTTTAGATGTTGAGGTTGGCGATCAGTTTTAGGGCAGAAGTTTCTGAGTATGGCCCTCAAAATCTGTAAACTAGCTAAGTTGCTGGAACAGTCAGTGGTTTTATCTTAAGGACACATGAGCTTGGAGTTACTGTTAAAACAATCTGGAGCCAGAAAATAATAAATCATAAAGAAACTGTCATAGATCAGAGGATACTATGGAAACATGATGACTAAATGTGATGTACTATCCTGGACTGAATCCGAAAACAAGGCCCAAACTGAAGAATGCAAATAAATTCTGGGGTTTAGTTGATAGTAATGTACCACTGTTGGTTTGTTAGTGTTGACAAATGTAACATAGTAAGATATGACTTCAGGGAAAATTGGATGGGATTAAAATTAAATGGGAAATCTCTGTAATATCTTTGCAAATTTTCTATAACTTTGAACTTATGTAAACATTTTTAAGTTTACTAAAAAACATTTTAGAAATTGTTATAGGGGCTGGACTCCCACGTGGCCTACCATGGTTTGGGGCCAGACCAAATGACTTGAAACTCACACCAGGTACATGTTTATACATGCCCAGGATCATGAGAGGAGAATGGATGAAAAGGGACTGCAGTGTGACAATCCCCCTGAGGGTAATTTCTCGCCTTCTGTCTCTCTGGCAAGCGTGTGTGCCCTATAGCAAAAATCTCTTAAAAAAAAAAAAAACAAAAAAACCAAACCAAAACAAAACAAAACTTAATAGATTACATACACCCACCAGAGAGAGAGAGAAAAAAAAGGTAAAATTTGAAACTACTCCCCAAGGAGATGGCCACATTGTAAACTTTTCTCTTCCATTCTTCTTTAAGTATTTTGGGCAAGAACACATACACGGGGGAATGTTTTTCAAGCCACCAGGTCCAGGACTAAAACCATGCAGTCAGCCATGTGGTATCTAGCTGCCTTAACCACCATGCCACTGGTTTGCCCTAGAAGACATTTTAAGTTTCATTTGTCTTGCACCTTATGGTTTGCTTCAATTTATCCATTTTGTAAATAATTGTTCAATATGTTTTACAAGTTGTGGTTTATTTAATTTATTATTATTATTTTGCCAGAGGGCAACTGTGAAAACCAGAGAGAAGCAGAGAGAGAGAGAGAGAGGGAGAGAGAGGAGAAAACACTCCCATAGGGTATAGTCACACCACAAGTTCTTCTTTATTTTTCCCTCCTTTCAAGATTTTGGGCACGCACATATTACTACCATATTTTTTGAGCTACTGGGTCCAGGATTCGAACCACACTGTCAGCAATGTGAGATCCAACTGCTTTAACCTCCAGGCCATAAGCTGGCTCTGTTTCATTTTCTTTATTTTGGTCTGGAAACCACCTCAGAGGCCATTTAGTTCAAACAGAGTTTCTGCTTAACTTGAACTATGGGAAATGGAATTTTATGGAGTTGGAAAGATGTGTCTCATATAATATCTGTTTTCTACTCATTTCTTAAAAAAATTTTCTCATTTCCTGAGTTAAGAGGACCATCTTGAGTTCATAAGTAATACCACACAAACAGGTCTATAGGAAGAGGCAGGCACAGCCTTTGTCATGGCTAATAGAAAAACAACAAGTAAAGACTAATAGAAGACCATAGTATGTTTTTTTTTTTACCAAGAGATCCAACTCTTTGAATCTGTAAGTGCATGAGAAGTCAAAACTAGTCAAAAAGAGATGCTTCATGTCTCGTTGAATCAGAAACTATACCCTGTTCTCTCTAAGCAGTATTGTAAGATCTCTCAGCATTAAGACTACCAGTGCTAGACATTATAAACTGTAAGTCTTTGCCTCTTCAGCGCAGCCAGCTATAGATGGTGTTGAAGATTGCGGTAGAGGAATGTCATTTCGGGCAAATAGTATTGATAATATAATAGCTTCGCTCCTAACTAAGGATATTTGGCATACATTTCCACTAATATTTACTTTTACATGCTCAGGAAGTTTGAAGTTCCTTCCCTTACCCCCCCTGCAAAAATATTGATATTATTGGTAATGGACAAAGCATGACTTTGCATTTGCAAGTGTAAAGAATAGACATTATAAATGAGATAAGCTTCATTATAGGTTTGTACATGCTAACTAGAAATATTATTTAGTTGTCTCCAAGGTAAACTGCCATTTTCACTTTTTAAACCAGAGCCATTGGTGGAATGATAGAAACAAATATCCTGGGTTGGAGTCCCAGTTGTCCTATTAACTAGTCTTGGGACTTTAGGAAAACTATCTACACACTGGTCTTCTATTCCTCACCTATAAACTGAGAGACATAAACTTCATGACCTCTAAGACCTATGAACATGCAACCTCTTCGAATTTAGTTAGCCTACCACTGCGCAGAAAGACAAGGTTATAAGAGGTTTGTCACATAGCCATGGAACTATCTGCTCATCATATTCAGTTGCTCAATCAAATTGTAAAAGTGATGAAGCACAGGAGTCCTGAAGACCTAGGATAAGCTCTTGACTTTGTGCAGAAGATAGTGGACTATATGACAGACTGGTTAAAAAAAAAAAAAAAAAAAAGAATGGCTTTTGACGCGGGAAATTTAGGAAGCATGGCTTTGTAGCTAGGAAATTTAGGTCTGAATTTTGATTCAGTAACAGTTTCTATATGTGACTTTAGAATATTATTTAACCTGCTCTTCAATTTCCCCTGCTGCAAAATGAAAATAACTATAGTATCTACCTTCTAGAGTAATTGTTCTGGGGGGAGGGTTATTTTTATTTTATTATTTATTTTAAAGTAAAGAGAATTTATTGAAAAGGCATAAGGAAACATGATACACTATCATTTGCATTGAAGATCAGCCTGTCTATTCAGTGAAAATGCCGTTAGGATGGGGCATATTTAATAATACTAATTAGCACCACCTTTTCCCTTAACCATCAGCTCTTATGTCCTTGACCCTTAACTACTTCTTTAACGTGTTCACTCCCACTACAATAATAGAAGATACTCCTGTATCTTCCCTGAAATATTGTTTGATAATTAAGTGGTTAATATTTCTAAAGAACTCAGCATGTACGTAGCATGTAGTATACATCTAATTGTAGTTGCTTCTTTTAAATTTGTTGATATGTTGTTAAACACAGCTTTATCTGTATACATATCTAGACAAAAACCAGCCAGAATTTCCCATTTAGGCAAACAGAAATAATGAATACTGATTTGAAACCCCCCAGTGGCCTTCCATCTTTTCAACTTGCCCTGATTTGGGTGGTCTCAAATGAAAACAATAATAGAAAATATTTATATTACACTCACTATATGTACCAAACATTGGTTCTTTTCTTTTCTTTTCTTTTCTTCCTTCCTTCCTTCCTTCCTTTCTTCCTTCCTTCCTTCCTTCCTTCCTTCCTTCCTTCCTTCCTTCCTTTTTTTTAAAGAGAAATTTTTGCTATAGTGTAAATGTGCTCGCTGGAGAGACAGAGAGACAAAAAGTGAGAAATCACCCCCAAGGAGGGATGGCCATGCTACAATCCTTCCTTCCCCATTCTCTTCTCAGGATTTTGGACACGCATGCATATGTGCCTGGCGTGAGTTTGAAGGCCTGAGTCTGGGACTTAAACTATAGTTGGCCATGTGTGAGTTCGGTGACATAACCATTACACCATCTGCTTGTCCCACATTGGTTCTTTTCAGTATTAATTAAGCTATTGTGACTGATAAGGTAGGTACTATTATTTATTTATTTATTTGGAGAGGTTTTTGCGATAGGGCGTGTACACTCACCAGACAGAGAGACAGAGGGACAGAAAGCGAGAAATCACCCCCCAGGGGGGATGGCCACGCCGCAATCCCTTCTCCTCCATTCTCCTCTCGAGATCTTGGGCATGCACGCACACGTGCCCTGCGTGAGCTTTAAGCCACCGGGTCCGGGACACAAACCGCAGTCGACTACATGGGAGTCCAGCGACATAGCCATTATACAAACTGCTGGTCCTGGTACTATTATTAACTCTAACTTTTAGATGATAAAGATGAGGCATAGGAGGTTAAGCAACTTGTCTATGTGACAGCTTAGACTACCTGTGACTAGTTTGTATCAGAGCCAAGATGTGGACCCAGTTTAGTTCTAGAGTCCCTCCTTTTAACACTTTGCTTTGCTGCCATAATGGTTCATGTCTGTTAATTGCCTACCTACTAAATGCCAAGATGATTACAAATAATACCTCTATTCCTTATAAGAACCCTGAAGAATAGATATTATGTTTATATCAATCTTGGTTTTTACAGATATTGAAAATGATGCTCAGAAAGACTAAGTAACTTGCCCAAAATCACAGAAATAGGGAATTTTAGAGTCTGTGTCCACAACCTGTGCTCTTTCCACTCTAACATATTGTTTCTTAGCATATATGAGATGATTTTTTTTTTTTTTAGTTTTTTTCCATAGTGTGTATGTGCTCATTGGAAAGAGACAGAAAGAGACAGTGAGAGGGAAAGTGAGAAATATCACAGCCCCTGGGGCGAGGGGAGGGGGGGATGATGGCCATGCTGCAATCCCTTCTCCTCCATTTTCCTCTAGAATTTTGGGCACACGAGCACACGTGTCTAGTGTGATTTTCCAAGCTGCCAGGTCGAGGACTTGAATTGCAGTTGACCATGTAAAAGTCCAGTGCCTTAGCCACCATGGCACCTGCTGGCACCATTTTTTTTTTTTTAACACAGAGTCATTATAGTGGAAGATGAAGGCAACTTTGACTAAGTGTCAAATTTTAGCAAGGGTTGGATAACTGCAATACCAACATTCTCTATGTGATATATGCATAGCACCTCCACTAGGGAGGCACAGGGAAGAGACTTTAGGGAAGAGACTTTTGCGAAACCCCCCCCCCCCAACCCACTGCTAATCCAGATCCTCCAGGCACTGGGGAGGTCTGCAGATCTCTCCAACAAGATTTTCTCTTATATAAAAGGGAGAGAGTTACCGAAGCACATAAAGAAAGCTATCACATGAAATTCAAATTTGTTCATTCTTCCTGAGAATGAATCTTAAGTGAACAAAATAACACTCTGACTAAAGCCCATAATCACATCACTCATCACTTTTTATATGATGAAATACTATGAGATGCAAGGAGGAAAATAACTGTGAAACAAATTCAGCCTATTAGATTCTATAAGAGGACAATTCTTCTAGATTTACCCTAGAAATACAAAGGATATCAAGAAAGCCAGCACATTCTTTGTGATCTACTAAGAAAATGCAACTAGTAAAAATACAGAATTGAGCCAATGATTAATATTTCCTTAAGTTAATTTAGAAGCATGGTTCACAAAGAGTGATCCAAAAGCATTACAGTGAACAACAAAGGGGTGGAAAAGTATAAGTTCTGTGATGTTTATGTTTTTCCCATTGGGTATTACTTTCATATAACTCCTTATTGGAATTTTGTGTAAATAATGCCTTCAAAGTTCAATAAGGCCATAACACCAGATATAAAAAAGAAGACAAATGGGGAAACTTGTATTTTAACAGTGGTTTTCACTCATCCAGTATTTTAATATTATATTATCTTTCTAGAGCCACAGTTAGCAAAAACTGAAGAAAAATGTGTGATATCATACTCTGCTGAAGATTCTTACATATAGCAAAATATGAACACATTTATATTAAATCAAAGCCTTTTGTGAACCATAATCTGCCAAAACTAGAATTTCAACAGTGGTTTTCACTCATCCAGTATTTTAATATTATATTATCTTTCTAGAGCCACAGTTAGCAAAAACTGAAGAAAAATGTGTGATATCATACTCTGCTGAAGATTCTTACATATAGCAAAATATGAACACATTTATATTAAATCAAAGCCTTTTGTGAACCATAATCTGCCATGGAATGACTAATTTGCTTTTATTTCACTCAAAACTGAAACAATTTTCACAGCTTTCCTTGTTTTGGCTTTGGGGGTCTGTAACTCCATGTTCAGAAGGGAGTCCACATCTTATCTAACACATAAAGGTAGGCAGACACAGATAAACATTTTTTCCTTATCCCATTCCCAATGACTCTATGCCTTAAGACACAGCTCCTCGACTCTTCAAAGACTTTCAATTTAAAATTCACCATGAACAAACTCTGACATATAAATTGGAGACTGGGTTTAACCATGCCATATGCATAATTATTGCTTAGTCAAGAATACACAGAATTCTGCATAGTATGTGGTTGGTGGATATTTTATTAACATTATATTGAGCTCTCTTACTTCCATAATATTGGTACTCAAATACAAGTCTAAGATAAAATGGTAAACAAAACTCAGAAAGCATGAATTAGAACTCCCCACATTCTAGGATTCACATGAACAGAAAACAGTGGCCATCTACTATCAGGTGAGGGGAAGGAGAGGCCCTCCCCCCCACCAATGCTACATGCATAGTACAGGGTGGACAGTGATAACAACAGAGAAAGCAAACTGGCATTGAGTACCTTCAGTACACTGCATACCACCCAGTGAGTTTGTCCTGCTATCAAAGGCAAGGAAAATAGGAGAGGACACCCCCTTCCTGAACACAGAGCCTACAAAAGAATGAGGTTAAGAGAGACAACAGAGACAAACCATCCAGGTACTCAGATTTAAAGCCCTATTAAAAATAAATCCATGGTCCTGCTCTTAAATAAGGTAAAGCCTGTGGTGAACTGAATGTAAGTGAAGCAACAACAAAAGGCTGCTCCATGGCACAGAGGTAGTGTGCTGCTCAACAGAAGCCAGATCCCACATGGCTACCACTGTTAGAACTCTCAGATTTGTCAGCCTGAAACAAGCTGGGCATGAGTGTGGGTTTCCAAGATTGGATGGACTGGAGGACAAGAGGAAGGAGATCACAGCATGGCTAGATTCTGTGGAAGATATTTCTCTCTCTCTCTCTCTCTCTCTCATATACATACATGTTATCATGAAAAGAAAAAGAAAGATGATAGATATAAGGACAGATAGATAGATAAATAGATAAAATAAAGCAATAGCAAAAAACAGACCAGATCAATCTAACAGGAGAATGATCCCACACAAAATACTAATGGCCTAATAGAAGAAAAAATATTCCCATTTTTGGACATCAATATAATTTACCTAAGTTTCTGCTCTTTTATATTTAGTGACTTATATTCAAAGAAACATTAGATAAATAAAAATAAAAAAGACTTACAATAAAAGAAGAAAATATAACACATTTCCTAAACTCAACAGAATCAGTCCCAGATATGGCCCATATGAAGGAATTATGAAATAGGTACTTCAAAATAACCATAATAAATATTTTAAAAGATCCAGTGGAAAAAGAGAATATCATGCACAGATGGATGTACAATTTCAACATTGAGATGGAAGCTATAAATGGAGAAAAATGGAAAAGCTAGAAATGAAATGTATTATAGCAGAGATGATAAATTATTCTAAAGGACTAATAAATTCACTATAAGTAGCAGAGAAAGGAATTTGTTACTTGGATACATTTGAAAAGAAACTATCCAAAAAGCAACAGAAAGAAATAAAATAGTAAAAAAACTGGAACAGAGAGTCTTCTAGTCAACAGACAATAGCAAACCATCTGGCACACGAGTAACTGGAGTCTCAGGAGGAAAGAGAGAATCAGGCAGAAGAAATATGTGAAGGAAAAATGGCCAAGTATTTTTCAAAATGTATTAGATGACATCTTATATATCCAAGAACCTCAGAGAATATAAAGCATTATTAATAAAACAAATAAACAGCTAGGCATATCATAGTCAAGCTGCTAAAAGGCAAAGATAGAGAAAATTTTCAAAGTATCCAGAGAAAACAGCAAAACTACATACAGTACAAAAATGATAAGAGAGATATATAACTTTTCATTGGAATAGTAAGGGATAGAATACAATGGAACACTTCTTTTTTAAAAGGTCTTTGCCATAGGGTGCATGCACTCACAGGAGAGAGAGAGTGCGGGAGAGCGAGCGACAGTGAGAAATATCACCCCCTGGGGGAATGGCCACATCACAATCCCTTCTCCTTCATTCTTCTCTCAGGGTTTTAGGCATGCATCCACATGTGCCTGCTGGGACTTTCAAGATGCTGGTCCAGGACTCAAAGCACCTTTGGCTATGTGGAAATCCAGCACCTCAACCACCACACTACCTTCTGGCCCCTACTTCATCTTTCAAGTATTAGGAAAAAATCTTTTAGCTTTCTTTTGTTTTTGTTTTTTTCTTTTTTGCTTTTTCTTTTTTTTTCGAGAGGTTTTCGCCATAGGGCGCGTGCGCTCGTCAGACAGACAGAGAGAGACAGAGAGACAGAAAGCAAGAAATTACCCCCCAGGGGGGATGGCCACACCGCAATCCCTTCTCCTCCATTCTCCTCTTGGGATCTTGGGCACGCACGCACCCGCACCCGACGTGAGTTTAAGCCACCGGGTCCAGGACTCAAACCGCGGTCGACTACGTGGGAGTCCAGCAACACAGCTGTTAATGCCAACTGCTGGTCCCAAATCTGTTAACTTTAATTATATAATTAGCAAAAAAATATTCTTCGAAGATGGAATATAGATGTAGAAGACAACTGTAGATACCAGAGACTGCATAGAGAGGGGCAGGGTTGAGGGGTATGAGGGGCTCAGGAAAAAAGCATTTAAGAGACATAACAATGCATGCAAACAAGGCAAGTAGGTTATGGAACAACAAACCACACAGGAGTAAAAAAAAAGGGGGGGGAGTGTGTGTGTGTGCGTGTGTGTGTATGAAAAAAATCTAGTAGCATGATAATTGAAGGTATACAACATAATGTAATGTTCTCTATTGAAAAATATAAATATGATAATGTCTTTGATTTTATTATTACACACTGCATGTATATAAGCTTTTAAAAAAACATAGTGTACCCCACAAAGATGTACAATTAAATGTAAATAAGAAATTATTTTTTTAATTGAAAAATGATGAGGGCAAAATAATTAAGCCTTCAGAAAAATAGAAGCCAAAACAATTTTTCTCCAGCAGATATATATTTTAAGAAAAACATTTTAAAACTTCTTAATATTGAAGGAAAATTATACCACACAGAAATTCAATTCTTCATGAAAAAGTGCAAAACATTAAAAAGGAGCAAGTACATTGGCAAACCCAAAGGATCTTTACTTAAGAAATAATGTGGGACCAGCAGGTGGCATGAAGGTTAAGGTGGCTGGATTTCACATGGCTGTGTGGTTCGAGTCCTTGATCCAGCAGCTTGAAAATTACACCAACCATCTGTGCATGCATGCCCAAAATCTAGAGAGGAGAATGGAAGAGAAGAGATTCTGGTATGGTCATCCCTTCTGGGCAGTAATTCTCATTTTCTTCTCTCTCTCTGTTTCTCTCCAGTGACTGTACATACCTATCAAAACTAAAATAATAATAATAAAGTTAAAATAGAAATAAGTATGTATGTATGTAGAAATCACATCAAAGAATACTGAATATTACAGTAAAAATAATAAAAATGCAACAAGTGCACTTATAGCACATCAAGGATAAAATAGGTGAGAAAACAATGCAAAGGTTATAAGTGGGATAATTGAAAGAATAATGCTATAAACGTTTTACCTTATTTGTGAAGTAGTCGAGTATGTTTTGACAGTAGAAAGTTAAAAGTAATACAAAGAATGTAATGTGGAAAAGTTATTTTATTTAACCCCAAGATGCCAGAAAAGAGGGACAGAGGGACTCAGAGAAAATAGGATAACTTGAACTCAAAAGCCGAAAGGGAAGATTTATATTGAAACATATACATAACTATGATAAATATAAATGGACTAAAACTAACCTAAATAACATATAGAACTTGGAGACTGTAAATAAGAGAGAGAGAGAGAGAGAGACTCCTTATATTTTATTTACAAGAAACACACTTTAAAAATAAAAACAGTAAGAGGATGAAAGTCAAAGAATGTCAAACATTAAGCCTAACAAAGAGGGTGTGTCTATATTAACATCATATAAGATGGACTTCATACTAAAGAATATTACCAGAGATAATGAGAGAAATTTGTCTTTCCTTCCTTGTTTTCACATTTGCTTTAAGGCATGTGAGCTCACCAGAGAGGAGAGAGAAAGTGAGAAAGCACACTCAGGGGGGATGGCCATGCCACAATTCCTTCCCTTCTCAAGATTTCGAGCATGCCCATGGTCAAAACACATGTGCCCAGCATGTTTCTCAAGCCACCAGGTCTGGTACTCAAACCACACAGTCATATAAATAGGATCTAGCTACCTTAACCATCATGCCACTGGTTGGCCCTGACAGAAATTTTGTAATTATAATATGGTCAATTTATCAATAATACCCAAATTCTTACATGTGTTTGCATGCACTAACAAAGGTACTACATACTTGAAGCAAAAATTGATAACCCTAAAAGAAACATAGAGAAATCTACAGTTATGGTTGGAAGCTTCAGTATTCATCTCTAAGAAATTCACAAAATCTGTTGACAAGAAATCAGGATATTGAAGAATTGAACAATGCAATCAGTAATTTGATCTGATATAAATTTATAAAACTGACCAATGATAGACAACACATTCCTATCAAGTGCACATGGCATATTCACCATGTAAGCCACAAGCTGAACCATAGCACAAGTTTAAATAAATTTCTAAGAGTCAAAATAGAATATGCAATCTGACTGCAAAAAAGTCAAGCTTGAGATCAATATCTATAAATGTAAAGAGGCCATTTCCCAAAATTAGAAATCAAACAGTACATATCTAAATAAGTCATGAATAAAAGAAAAATTTCAAAAAAGAAGTTAGAAAATGCTTTGAATTGAATGAGAATTAATGTACAATATATTTTTAAAATTAATCAAATTAGTCCTTACGAGGAAATTTGTAGCTTTCAATACCTTTACTCAGAAAGAAGAAAGCTATAAAGGAAATGATTTCTGTTTCCACCTTAAGAAACTAGAAAAAGAACAACTAATTAAACTCTAAGTAAGTAGCAGAAAGTAACAAAAATGAGAGGGGAAATCAATGACATACAAAGCAGATAATCACCAAAGCTAAACGTTCGTTCTTGAAAAGATTAATAAAATTTTAAATCACTAGCAAGACAAATTAAGAAGAGAAGAAAAAAAGTAAACGAATATAATAAATAGAAGTAAGTACATCAATAGGGATGCTACAGATATTAAGAAGACAATGAGGGGCTATAGGGAACACCTCAACAACAGAACGAAAAAAATGAGAAAAATAGGCCAAAGACTTGACCAGATACTTAACTGAAAACGATGTACAAATGGCTACTAAGCACAAGTAATGCTACTCAACAGCATTACTTACCAGGCAGATGTAAACTAAAACCGAAATACAGTATCACTACACACACACACACACACACACACACACACACACACACACACACAAGAATGGGTGAATGAAAACAACTGACTACCTGGATGTTAGTGATTATGTGGAATAATCAAAACTCTCCTACAGCAGTGGTGGCAGAGCATAATGATGCAACCATATGAAGAAATCGGGAGTAGTTTAAAATGTTAGACTTGTACCAACCTTATGACCCAACAATTTCACTGCTAGGTCTTTGAAAGAAATGGAAACATTCATCCAGGAAAAGACTTGTAAAAATTGCTTATGGCACCTTTACTCATTAAAGCCAAAATCTGGAAACAAGTTAGATGTCCCTGAATGTGAGAATAAATACACTTGCATATCCATGTAATGGAATACTACCCAGCAACAAAATGCAGTGGCTTACTAATAAATACAGAAATAGAGGTGAATTTCAAAAATGTATTATTTGGGGTGAAAGATGTCAGACAAATACAAAAGCATCAATTGTAATGTTTCCATTTATATGGGGTTCTAAAATAGGGGAAACCTAACCTATGGTGATACAAATAAGTTCAGTGGTAGCTTCTGGTGGCAGAGGGATGCTGACTAGGAAGTGGCACAAGGAAACTTTCTAAGGGTGATGAAAATACTTTCTGTTTTCATAGAGGAATAGATTACATGAATGTGTGTACCTTTTTTCAAAACTGATCAAATTGTCTACTTAACATCTGAGCACTTTAATGTATATAAATAATATCTAAATAGCAAAAAGCTTTAAAAAGCTTCAACTTCTTGCGTGTAAATGGGTGAGTTAGGAGAGGAGAGGACAACAATGAAAATTGGTAAGAGAGTCATTAGTGAAGTCTGCTTCCAGGGAGATTACTCTAAATGATACATATGGGGTCTTCCTGCATCAAAATTGCATGAAGTGCTTATTAAAATGTGGATTCTTGGTTACTCAAGATTTCCAATTCGACTGGGAATCTTCAAGTTTAACCAGCTCCATGGAGGATACTGACTGCACACACTAAAGTTTGAGAGCAGCTGTCTTGCCGAATTTTCAGCCAAGACTACAGAATTTTATCATACAGAAATAGTATAGTTAGTCAACATTAAAACTAATGTTTGAAATGAAATTTAGGGTATTTTTCATGAATTATGAGTGTTATAAGTCAGCTTTTTTTGTCTATAAATTAGTTTTCTTTTTTTTAATTAGAAAATAAATAAAACATGGTTTTATCCCAGCATGAATACAGTACATATTAGTCAAGTCAAATACATTACTATACATATTATCATCAGCAGATCAGATCACTTTATTTTATTGACACTAATTTTTATTTGGATGTTTGAACCTATGACAGAACTAAAACTTCAACTGAGATTTTTAATCTTCCTATATTATGTCCATGAATTGTCAGTATGTATTCATGCAAAATGTTTAAGCAAAATGAGGTATATTGCATCAAAATGATACCTTTGCTTCTATTAAGCATAAAGCATTCACAACATTGCTATTAGGAATATAAAGACATCTGTCAATCTGTAAGTTTAAATATATAAAGATCATTTGATCAGAATTGTAACAACCAACCAAGCAACACACTAATATTTCTTAAAAATCTACTATATTTGTGATAGTATGGCATTACATGGGCCTGTTTTAACAGTTGGCTCCAGTGTTCATCAGCCAGGCATATCTGAACCTCGCTTTCCTCAGCATTAAAATGGGGGAAATACTAACCTACCTTATAGGGTTGTTATAAGAATTAGAATTATACCTGCACAGTATTTAAGGTAGGGACTGACCCATAGCTGATACTTACCAAAGAGTAACTGTTATTTTTTGGTCACATAGTCTATTAGAGTGATTAGTAAGAAAAGGAGCTAAGAAACTGTTGACCAATAAATAATACCAAGTGGACAGCCTATGTGGCAAACAAAATACCATGGAGAGGAAAAAATAAGAACCTAACTTCTTGCCCTTGAATTCACATCTGTTTTTAGAATATTAAGATTCTAAATCTTATGGGATATGCTGTGACCTGGGGTGAAGAAAGGCTGCTTGAGCTGCTTCAAGACTACATATTTCATGCTTTATTTAATACTACATACTTAGAAGCCAGAACAGTGCATGGAATATTGTAGGTTTTCAGTGGATATTTGTTAAGCAAATAAAAAGGGGCAAAAAGAGTCTTTGCAGATTGTATTCAATCCAATCTAGATCACGAGGAGTTGTCCAAAAGTTCATGGAAAATGTATATTTTGAGTGCATAGATTTCAATATTTTTGCCTACATCAAAATAAGTCATAATTTAATTTCGTTTTGTTCCACAAAATTTTTTTAAAGAGAGTTTTGCTATAGGGCACGTCTGCTTGCTGGAGAGACAGAGAGGCAGAAAGCAAGAAATCACCCCCCAGTGTGGATGGCCATGCCACAATCCTTTCTCTTCCATTCTCCTCTCAGAACTTTGGGCTTACACACACACATGCCTGGCACGAGTTTAAGCTGCTAAGTCCGGAACACAAACCATGGTCAACTACATGGAAGTCCAGTGATCTATTAAGCCATCTGCTGGTCCCTTGTTCCACAAAATATTTTTTAAGTACCCTCATATTAATGTTTGGGATTAAGCTCACAGCCAGTAGTAGTAAACTTGACTCATCTCTGTCTGGTGATCTTGGTATACTACTGTGAAGCAGTGACTCTCTAAGAAGTCAAGGAACTCTTGGGACCCAGTCAAGTTATTTTTTCATACAGAGGACATTTTTAGTTGCTATCATTATTAGTACTTTGATTTTGATTAGAGAGGTTAAAAAGAAGTGTTAAATATGGGCTTTACCACCTAGGAATTTATAATCCAGTAAGGGAAATGAATGCAAAGTTTAATATAACATGAGAAAGTTTAGAATGACTGCCATGTGATTGCTTTGGCCAGTAAGTACTATGAGAGTTCTAGGGAGAAAGAAAACCCATTTGGTTGGGGAGATAGGAAAGGCATCTCAGAGGACATAAACCAAAGCCTCATGCACATTTAAGTCCCTGGTTAAATTACACCTCCCCAATGAGGCCGTCCCAAATCCAGCCAACAGAAGGCATCTACCCTAGTCTTATTCCCCTGTGGCTTTTTGTACTTCGATTATAGCACTTATCACAATGTGTCTGGTATAAGCTTGCTGGGCAACCAGACTGTGCCTTCCTGAAAGGCAGGATCTATGGCTTTTTCATCTTGGCACCTTCCTCAGTGTCTAGTACATTGCAGAGAGGGCACTGCACAGAGTACACAATAAACTGAACAAATTCCTCTAGGTCTAAGAGAGGTGATTGGATAGGCTGAAGTAGTTCTTGCACGGAATGAGGGAGATAGGACTAGAAAGGAATGTGGAGTCAGACTGTTGTGGGCTTTGCTTACAGAATAATGTCTTCCACCTTCTGCCCCCAAATGAAGCCAGTAAAGGTTTTTATATAAGGAACATGATGAATGCGGCATTTGGAGACCTTGTTTGGATTCCATTATATTAGCTAGAGATAGAGCTGGGAAAATATCTTCTTACTCAGGCCTGCAGTTAAGCTTGAATGACAATGAATATTACAAAGAATACTGTTATTTTTAGTATTTACACAGAAATGCACATACATGACCAATCAATGATACAGTCCAAATAAACACTTCCAGCTCTGCCTTCTCTGGAGCCCTGGTTTATGCCTAAATAACACCCATCCTGTCATGTAAGGAGAGGCTCTTGAATGATAACTCCTACCCCTCTAAGAACAGAGTAAAGATGGACTACATTGGGAAAGAGCCAATATTTGGACATTGCTACATCTTAACTAAATACAGGGGACTGACATGAATAATGGATAAGAATTTGGGGACTAAGAGATATATGTATAGCCTATTTAAATATGTAAACATCCACACCTGTTATTTAGAACTCCTGCTGGGTAAGGTTTAAAAAAATCTATTTTAGAAGATAATAGTATGTCATATCAGGTAAGAGTTGGTATATAGTAAGAAACATTAATAAGCTATTCCAAAACTTGGAAAACAAAGTAAGCAGAGTTAAATGTAACCATTTTAACATTCTCAGAAATGAGACATTATTGTATTAAAACATACATAGGATTAGCAAGACCTAGTCAAATAATTCCTTCTGGACAGAATAAAGATATCTTGTATTCATTCCTATTACTCTAAAAAATTTTTCTTACTCAGCCCTGCAGTTAAGCTTGAATGACAATGAATATTACAAAGAATACTGTTATTTTTAGTATTTACACAGAAATGCACATACATGACCAATCAATGATACAGTCCAAATAAACACTTCCAGCTCTGCCTTCTCTGGAGCCCTGGTTTATGCCTAAATAACACCCATCCTGTCATGTAAGGAGAGGCTCTTGAATGATAACTCCTACCCCTCTAAGAACAGAGTAAAGATGGACTACATTGGGAAAGAGCCAATATTTGGACATTGCTACATCTTAACTAAATACAGGGGACTGACATGGATAATGGATAAGAATTTGGGGACTAAGAGATATATGTATAGCCTATTTAAATATGTAAACATCCACACCTGTTATTTAGAACTCCTGCTGGGTAAGGTTTAAAAAAATCTATTTTAGAAGATAATAGTATGTCATATCAGGTAAGAGTTGGTATATAGTAAGAAACATTAATAAGCTATTCCAAAACTTGGAAAACAAAGTAAGCAGATTTAAATGTAACCATTTTAACATTCTCAAAAATGAGACATTATTGTATTAAAACATACATAGGATTAGCAAGACCTAGTCAAATAATTCCTTCTGGACAGAATAAAGATATCTTGTTTTCATTCCTATTACTCTAAAAAATTTCCAGATTTTCAAATGGATGATTAAAGAATAACCCTTTAAATATGTATATTTTAAAAGGAGTCTTCACTTTATTAGATCACTCACAGGAAGGTTCCTTTCCTTACTACACATCCCAAGCAGATTTCAAATGGGACTTGATTTACATATAAATTTCCAGTAACAATTTTATCGTATAAAGCAAGACAGACTTGTACTGCAAATTGAGATATGCCTAAACTTTTAGGTCATGGCCAGTGGCACTGCTGGAATTAAAAACTACATTATGACCTATTCATCTTTCTCTCACAAGACTGATATGTCAAGGGGAACTAGCATAACTCTCTAACCAAGAGACACTCACTTTCTGTGAGTATTCTCCTTCCTGCACAAGAGTCAGCTGCTAGGCAGAACTGTACCACTACCCAGTATGTGTTTGCTTCCAGTAGTATCCTTACCTCCAAAGATTCCAGTTTCTAAAGCAAATGGCATAAGGCAAATATAGACTTCCACTGTATGTTCTAAAGACATGGATTGAAAACAGTGGTTTTTGTTTTATAAGATCAGTTTAGATTGTTAAATCATTTGCCCAAAGAAAATACATTAAAACATTTTTTCTATACAGGTATTTAAAATATATACAGTCACTCAACGAACACTGATTGTCTACTAAGCATAAGCCCAGGGCTTGGCTGTGAGAACTGCATATTAGAAGAAAGAACTTTTGGGTTACTGTCCAGGTACCAATGGCCTCAATGTTTGGAATGAAGGATCTATGAAACAACTGAAAATAAACATATGCATCTCCTAAAAAAATGGACTAAGGGATCTTGATTTTTAAAAATGTAGGGACCAGTAGATGGTATAATGGTTATATTGCTAGACTCCCATGTAGTCAACAGTGGGTCGAGTCCTTGACCTGGCGGTTTAAAAGACATACTGGGCGCATTTGTGTGTGTGTGCCCACAATTCCAAGAGGAGAATGAAGAAGAAAGCTTGCCCCCTGGGGGGAGGGAGTGATTTATTGCTTTCTGTCTCTGTCTCTGTCTCTCTGGCGAGCACACGTGCCCTATAGCAAAAAGCTCTCTTTAAAAAATCATATATCATTTCCTAAGTGCCTATAGCTAAGAAAAATAATTACCAGATTCATTGCTGCATGTAGTCCCTGATCTAAGAGAGAGAAACCTGTCTTTATGTGCTCTGGATTTTAGAAATTCTGATTCAGTGTGACATGTGGACTATCACATAAGTGTAGGCATGGCCACTGAATAGAAGGCCGATAAGCAGCCAGAAACAGAAAAGAACATGAAAGGACCTTGAAAGGCTTAAGTAGTCATGGGCAAGCAGACGGTGGCACAAGAGGGATGACAACACTTACAGAAATTAATGGGTGAGCTAAACAGGGTAGGTTAGAAACAAGATTAAAAGGGTAGATTGAAGAAACTAGGGCTCCATAACTTGAATAAGCATGGCCATGAGGGCTTGCAAGCTGTAGAGGGTTACACAGTGCACAGCTACTGCCTATTCTTTAGCTTCCCTGAGGACCAAATAAGAGGCATGAGACATAACTGGAGGGTAGAGGACTTGGGTGAGTGTTCTAGCCTTGAGAGCTGTTGAAATGAGTTCATTAGAGAGCCAGTGGATGCAAGGGCTGGGACAGTCTCATCTGTATAAAAGGGGTGAAGTGTTTTCCTGTCTGAAAGCAAAGAGATAAACTACTTGACCTTTCTTGGGACTCGCCATTCTTTGGTTACATAACCCTCTCTTCTGGTCTCATATGCATTATGCCACCATGAACTCAGAACCCACACTATATTGGGAACCTTTAGTATTCCTTTCAAAGAAAAACTAGTATTTCTAGGCACTGCTGATCTGTATGAAGTTTTGCATTCATTTCTGAAAAGGAGCTCAGTTCCCCACAAGCATACATCTATGAAAATAGACATGTCTAGGGGCTGGCAGGTGTCATGGTGGTTAAAGCAGTAGATTCCCACATGGCCAAACATGGTTTGAGTCCCAGACCTGGCAGCTTGCTTTCTCACTTTCCCTCTCTCTCTCTCTCTGGTCAAATTAAAAAAAAAATAATAGTAAATAAAATTAAAATTAAAAATAGACATGTCTATTAATAACATTTAATCAATAAATCTAGAAGTCTTTTGTAAACACAAAGTTAGTTTGTGCTTGAATCTAACCAAACAGCTTAGATGGCAATATGACCACTTCCAATTAATAGACACACATGTCAGTGTAACAGTTGTTTGATGAGAATTATCTGTGTCACCAAGCTTACTCAGCAAAGAATTAATGGTAAGTTCCACTCAAATATCATACAAGCAGAGTGATGAGTGTAAACATTTCTGTCACACAGACTATATCCTAAGTTAAGGGGCACAGAGTCTGTGGTCCCTTCCTTTAAAGATGACTTTAAACCGTCCCCTACCTGGCAGATAAAAACTCTACCAGGTTTATAATAGACATGAATTGTGGGAACAATCAGAATTTTAAATGCCAAACCAACCTCAAAAATTCTGCAATAATTTTCACAGAGAATATTTCTCTTTTTCTTGGGGAGATCAATCAAAAATAATCAAATAAATAATGCCCATGCAACATGACAGATCAATCTGAACCTTCATTTGGGGGTACTCTGAGGCCACTCCATCCTAGCAGCTCAAAAGATCCTGTGAAGTACTCAGAAGGGACAGCCTATTAATCCCAGTTAATTACATGAACAAACACATGCTACTCAGCGGTGTCAGGACAGGGAGTGGATCTTGAAGAAAGAATACAGTGTGATGAGTAATCACTCATCTGGCTGAAAGGTTCTAGGAAAATCAGACCTTTAGAGAGGTTAGCATTCTCTGCAGTCCCTTCAAGTGCAATGATAAAGACAGTGCACAGGGTACATGAATGCGTTTACTTGACCAGGCTACTTTATTCAGATCATATGAAGATTGGCAAAAAGTCTTCCAAGGGACAATGTAATTTTTCATTCAGTTGTGTGTTAAAACTTCCCATCTAAAAGTAGCCAGCAAAGTGATTTCCATCCCCCAAAAGAATCCCTGTCCTGCTATTTTGAAAGAGGTTTGAAACTGACTGCTCCGGCAACCTTCTTCCCTCTTGTTTTTCATAAGCATGAGCTAGAGGCTCTTGGGCGTTGGTTCCACCGCTATCTGCAGCATCCCCCTTGCTGCCATGGAGGAACAGATCCTCCCCTAGATGCTGTGGAGCACCTAGCTTTGCGATTTCCCTGAAGATACCCCTTATAAGATCCTCTGAATTAATGTGTGACTGTGTACTTTTTCTCTAGGTCTGTGTCACCTTCTCTTTCTCTCCGTTCACTAACTACAAGAAACAGACATTTAAAGCCCATGGTAATCACTTTTAAATTCTTCCTTTATTTTAAATTGAATGTTTTGTGCAGTATGTCTAGAAGTAGGAAATCTCTCTTGAATCAGTTGGTACCATTGTTTTCTAAATATAAATAGTGCCGTTAATAGGCAGAGATATACATCTACTCATCAGATTTAATAATATCTTAAATTGCTCTTAGAAGAAGAAAAAAAAAAACACAACAAAAGACGCATTTTTCAAAGAGTCTAATCTCAACAGCCAAACACTATGGAATACAAGGCACCAAGAGCCCCTGTCCTACCCTGAAAGAATGATATCTCAACAGAAAGATGCCCGGCATACTTTTGTTAATTTCTACAAATGTATTAATGTCCCAGATAAGCTTTTAAATCTAAGCCCTTCAAAAACATTGCTTAAATAAATCTTACCTGAATACGACTTCCTTAACAAAGCCATGCTTCTTTATAAGCTGGTCCTACCCACACAATTGCTGTCTACATTTGGAGCAGACACAGAGGGAGGAGATCAGAGAAAGTTTAAGGCATATCTAAAGTATTCTCTAAGGTACTGGCCAGAAACATCAAGCCCATACTCGCGGTATAGAGAGATCATTAATGGGCATTAGTGACAGACCATTATGACTCTCACAGATCATTAATGATTCATCATGTAGCAGTATTGTTCTGGCAGTCATCAGACCACTGCTTGGACTCAGATATAAGCTTTGCCCATACTATTTGCTTAAACTTATTATTTCCAAGCATAAAATTTTATTTTGCCTCCTAGAATTACAGAAAATGGTCTGTAACAGGATCCCTCAGCACATTAGGGGAGCTTTTGGAGCTAGCTGCCTTATTTAGTAGACGTTTCGCCCACAGTCAGGAATCTTGTAGTCAGAAAGGCTCCCCAATAGCTTTGGGATGTGGAAATGTGTCTTTTATTTTGAAATTGAATTATTGATGAATAGAAAATGCTACAAGCAAAACAGGCATTTGTAAGATTTACAGTTGCTCAAACCTCTATAATAACTACTTGTAAAATGTTGAATTTCTACCTGAAGTTCTTTGCCTTAAAAATGCATTTTCATATCAAAGTCCTCGGTTAAAAATTCAGAGAATCTACTAGCAGCCTACAAAAAGGCTTTCAGCTAATTATAACAAAAAGCAAGAAACAGACTATTTTAGTATTGTACCATGCACATTACTGAAGCACTCAATAGTGTTAATGTACGAATCAAAATTTTAAGAAAAAGCAAAACCCTAAACCAAATTGCCTTTCTTTTATTTTTGCTTTATGAAAGATTCACTATTTCGGTTAAAAATTCAAGTGGAAATGGAAATTTCAGTTATTCTGGGAGCAAATGAGTCTTTCCTATTGAACAGATTGGATTCTCCTTCTGTGTGGCTCTGGGAAAACTTCCCTTGAGTCAGAGAGAAAGGAAATCTGTCTCAAGTTCTGAATATTGTCACTATCAATGAATATTGAAGAACTACTGACACCCACAGAGAGCTATATTTATTGAGTCCCATCACCCACATTGAGTGCTGTATGGAAAGGAAGATTATGTATGTCCAAAAGCATTTCATGAACTTACATATTTTTTTCCTTAAGCTTCTCTGCATAATCAAAATTGCCTTGTGTTCTCTCCCTCCACTTTTCCATCCAACACTGAGAGTGTAACAGACAACAGCTGCAAATGTTAGCCCCTCCCAAAAAGATCCACCCTCAAGCAAAATTGGTTTAGCTTTAAGGACAGGATTTTAGCAGCAGGCAGGAGATGGAGAAAATCTGCTCTGCTCTGAAATCAAATACCCTCTCCTTTCTCTAATAGCCATTCACAGCCCAGGGACTGGCACTTCAGAAGTTCACAGAACCCAAAGGTCAGAACGGTAGAGCTGATTTCTGGACCTGTGACCCATATAGCTGAACAGGGCCCTGCTCTGAGAAGGGGACCTGTCCTTGATTTAATGCTTCACTGTCATTTTTTTTTTTGTTCTTTTTGAGATTCTCAGAAATTTCTGAGCAAGGATCTGTACATTTTTCATTTTGCACTGGGTCCTGCAAATTATGCAGCCAGCATTTGTTCACTAAGCAATAATGTTTAGAGGGACACATGAACAGCTTTGGTGTGTGGCCATGGGGTCTTCCCCATTGCCCTCTGATGGGGAAACCAAGCTAGTGCTCAGGCCACCAGGTGCCCAGCTGTATATGTTCAGATCCCTGTTGCAAACCAAAACGGCTAATGGAAGAATTTAGGCTTCCGTGAACTCCTTACACAGGAGAGATGCCAACTTCCTTCAAACAAAAATAGAAACCCCTAATATGAAGGCAATCTCTACTGGCCAATGTAAGAGCTCTTAAAAAAACAGACATTTCTCAAGGGACAAAATTCAATCATTTCAATATGAGTGGTCTTATCGGGTCCAATCATGAGACTCAGTCTTTAGGCTGTACCATGACTTCTTATAACGGCCCTGCAGGGGCTGCACTGGTCTATGCGATGGGGAAAGGAGTCCTCCGGGATGGGAGCAACTCAATCATTTGATGTCTAGACGGCACAGAAATAAACAAAATGAAGCTGACATGGAGCCAAATTGCAAAGCAGGTGAAATTTATTTCTGCTATCTTTTCCCCAGAATGAATACTCTGCCACTCAGGGCCTTCCTGCTGCTCTCTAGCTGCCTGTAATTCCACTATGGGAGCAACCCCTGCCCCTTCAGTACCATGTACTCCTACCTCCTCTTGGTGTTCCACATTTTCCTGTTTTCCTAGCTCACAATGTGGCTGGTAAAGTATTATGGGGGAAAGCAATCTGATTAAACTAATTCACATGAACTTGTCCATTTTCACAAAGGTATTTTTATTTTGTAATTAAGTCTCCCAACACCTGTTTTTCAATTGGCATACCTTTGGGTCATGTGATAAGTGGAAGGATATTAAGAAATAGAAAGGCCTAGGGGATGGTCGTGTTCACCTGTACTGCCTAGCCTTACATGATGAAATATTTCAATGACATTATTTCTTTTTTCTTTTCTTTCTTTTTTTTTTTTTTGAGAGGTTTTTGCTATAGACCGCGTGCGCTCGCCAGACAGAGACAGAGAGACAGAAAGCGAGAAATCATCCCCCAGGGGGGATGGTCAAGCTGCAATCCCTTCTCCTCCATTCTCCTCTTGGGATCTTGGGTGCACATGCACATGCGCCCAATGTGAGTTTTAAGCCACCAGGTCCAGGACACGAACCGCGGTCGAGTACATGGGAGTCCAGTGACATAGCCATTACGCTAACTGCTGGTTCCCAATTACATTATTTCTTTACTGATTTCAGTTTCTAAATTTTAGGACAAATGACTCTTCACCATTTAAAAAGTACCAGGGTGGTATAGGCTTACACTAAACCAGTCCTTTGACTCAGAGTACAAGACCCCACACCACACTGCCAGACTAAGTTCTATGAATGTACCAGGTTCTTTCACACCTCCTCAGATTTGGTCAAGATTTCCCATCCAATTGGAGTGTGCTCCTCCCTTACTAATCTTTCAAGTAGGAGTTCCCCTAGGAAGACTTTTCTCCCATTCTCTGCATACCTCTCAAGTTAATTTTGACCTCCTTGCTCCCCTCACTGACCTCAACATGACTGATTATCATACTGTTAAACTTGATTGCATTCAGTGATTTACATGATCCTTCATTTACTGAATGTTGAATGACTAGAGGGCAAGGATTACATGGTGATCTGACAAGCACCTGTAAATAAAGCACATAAATAATGTGTATCTTACATGGCAAATGCACTGAAAGTTTGAGACTGGTTGCTATGATTGTGGCTCACACGTATTTGCCAGTTGTATGGTACAACTCTGCATCAGTTGACTTAGGCAGGGATTGCGTGGGCAGCCTTGACTTCTTTACAATGGTTTTAATCCAGATAGAGTCAATACTGCAATCAGCACTCCATGCTGTGTCACTCATCCTTTTCCAACAGATGCCGTCAGCATGGAACTCTCTTTTTCTGTCAATCGATCAACAGTACCCCTCTGAAATCACAATCCATCACCTGCCCCCAAAGGCAAAGTCCAACTAAAGAGAAGCTGACAAATCTAGTTAACTCTCTGGCGAGTGGCCTTTAATCCAAGTCCAAGAAGTTACAGATCTTTGAGCTTTCATTGCATTGTGGTCAAGCAGCCTGAGGAAGCTTCCTGCCTTCCTGGAGGCTTCAATCAATACTCTGCCCTCTTCTTATAGCCCAGACACATCAAAGGTAATAATGCCTGAGATTTAATCATTTTTCATTAAAATGCAAAGCTCTATCTCCAAGTCTCCTTGATAGTTTAATTGTTTTAAAATGTCTGCAGAAGCCGATGTAAACAGATTTGTAGTACATTGTTTACTTGCCATGCTACCACAGCCTCTTGGCTAATTAATATGAGCCTTTTGCTGCAAATTGGGCATCTTGACTGCACTGATCCCTCAATGTGGAAGAGGTTACAGGAAGGAAGAGTTAATGGGAGTAAGGATAGATACAATTTTTAATTAAAACTGTGAGGTACCAATGAGTTGAATCCTAATATCCAGATAAAACTATACATGGCTGTTTATAGCAATCTTATTCAGAACTGTCAAAACTTGGAAGCAACCATGAAGCCCTTTAGTAGGTGAATGGATAAATAAATTGTGGTAATCCAGACAACTGAACATTATTCAGCACTAAAAACAGTTAACAATTAAGTCAGGAAAAGACATGGAATAAACTTAAATGCATGTTACTAAGTGGAATAAAACAATCTGACAAAGCTACATACTGAATGACTCCAACTATAGGACATTTGGGAAAGACAAAAATCTATGGAGGCAATGAAAAGATCAATGTCCGCCAGGCATTGAAGCCTGAGGGGGTTCGGGATGACAGACAGTGAACAGAGGATGTTTAGGGCAGTGAAATTACTCTATATAATACTGCAATGGTGGATACATGTCATTATACATTTATCCAAAGAAAGTCCTACACCAAGAGTGAACCTTAATATAAACTACTGACAGGGCCAGCAGGTGGCATAGTGGTTAAGGTAGTGAACTCCCACATAGGTGACCACAGTTTGAGTCCTGGACCTGGTGCCTCGAAACTCAGACCAGATATGTGTGCATGCATACCCAACATCCCAGGAGGAGAATGGAGGAGAATGGAGGAGAATGGCTTGCAGCATGGCCATCCACCTGGGTGGTCATTTCACACTTTCCCTCTGTGTTTCTCTGTCTCTCTCTCATGAGCACTTGCACCCCATGGCAAAAACAAACAAACAAACAATTGACTGTGGGTGATAATGATGTGTCAACATTGGTTTATGATGGTAATAAGTGTACCACTCTGCTGGAGGATGTTACTTGTGGGGGAAGAACACAGGATATATGAGAATTCTCAGTATATCATGTTCTATTTTTCTGTGAACCTAAAACTGCTATGAAAAATAAAGTCTATTTAAAAACTCAAAAAGTACTGGGTAAATTCCAGGAGCGTGCTTTCTCATTTAATGTCCATGACAACCTTGTAAGGCTTCCCTTGTTTTTATAGATTAAAAAAAAAAAATCTGGCTAAAAGAGGTAAAGTTTTTTTTTTTTTTTGGGGGGGGGGTTTTTTTTTTGCTATAGGGTGTGTGCGCTTGCCAGAGAGGCAGAGAGAGACAGAGAGATAGAAAGTGAGAAATCACCCCCCGGGGGGATAGCCATTCCGCAATCCCTTCTCCTCCATTTTCCTCTTGGGATCTTGGGTATGCATGCACACACACCTCTCATGACTTTAAGCTACCCGGTCCAGGACTTGAACTGCGGTCAACTACATGGGAGCTCAGCGACATAGCGATTATGCTAACTGCTGGTCCCAGGGAGGTAAAGTTTCTCATCTGAGTCTACATAGCTGTCATTTGACTGGAATAGTGTTAGAGATTTTGGAAGCTTGCTTGGTGCTTAAACTGGATACCCTTGATGGATTCTCCCAACCAAGAGATTTCATGGTCCTGTGCCCTCCTTCTCCACAAAGCATTCTCCAGTGAAGTCCATCAGCACTACCTGTCACTTATTTTCTGCAATACTAAGAGTCCCAGATAGGAAAGAAAATACTGTGTAATACTGAGGCACCCCAGCTCAGTCAGAAGATCAGAACCCCTTCATTGCTGCCAACCACCACCATGAGCTGTACTTCCCTCTTATTTTCTCTGAGGGCCAGAGGAGCAAAGAAGGTAGCCAAGGAGACCCCTGGACCCTGCAGGAAACAAGAGCTAGCTGCAATAATGGCCCACTGGATACTCAACCCATAGCTCAAATCCCAGTTAGTGCAACTGAGGCCCTGAGGCATGAAAGGCACAGGTAAAGACTTGTATGTACCCCAAAACTCCATCTATTCGAGTCTTTTCAGATCTAAGCTACAAAAAAAAGTGATCATCATTTCTTCATTGGGCTATGACAAAAATTAATGAGATATTCGTTTAAAGTCCTTACTATGGCACCTGGCACCTTGTAAGCAGTCGATGAAAGTGAGCCTTCTTTCTCTTACATTTAGTCTCTTCTTGTCCATTCACTTATCTTCCCTGTATTCCGATCATTATCCTTCCTGACATCTTTGGCAGAATTTTTGTGAAAACAGATCAATAAGCAAGCAATCCATAAACATTATAACTGAGTCCTCACAATGACCAAGGACCTTTGCCACGTGCAGGAGTTATGGATATGAAAAATACACACATCTACAAAGAGCACAGGGTTAATGAGGAAGACAGACATGAATACAGTCAAATATATTGCTCAGACTTCCATACCATAGGGATATGCTGAAGGCAGAAACTGGAGATCAGATGTTGAAGACAAGATTCGATTTGCCTAAATCCCTGCTTATACAAATTACAGCTTGCCCAAATATCGACTGTGTTGTGTTGGTTTCCCATTATGGTTTCATAAGAAATATATCTACTAGCTAGTACTGCTGTGCCTATGTGCTGCTAGTGACAAGGGCTAACTGATGCCCCATCTATGACACCCGGATAAGTCTTCTTCCAAAACAGTCTATTGTATGCCAGGGTTAAAAACAACATAAAATGTGCTTTTAGTTTACTGGATTTGTTTGTCACAATATAGTATATGACACAATAAAGCCATCCATGAGCAAATTACAGATATAACACAAATCAGACATTTTTAAATTTGATGCATGGATCTTTCAAATGTGCTATATGTGCTCACACTCATGTGTCTCTTATTAGGTATACCTATTTTTTAAGCATGATGGAAGGCTTATTTCTTGCACAATTGTAGCAATGCAGGAAAATACAAAAGTTACATTGTGTCTGCAATTCCTCTCCAAGGACGAATTAGTGGAAAATCATCTTTTTGTGTTTGTAGCACCCTCTGGTGGATGTCTAGCATATTTCAGTTACATGCTAATCTCAGCCAAAAATGAATCAACCCTCTTCAATAGATGGGATTAAGAGGAAGATCTGCTATTGTATGTAGAAAAGGTAGAGGGAACAAGCTAGAGGTATGAAACAACCTCAAACTAGATGGGAAAAACCCAAACTGGAAGTCACTTGGCATGGCCACAGGTTAAGTGGTGAAAATGGGCACAGAAGAGAGGCTTTCGGAGGCAGAGGGATAATTTTGGAAGTCAATTTAAGGAGTTTGGACTTTATCCCAAGGGTAATTGAGTTTTATACCAGAACAGATTTGAACTGCTTTCAGAAAAGCGATCTGGGCTGCAGCAGAGAGAATGTGAGGGGAAAGAGGTAAGACTATGGACAGAGTGTTCTGTTACGTGATACAGATGGGGACCAGCAGTTAGCGTAATGGCTATGTTGCTGGACTCCCATGTAGTCAACTGCTTTTCGAGTCCTGGAGCTGGCGGCTTAAACTCAGCCAGGCCCATGTACGTGTGTGCCCAAGATCCCAAGAGGAGAATGGAGGAGGGCGGATTGCGGTGTGGCCATCCCCCCTGAGGGGTGATTTCTCGCTTTCTGTCTCTCTGTCTCTGTCTGTCTTTCTGGCCGGCGCACGCACCCTATAGCAAAAACCTCTCCAAAAGAAAAAAAAAGAGAGAGAGATAAAGAGATATAGGTGAGTGTGAAGAGGATCTAAATTAGTACCACACTGAGAAGGTGGAGATCGGAGTTACAGGTCCCGTCTGAAGACCCTACCAGAACCTAGGTCACTGTCTATAATAAACCTATTCCTACTGACTGCAAAACAATTTCCTGAACACACTGGCTCTTGGGTTGGGGGAGGGATTTGAAAGGTACTCTGGTTTGGGCTACACAGTGGAGACACAGCAGTAGGCAGCCATGTACAATACAGGAAGACAGGCCCCACAAGAAATCAACCCCTACAACATCTTGATCTTGGACTTTTGGCCTCCAGAACTGTGGAAAAATAAATTGCTGTTGTTTAAGCCATCTAGTCTGTAGTATTTTGCTCTGGACACCCTAGTGAACCACGACAGTACTTACCTCTTTTAAGCATATATAGCTTGCCATTTCTTTTTTAAACAATCCCACCTAAAGGACAACGCAGCAGTCCAAACTTTTAAAACCATGTATTAATAATATTTGGAAAAGTTAATACAAGCAAGGCAGTTTAAAAATGGAAATGTACCATACAACATTATGCTAAGAGTTAATGATAACTGTATTATACATTTAAAAATCTAAGATGGTGTGGCCAGCTGTGGTGAAACAATAGTAGCACAACACTCCACAAGGCTGAAAGCACATGGGAAGGCCCCAGATTAGCCTCCCGAGGCCTCCTAGTACACACTAGACACACACATGTGGGTGATCCCAGCTAAGACTAGGGATGGATTATAGCATGAAGTTCCGGTTGGTGATGCTCTTGTCTCTCTTCCCATCTATGAATAAATAAATACATAAATAAACAAATAAACATTTAAAAATTTAAGAGGGTAGACTTTAAGTTATGTGTTCTTAGCACAGTAAAAATATTTAAAAATGAGAATGTCATTTTAATGAAAGAGAAGTAGGGCAAAGTTATAATTTCCAGATGAAAAGTGAATCAACAAATGTTTAACAAGGGGCCTCCATTGTATTGCGTTCTGGGCTTGGCTTGGAGACTGAGGTGTTTTCAACAAAATCTAGTTCCTATATTTGAGGAGGTCAGCATTTTGTAGAGGAGACAAACATGTAAAACAGGTACTTAGAATGCAAAGAAGTTCCATGTTCCAGGGGAGGGGTATCTAATTCATTGGTCAGAGGTTGGGAGGTTGGAGTTGAGGAAGGCATTCCAGAGGATGTGATTTTAAGCAGAGACCTGAAGGAAGAGCAGGGGTCAAACAGGTGAAGAGAGTAACTGCTGGCAGAACCCAGAGAAATCATACAAAGCCTCTGACCTAAGTGAGTTCTTAGCTCCTAGGGGAGAGACACTAACACACACACACACACACACACACACACACACACACACACACAGAATTGCTTTACAAATGGGTAAGTGGAATGACAGAGATGTAGCACAAGGTCTTATGAATTCACAGAGGAGGCTGCCTACCAAACCCAGCCTTAGGATAGCAGGGGAAGACTTTCTTAGAGCAGGTGTTTGGAACTGAGTTTTGAAGGCCAGCAGTCATTAGTCAAGTCAGTTGGCAAGAGGATGAGAATGTGTGCTGCTGAGAGGATTCCAGACAGAGGGAACAACAAGTACAAAGACATACAGGCCTCAGACAGTCTGGCATGGTTTGGAAAGGCAGGCAGTTTGGAATGGCAAGAGCACAGATTTCCAGGGATGGGATGAAATCTGTGAAACTGTTAGGGTTCAGATCATGGGAGCCTCCTGGACCATAGGTAGGAATGTGGCACAACTCCATATGCCATGGGGAACCGTGATAGGGTTTTAGAGAGCTTTCTGCTACAGGGCGTGTGTGCTCGCCAGACAGACAGAGAGAGACAGAGAGACAGAAAGTGAGAAATCACCCTCCAGGGGGGATGGCCATGCCACAATCCCTTCTCCTCCATTCTCCTCTTGGGATCTTCAGCACGCACACACATGCACCTGGCATGAGTTTAAGTCACCAGGTCTGGGACTCGAACTGTGATCAACTACGTAGGAGTCCAGCGACATAGCGATTACGCTAACTGCTGGTCCCCCGTGATAGGGTTTTAAACAAGGGAGAGACTTTATCTGAACGACAATTTAGAAATATCTGAGAGGATGCAACATGAACACTAGTGTAGTGGCTGGAGGGGTGAGATCAGAGGTGGAAAGACCTTTTAAGATGGTGCCAATTGTCCAGAAAGCAATGTTGATAGCCTAAATGAAGGGATGGGAGGTGAGGAAGAGAGAGGTATCATGGAATACTCTAGGAGTTCTGACCTAAGCAATGGAATGGTTGGGGTGTTGTCATTCTTCTAGATGGAAAATCTTGGAGTTCATTTCCAAAATGTTCTGATTTTGTAGGTGAGGAAACTAAACTTGACCAACATTACTGAAAAAGTGACAGCTGGCACTACAAATCAAGATTTCCTGATTATTTGCTGACTGTTTTGCTGTACACATGTGCAGGCAGGTATACAAGTATACACACAGATCTAGTTCTAGATAAGCCTATAGGGCATGGCAGTGGAGATGATGTATAAGGAGTAAGTTTGGAATATGGAAGAGGGTCTTGGACCGGAGATAAAGATTCTGCAGTGATGATCAAAGAGATGGCAACTGCAGTCACGGCAGAGGAGTGTGACTGGATGAGGTGCTTGAGGAAGAATGCAATGCACAGGACGAGATGAGAAGGAGGCTGAGTATGGAACTACAAGGAGCACTAACAGTTATGACAGAAGAGGCATCAGTGAAAGAAACTAGTGAGGAATAGACAAAATATAGAGACAAACTAGAAAACAGTGATGCCACAAAAAGCAAGGGAGGGAAGAGTTTCTTTCAGGAAAGATTAAGGGCCTCCTAAGGGTTCAAGTAAGATGCTCTTCAGAGGTCAAGTTAATTCAGGATTGTATGTAGCCACTGGCTTTTGCAATCAGAATGTCTGGGGCAACTTTGGAGAAAGTAGTGAGGGCAGTGGGTTGAAGAAATAAAGGGAGATGAAAAAATATTCCTTTTACATCTCAGCTTATCTGCATCCTCTATTGTTCCATCACCAAATAACAGCATAAGTATGCACTGTTCTCCAGACTAGGCCAATCTAAGATCCAGAAGTCAGAAGAGAAATTTTGAGTTCCCAAAGAATTTTTCCTTCATTAGTTCAATGTGATCTGGGTGCAGGGACATATTGGGTTGTCAAGAAAGTCATGACACATTTTTGCATAGAAAAATATATCGAGATGTTCCCAATAACCTAATAAGTCCTGACAGAGGTTGGGCAGTGGATATGGGGATCACTCTATGCTTCCTAGCAGATTAGAGACTTAGTACACAAGAAGATATCACCCTTCAACTCCTCCAAGTGTCTCTTGGTCTTGCTTTTGTACCATTTCCACTAGCATCTTTTCTTCACATTTTTACTAACTTAACATGGTTGAAAGGCACCACTTTTTGACATGTATTTGAAGAGAGTAAACACCTCCTCCTTTTTGGCTTCTCTCCATGATCATTACCAGAAAATTATGTTCATAAACTGGAATGGAATCTCTAGTAAGAACAGACCCTTCAAGTCCTGTGTATGGACTGTATAGTATCAACTGAAATATATGTGTATCCATCATCAAAACTAATGGTGTTCTGAGGGTGGGTCCGAAATAATTTAAAGAGTGGATAATTAACTTTGTTTGTAATTGTTAAAAGCATCTTCATCAACATCATAGCAACTATCATTACCATCTACCAGATTATTCAATTAACTTCACAATCGCCCTTTAACACAGCTATTACTTTTTTTATCCCATCTTATGGATTAAAAAAATGAAGGCAGGACCAGCTGATGGAGTAATGGCTATGTCGCTGGACTCCCACATAGTCGACCGCGGTTCGCGTCCCAGACCCAGTGGCTTAAAACTCACGCTGGGCGCGTGTGCGTGCGTGCCCAAGATCCCGAGAGGAGAATGGAGGAGAAGGGATTGAGGCGTGACCATCCTCCCGGGGGGATGATTTCTCGCTTTCTGTCTCTATGTCTCTCTGTCTGTCTGGCGAGCACACGCACCCTGTAGTGAAAACCTCTAAAAAAAAAAAAGAATTTCACTTATGTTTATTTTTCTCATCTTTTTCAATTTGTATGTTTCTGTATACTTTATAATTAAATATTAAATATATTAGTAGATGTATATAATTATGTACATATATGTATTTTATACATAAATAATTATGCACACTCAGGTAAAGGTTTGCAATCAAAAAGTTTATAGATGGGGCTTAGGAACATGGCCTAGAGACAGTGGTAAACAGTAACTCACTAGTGCTTATTACCTCCTAGAGTTCACACATAAGATTGTCTATTCCCTCAGCCCATGTTCCTAAACCCCTCTAATTTTTAATTTCTAAAAGTATACAAATTCTTCACATTGCTTAGACCAAAGCACAGACCATGGGTGTAATCTAAAATATCTATTTTGTGAACAATTTATTTTCCAGATATGTATCCTATGAGGCGATTTCTCATTGTCAGAAAAATATCAGAGGTATCGGTTTGAATCAGCACCTTCCATTACTCATTTTTGTTGATAACTTTTTTATTGTTGAAACATGAAAAATCTAAAATTTTAAATATGCACTCCAATAACCAACCATATTACAGATTAGCTTCATTTTTCACACACACCCCTAGGTACTACTTTTTGTTAATGTATATAATCTCTCCATTCATCTAAACCATTCACTCATCTGATATTTATTGAGAGCACTCTAGGTACTGCTCTAGGAACTAAGGAGTTAAAGCAATTTGTATGTCAACATGGCCTGAATTTTTGTCATTTTCAAGAGCTAAATGCTACAGAGTGGTTTACTTATCTGTAATGTTGTCTTTTTTCCTGCTGTTTCTTAGTCACCTATAGCACAGAGGAAGCAACTATCAGTTACTCAGCTGTAATTGTCAGATAAAAATATAGCAAGTATGTAGGAATGTACTGAGTTGGTAGAAATGAACGCACAGGCCAGCCAGCAACATGGTGATTGAGACAGCTGAATTCCACATGGCAAGCTGTGCAGTTTGAGTCCTGGACCCAGTTGCTTGAAGGGGACACTGGCACAAATATCTTAAGTTAAGATGAGAGCCACTCTCAGTTATGTAATATGGAGACATGATAGAGATGTGTCCTGGCTACATTAGATAGATAACAAGAATTACTCAGTCTATTCAGTGGTACATCTTGCTGATGTACTCAAAATTTATCAGACACTAAATTTTTAAAGGAGGCCTTTTGTTTGAATAAGGCTGATTAATTTTCTTGAGCAGTTGTATCCTGTCCTAGGAATAGCTAACAGGTTATTCCTTGCTCTCACTATCAACAACAACAAAAGAATCGCTCTGCCAACACATAAATGGATTTCTGATCATTGGACCCACTATTGAAAAAAATGCCAAAGCCTCTGTCTGGTCATAGTGGTAATAAGTGGCTTTCACTTAAAATCTACTTTTCGTCATCTAATATGTTTATGTAATTGGTTACTAACACATACTCCTAGCTGGCACTTTGGACAGTATGTATTTTCTTATGATTCCTTTAATCAAAGAGTATGTTAAAATGACTTAAATGTTGATGTTCTCCTTGAAACTGGAGGAGAAATTCTAGTAAAACAGATGTAGTATAACTCAGCATTCAGTTAACAATATAACATGCCCTAAATGTTCCCTGTCATGTCCTGTGTGCCTTTAATAACACTCAGCATAAGGCATATATCAATACACAATTTTAAGAGAATGAATGAATGAATGAATCAAAGTATTACAAAGTATCTGTTTGACTAACTTGACTCATTTGCCCTCTCCTCTTGAGCACACTGAATTTCGGTTTCAGAAGTAAGCCATGAACACTAACACTGGGCTTTGCATCTTTTGTTGTCACTATCTAGAAGGCTCATTTTCAGAAAACCACCCACCCCCATATTACTTCCCAAGTAGCAGGTCAGTTAACTGTAAGACACAACCTAGAATAGTAAGATACAACCAGTCCAGAAAATGAATTAATCTGCTTGGCACAGTTGGCCCTTGACTGCTGTCTAGGAACTTGATTGACAAAAGTTCCCTACGCTGATATGGAACTTTGGCTAAATGATAAAAGTATATCACGGTATTTAAATAGTTTTTCACAAAGAATGTGGCTTATGCTGTATATTTGCCTGTTTTCCTTTTGAGCATCTAGAATTGTGGTATACATCAGACAGAGGCTGCCTGCATGACCTGCTCTCAAGAAAAACCCTGGGTATTGGATCTCTAATGAGCTTCCCTGAGAGACAGCATTAAACATGTATTGTAACACTTGCTGGGGAAAACAAGCAAGTTCTGTGTGATTGTACCTGGAGAGGACTCCTGGGAGCTTCTGTCTGGCTTCCTCCAGATATCTCCCCATATATCATTCCCCTCATTTCCCTGTGCTGATCTTTCTTTGTACCCTATCAGTGTGATAAATCTTAGCTACTGATATGGCTATATGCTATATCCTGTAAGTCC
>NW_006160229.1:3069199-3078698 GCF_000334495.1 Tupaia belangeri chinensis | reverse complement strand
CCCGTGGGTGGTCTTGGAAACTTTCAACATATCTTCTATTATATGCTTATCTCATTTAATAAATAAACGACATAGATGCAGATCCACTGTAAGACTCTAAGCTCCATGAGATCAACAACCTTGCTGGTTTCATTCACCACAGTATCTCCAGCAACCAGCTGAGTGCAGGCATACCTGGATCTCTGAAGTATTTGTGGAATAGAAAAATCACTGAAAGAATAAACAAACAAATCAGAGGACTCTATATAGGGAATTAAGCCTCTCTACTTACAAGCCCATTGTTAAGGTACAAGAATGGTTAAATTCAATATTGGTTCTCACTTTTTATATCTCAATGTCCAATAATTTTTTGTAGAACACGTGTCCACTATTATAATAAAAGCTAATTAGAAAATATGATCTAATGTATTCAGCTTTTCTTTCTCTCACATAGCCTAGCACCTTGCATACATAAGGCACTATAAAAGGGTTATTCAATAAATAAATGAATGAAAATATATAGCAAATTCAAACTCTATAATGAAATTACTACTTGACTCTCAGAATAAGAAAGCATCCAGGACTGTGAAAGTCTATTTGCTAGCAAGTCTTCACAGATTTGCATTTCTTTTCTGAAAAACATCTCTGAATTCATACAATCGCTTATTCTTTGACAAGATCTCTAAGCATCTAACTTATTTATCCTAATAAGGAGAAAAACGAAGGTTAAGAGAGAGTAAGAATCAGGGTACTCTTTAAACTGTAAATGGAGTGTTATGGATTGAATTAGGTCGATACAAAACTCACATGTACAAGTCCCAACCCACAGTACCTCAAATATGACTATATTTGGAGGTAGGGCCTTCATAGAGGTGACCAAGTTAAAACACGGACCTAATCCAGTCTCCCTGGGGTTCTTGTAAGAAGGGGAGATTAGGATGTGCAGAGACATCAGGTATGTGTGTACAGAGGAATGACCACCTGAGGACACAGTGAGGCCATGTGCAAACCAAACAGTGAGGCCTCAGGAAAAACCCAACTGCTAACACCTTGATCTTAGACTTCAGGATGCCAGAACAGTGGTACAATACATGTCTCTCACTTAAGTAACCCAGTATTTTGTTATGGCAGCCCTACCAAACGGCCATGCAAGGGGTTTCTCATTCTTCAGATGACAACTTTTCCCTGATGGACCAGAGGAAAGAGAAGGCAGCTGGCAATCAAGGATTTTAGAAGCCCTGGGCAGTTTTTCCCTCCTACCAGCTGCCCAGTCAAATTTCAGATTGGCGAAAAGCCAAGTCAGCCACAGGGAGCTGGGGTGGGGGCGGGGAGGAGCCTGCAGGAGCAGCCAGTTTGAAGCAGGCCTGTTGTGTGCTGGTTATTAGCAGGCAGTTTCCTGGAGATGGCAGCATTAGCTAATGATTACTCCTTCAGGCAGTACAGCTGCCTTTTTGTTATTTCTCTAGCAATTTGTGGCAAGGGGAGAATAAGCAATGGCCCCAAATAAAGCAAGGACTGTTGCCAAGGCCATATGCTTCTACCTGAGATGGGGAGCTGTAACAAAGCTTTTAGAAAGATCCTCTTTCTCTTAGCTAATTGCAGTCCCTTTACCCCTATCCCTTCAGGAGAGCAGGGCCTCCATAGGTGCCAGGCTGCCTGGGGGAAAACTGTCTTGTCACATCATTAAGTCTGGGTTAAAGATTCACCATTCCAGCCACCTTGAAAGCATAGTCCTGCCCATCCTGCTCCCCATCATGATATGCCCATTTCTGGCCCCAGGCTTGTGGGAACAGGGAGTGAGGAGTGGGGGACATTTACTGAGAGCCTGCTATATGAGCACTTATGTGGTAACTGCTTTGCAGGGATAACTAATCCGATTCCTTTAGCATCCCTGAGAAGACGGCACTGTTTTACAACCTATTTCTGACATGACAAAACTTGGCTTCACTGACTTTCCCAGAACTGCACACCAAAAAGTTACAAGGCAACTATTGGGTTGTCAGAAAAATTTTTTGCCTAGAAAAACACAGGAAAAACATGTCATGACTTTTCTGACAATCCAATAACTCAGGCTAGTTGGACTCTAGCCACTGCACTGGACTGGCATGTGCAGCAGTGATTACTGTCCTCACATCATGCATGAGCTCTGATTTTTGTGGTGTTCGGACTTTTTCGGTAGGAACATAGAATCTCGGTCCACTTCCCCAAGTCCAGTTGAAGGGAAGAACAAACACAGGAAAGCCATCCTTACACCAGCATCCTTCTTCCTCCCATCAAAGCTCAGAGGACCTAGTCCCCCTCTCTTCATGTACAAATGAGGGGAATGCACCCCAGGGAAGGAAAGAGGCCTGTCTGGGATTCCCTTTTTTCCAGGGGTAGCCCAGCTGAAGGAACCAATAGCCATGACCTCACAGATCTGACCTGACAAACACAGAAAGCTCCTAGGTCCTAGTGCCTGGCATCTGAGCTCTCAACTCCTCTGTGCTCTGCCTCTTAAACCCTGCTTTCTCAGTGATCCCTAGCCAATAGTTGAGATGAAACCAGTCTTCTTCCTGTCGCACCAGAAATGTAAGTCTTTTGGCACCTCACATATCCGTCCTTAAACTACTGGGCTCCTGCAGCCTGCTCTGAAGCTTTCTGGTCCTGCATGTTTTTGTGCTTTTCAGCAAAAAGAGTTTTGACTATAAAAACTCTCAGAAGTAAAAATCATTCATCCTTGTTAAAGGACGTAGCCAAAATCAATATATACATTCTATACCATGTAAATGTCATTTCATTTATGCTAATTAAATAATATATCCACATTCGATTATTTGGCTATTTACTAATGGAAAATAATGAAAGCAGCTCATGTGAATAAATTCATGCTCCTGCCCTTTTAAGTCATTTTAGTATGGTCTGCACACATTTTAATACAGATGTGCTCACATTCCAGGTCTGCTTGAACAGCGAGCATGTTCCTGCCTTGTGGATTAATTTTTTAAGGCCTAAAGGGTGACAAAGAGAAAATCACAGTCCTTTTTTTTTTTTTTTTTGGAGAGATTTTCACTGTAGGGCGCGTGCGCTCGCCAGACAGACAGAGAGAGACATAGAGACAGAAAGTGAGAAATCACCCCCCAGGGGGGATGGTCACGCCACAATCCCTTCTCCTCCATTCTCCTCTCGGGATTTTGGGCATGCACGCACACGTGCCCGGCGTGAGTTTTTAAGCCACCGGGTCCGGGACATGAACCGCGGTCGACTATGTGGGAATCCAGAGACATAGCCATTATGCTAACTGCTGGTTCCCACAGTCCTTTTGTAATAAGTAGGAACTGACAGAGCAAGAATGGTCTCTGCAGGGGCCAGTAGGTGGCACGGTGGTTAAGTTTCTAGATTCCCCCATATGGCCAAGTGTGGTTCCAGTCCTGGACCTGACAGCTTGAAAATAACGATGGGAACAGCAGATGACATAATGGTTAAATCATTGGACTCCCACGTGGTCAACTGTGGTTTGAGTCTTAGACCCACTAAAGTTCACACTGGGTGTGTGTGCGTGTGTGCCTGAGATCCTGAGAGAAGAATGGAGGAGAAAGGAGGGGTGATTTCTCACTTTTTGTCACTCTGACAAGTGCACATGCCCTATAGCAAAAATATCTCTTAAAAAAAAAAAAGAAAAAAAAATCACCATGCTGGGTGCATGTGCATAGGTGCACAAGATCCTGAGAGGAGAAAGGAGGAGAAGGGATTGTGTTGTGGCCATCCACCTGGGAGTGATTTCTCACTTACCCTCTCTCTGTCTTACTCTGCCAAGCACAGGTGCCCTATGCCAAAATAATAATTATTATTATTAAAAATAAACTAAAATAAAAAGTTCTCTGTACAGAGACCACATTCATTTCCTTTGCAGGTCAGTCCGAGTCACTGCTGGCTTTTGGTTCATAAGAAAGAAGCGAGCTCTGGTTCATTGGAAATCCCCTCACCAAGGGCTTGGAATGATATCACAAAACTGATGAAATAAGTTATGCTTCAAGATCTCTACACCTCTAACCTTCTGTAATGATCTCTACACCTCTAACTTTCTGCAATACACTAGGAACACAGTATAAACCAAGAGAATATTGCTGTGCTGACAGCTCATTTGGGCTTATTTCAAACTGGTTGCCTTCCCTGTAAAATGCCATTTATGGCAACTGGCTGAGAGGGATCTATTTATAGTAAGCAAAGCAGGGCACCTGCTCCCGCAGACACCTCAAGTATGCTTTCTGCATCACCTGTGTCCCTGGACAAGCAAACGAGGAGAGGATGAAGTTCTAATATGGGCCAAGGAGAAAGAAAAGGTGTGAAGCAGCTACCAAAGACCAATTCGCTGTTCCCAAACCCTGGGTAACCAGAGAAATGGAATGATCTTTAACTCTGCTCAGTGCAGTTCTGCCTGCTTCACTCTCTGGCCTAATCCTGGGCAACACATTGTGCCCACTGTCCTACTTCTCAAGTTCAGTGTGGAAAAGTACAAAAGGTACAGGCTTCAGAGTCAGAGAAACCTTGACTGACTCTCCACTTAGAAGTTGTACAACTTTGGGCAATGATGTCACCTCTCTGAACTTTAGTTCCTCATCCGTAACTTTGGGCTATGCAGGGTTGTCATGAGGCTAAGAGTAAAGCAGCTGACACACCATAGGCTATGTGCCATTCAGTAAACAGCACTTGTTACTGCTAATTCTGAGGGTCAAGAACCTGTATATCAGGGCCAGCAGGTGGCATCGTGGCTAAAGTGTTGGAACCCTACATGGCCAACTTTGAGTCCTGGACCTGGTGGCTCAAATGTTGTGGCCATCCACCTGGGAGTGATTTCTCACTTACCCTCTCTCTGTCTTACTCTGCCAAGCACAGGTGCCCTATGCCAAAATAATAATTATTATTATTAAAAATAAACTAAAATAAAAAGTTCTCTGTACAGAGACCACATTCATTTCCTTTGCAGGTCAGTCCGAGTCACTGCTGGCTTTTGGTTCATAAGAAAGAAGCGAGCTCTGGTTCATTGGAAATCCCCTCACCAAGGGCTTGGAATGATATCACAAAACTGATGAAATAAGTTATGCTTCAAGATCTCTACACCTCTAACCTTCTGTAATGATCTCTACACCTCTAACTTTCTGCAATACACTAGGAACACAGTATAAACCAAGAGAATATTGCTGTGCTGACAGCTCATTTGGGCTTATTTCAAACTGGTTGCCTTCCCTGTAAAATGCCATTTATGGCAACTGGCTGAGAGGGATCTATTTATAGTAAGCAAAGCAGGGCACCTGCTCCCGCAGACACCTCAAGTATGCTTTCTGCATCACCTGTGTCCCTGGACAAGCAAACGAGGAGAGGATGAAGTTCTAATATGGGCCAAGGAGAAAGAAAAGGTGTGAAGCAGCTACCAAAGACCAATTCGCTGTTCCCAAACCCTGGGTAACCAGAGAAATGGAATGATCTTTAACTCTGCTCAGTGCAGTTCTGCCTGCTTCACTCTCTGGCCTAATCCTGGGCAACACATTGTGCCCACTGTCCTACTTCTCAAGTTCAGTGTGGAAAAGTACAAAAGGTACAGGCTTCAGAGTCAGAGAAACCTTGACTGACTCTCCACTTAGAAGTTGTACAACTTTGGGCAATGATGTCACCTCTCTGAACTTTAGTTCCTCATCCGTAACTTTGGGCTATGCAGGGTTGTCATGAGGCTAAGAGTAAAGCAGCTGACACACCATAGGCTATGTGCCATTCAGTAAACAGCACTTGTTACTGCTAATTCTGAGGGTCAAGAACCTGTATATCAGGGCCAGCAGGTGGCATCGTGGCTAAAGTGTTGGAACCCTACATGGCCAACTTTGAGTCCTGGACCTGGTGGCTCAAAAATCATGCCAGGCATGTTTTGTGTGTGTGTCCAAATTCCTAGGAGGAAAATGGAGAAGGGATTGTGGAATGCTCATCTCCCCAGGGGGTGATTTTTCACTATCCCTCTTTCTGTCTCTCCATGTTTCTCTCCAGTGAGTACATATGTCTTATGGCAAAAATATAAAAGAAAAAAAAAGTAAAAAGGAAATTCTCTGGTTCCTTAACTTCTGTCATTGCTGCACCCCCCCCATGCCCCAAGCCTTAGCGATCTTAGAGGTGCTCATGATGGAGTTCCTCAACAGTGTACAGTTAATCCAGATCAAAGATATTTACACTGTAGTTCACCAAAAAGATTTTAAGAGTTTTCTTTCAATAATTCCTTGTGTCATTATAAGTTGAATAAGCAGAAAGGTGCTGCTTTGTCACTGAAATGTCTGTGTTGTTTGTGTGTGTGTGTTTGTGTGTGTGTGCGCGCATGCACGCATGTGAGTGCTGACTTGGGCTAAAGAGAAAGACAAAGAATAAAAATCCTCTGTATCTCAAAAATATCTCAAAAGTATTTTTTTAGATTAAGTCCCTCCCCTTTCTTTTGAGGCCCAGTGTTGAGTCTTGGGAGAAGGGTCAGGCACTTGTTGCAAGCCTGGCCTGGCTTTGTGTCAGGCAAGCCTTGTCTTGCTTTGTAAGGTTAGAGAGTTGAGATTCTGGAACCTCATCCCCTGTGTGGATGGAGGATGGTATTGAGGGGCTTGGCCAAAATGAAGGAAAGAAATTACAGACAACTCATTGCAGGTTATAAGACTGAGGGCTAGAAGGTTTGTTTTTGTCCATGTCACCCCACTTCATCCAGCCTTCCCAAAACTGTTGTCCAAGCCCAGAGTTGTCCTAGGTCACATAGCTAGTCAAAGGTATATTCAGGGTTCTACTCCAACATGGTCTCACTGTCAAGGCCTCCAGTAATCCTTTGGTACCGTAGTGTATGACAGGACTCTATAAGTATATCATTATGTCAACAGCAGAGCCAGGTTAGAACCTACATCTAAACTGTGTTAACTCAGCCCGTTTAACACCTCATCATAATTGGTTCCCAAAAAAGCTACAAGTAAAAGGACAACCTGAAACAATTAAGAACAGGTCAAAGTGAAAGCTAAGCTTTTTCCTAACTTTCAGGAACACAAGTCTGATCACTCACTACATTAGCACAGATACTAGATCAAAATCCTAGACATGGAGATTTATGTTCTTCTCTAGCTCTAATTTAAGCAGAACCACTGTATTAAGTGTGCCTAAAAGAACCCCACAGGAATAATTGAAGTCAATGAAAGGGCCCTTGCTAGTGCTTTTCATGGCCCTTGAGGTTTAATGTTCTCTCAAATGTTGCCTATTCTTCTGTCTCACTTGCCATTCAGATCTTATTAATGATTACTAATGAATTTGACAAAGGTCAAAGACACAATTTTTTACTGTTATTATCAGATTCAGTCACCACCTTTGAATTGAATAGTACTCGTCTTGCAGAGCTCTGAGCACTTCACTACTCCTGGAACTGTTCTGGAAATGTTCAAGGTCAAAGGCTTTGAAAGGGCCACTGAGGCAACAATCAGGTAGAGGCATGCTGCTGACCACACAGTTAAAGCCAGTGGCAACTCAGATTCAAAAAGTTAACTGACAGTGCACTTCTGTGTGATTCTGTCCCACTGGACTTGAGAGCTGGCTAGGACTCAGAACCTCTACTATCTAGCACACTGCCAGTCATGAAGCAGCCCCATTATTAGTCCCCACCAAAGTTACACTAATTGCCCACTATTCTCAAATCCAGAGGATATTTTTCAAGCTTTAACTTCATAAGATCTCTTGTCGGCATTTGACATTGAAAACAATACCTTGTTCTTTGATATTCCTTCACCCTTGACTTTCCTGACCCTGCATTATCCTACTTATCTTCCCATTTCCTTCATCTTTTCCTTTATCTCATTTACTGCCTTGCCTTCCACTTCCTGGCTCCTATTTATAGGTGGTATCCAAGGCCTGTGAACATCTCTCTTTTCTCCCCCTTCCCCTCTTTCTCTCTGGATCAGTGCTGTCCAGTCAGGCTTTCTGTGATAATGGAAATGATAGCTTTACTGTCCACCTGTTATATGTGGCCACTGGGCAAATGCATGTAACTAGTATGATTAAAGAACTGAATTTTTAATTTAATTTTTATTTCATTTTACTTTAATTCATTTATATTTAACTAGCTGCATGTGACTAGGGTCTATCTTACCAGATAGTGTAGCTTTAGACATCTGCATATACCCATCTCAATTCATGGATTTTAGTTGTGCCTCTGCGTGACCCTTCGATGTCCCTGACTTGGTATCAACTAACTCTGCAGTGATGCCTTGGACTTGGTGACCAACTGTATGTGGAAGAATTTCACAGTTGCCACCTCAATAATTTACAGGCCTAGGACATACAATCAAGAGTTGGTAAATGAAAGGATGATCAGAGGATACTTAGTTTTAACTTCATCCTTGTGTGTGTGTGTGTGTGTGTGTGTGTGTGTATCAGTGTGTGTGTATCAGTGTGTGTGTGTGAGATAGAGAGAAAGAAAGAAAGGGGAGGGAGAGAGAGAGAGAGAGAGAAAACAAGATTTTTCGACTGACAAGACTGTTTAGACAAATAACTTCATTGGCTGGCTGTTCAAAGGTAAAACCTATGCTCTTCTCCAAATTTATTACATTTCTCCACCACATTTAAAACCTGAATAATGTAGATTTTGTCCTCTATGGAGGAGATACAGTATTAGAGTTAACATCTTGGTATCTTCAGGCAGACTATCCAGTTATAAACTTGGCTCTATCACTTAGAAACTGTACAGCAGTGGGAAAGTTAGTTAACCTCAATTAGTTAACCTCTGTATGTCTCAGTTTCTTCATCTGTAAAATGAGGATAATAGTAGTCCATACTTAGTAGATTTACTGTAAGAATTAAACAAAATCATGTATGAAATTGGACCATGTGCAATATCTAGCAAATTACAATGGTAATAAAAATACCTAGTACTGCCTAGATCATGATCTTTAGTCCACTAAATCTGGCTTGGATATGTCATCCATTGGGAAGTTCAGGGACTCTGGATCTTAAGTCTGAAATGAGGAAACTTAAAGAAAGCTTAAATTTCTCCAAAAAAGGGAGTTGAATAAATAACTAAGAAAGACATATGAATAGTCAAAAAGCATGATAAAATGCTCAACATCCCTCATCATAAGGGAGATGCAGATCGAAACTATAATGAGATACCACCTAACCCCAGTCAGAATGGCAAAGATTAAAAAAACAAAAAATGGTAATTGCTGGCAGGGAAATGGTGAAAAGGGACTCTCCTACACTGTTGGTGGGAATGTAAATTGGTCCAGCCACTGCAGAGAACAATATGGAGGTTCCTCAAAGACCTTGAACTAGAACCACTATATGACCCAGCAATTCCACTTCTGGGTATCTACCCAAAGGACAAGAGAATGTTCCATCAGAAAAGTACTTGCACATCTATATTTATTGCTGCATTATTAACTTTTGCTAAGATATGGAGCCAACCCAAATGTCCACGAACAGATGAATGGATTGGAAAAGTGTGGCACATATACTCCATGGAATACTACTCAGCCATAAAAAACAACAA
>NW_006160229.1:3057120-3068969 GCF_000334495.1 Tupaia belangeri chinensis | reverse complement strand
TTAGGGACAAAAAATAGAGAGGCTGGATATTTTCGGGACACAGAAATGGTTTATTACTTGTTGATGATGACATGTATAGTATTCACAGCTGGACTGGCCTGAGATGTATTTCACGTTGGGTAAATTCTCTATGCAAGTTAAATGATGCATAGCAATTGAATGTACAAAAAATAATAATTATTGAGAACCAGCAGTTAGCATAATGGCTATGTTGCTGGACTCCCACGTAGTCGACCGCAATTCACGTCCCAGACCCGGTGGCTTAAAACTCACGCCGGGCGCGTGTGAGTGCATGCCCAAGATCCCGAGAGGAGAATGGAGGAGAAGGGATTGCGGCGTGACCATCCCCCCTGGGGTGTGATTTCTCACTTTCTGTCTCTGTGTCTCTCTCTGTCTGTCTGGCAAGCGCATGCACCCTATAGCGAAAATCTGTCCAAAAGAAAAAGAAAAGAAAAAAATAATTACAATTAATTTAATTAATTTTAAAAAGGAATTATTTAGGGGAGATTATCAACAAATAAAAATATCAAAAGACAGTGCAAGGAATTTCCATCTTAAACATGTAAATTTGTATTTTTTTACCACATTACTTGTTGAATCATTGCTAAGAGTCAATCTTCAGAATAAAAATCTGTGCAACACCCTCCAAAATAAATAGGTCCCCAAATCCTACCAACTTTCAGTAGCAGAAGTGCTAAAAAGGCACAATTCTGTAGACTCACTTCTCAAGTGCTCTCAGTCCCTAGGGCTTGTAAGGACTGATCACAAATTAATATACTTGTTTTAACAGTTGACTACAAAATCCTGAAAGACAGTCTGAATTTTAAAAAGACAGTTCTTAAAATGCTTGAACTTTTCATTGTATCTTACTATAACTAGAGCCAATGGAACCTACTGTTTAGCACCCAGAAAACTTGGGGAAAATCTCTCTCTCTCTCTCTCTCTATATATATATATGTATGAAAGAGGGACGTTCAAAAAATTCATGCAAAATATATATCATAAAAAAACCATGCATAGATTTCAGAAAAATTTTCCACAAAAACAAACTTGTATTTTAATACCATTTTTCAACAAGTCCTCTCATGTGTGTGTGTGTGTGTGTGTGTGTGTGTGTATGCATATATAATATATACAGTATATTTTTAATATACATATGCATATAGTCCTAAGCCTTCTGTGTTAAGCAGTCTCCTCTCTCTCTCTCTCTCTCTCTCTCTCTGTATATAAATATATTATGTATATCATAAGATATATGATGAAATGATAGATTATACAAAGATTTCCTATTTGTATGAACTGGTTTTCCCTATTTGAGTGGCTCTCTAATACCTACAACTCTAGTCAAGAAGTTATGCATGTCTTTTCTGGTTTGGGGACAGATACATACGTCATTCCACAACTGTTTGCTGTCCTTCCATGTCACGTCCAACACATTTGTCTATGCACAAAAGTGTGGCTATCATTTCTATAAAGACATTGTGTATCATATACAACAAGCAAGATAACTGGATGCTAAGACCCTAAAATCAACATTTGTTTTTGGATTGAGTGTACTGGTAACTGTTAATTAGCATCCTCAGCACAGTACTATCCTCTATCCTAAATCATGAACCTTAACATGAGGAGCTGCTTCAGTGTATACTAAAGAGTTGGCATTCTTCCCTTTGTGCACCATCCCCACCTGCCTTTAGTTGGCCAGCTGTAAAAGCAGGCCTTCTAGTATCTTCAACTGGACATGTATTCATGTTGGCTTAATTCACTATACAAGTTGTAGTAATGTATAGTGACTAAATGTATAAAATAAATTAAAATAATACTTTTTTTAAAAGGAAGGGGAAAAAAAAGGCCTTCAGTTATTTTTTTCCACGTGATAAGGGACAGTTATGTGCCACATCCAGTGCTAAGGATACATCTTCAGCAATGGGTCAGCACTGTCACTCTTGTATTCACATACTGGACAGCCAGAAAACAGAGCTAGGGAAATATCTGTACTAGGTCAGCATGGGGACAATAAGTGTTCACATTGCCAGCTGGTTGCTCTTTAGAAATAAGCAAGGGGTTATCAGCCAGATACCTTCCTGTCTACTCTGTGCCTGAGGTGCAGAAGGAAGACTCTGCCAGTACTGCAGATCCATTCATTCCAAACCAGCCCCTCGTTCTCTTGCATGAGCAGCTTTTTCTGACTGTGCTTCTAGCTTTACTCTAAGCTGAGAAGCCCCTTCCATTCCCAGGAAGCCTCAAATCCAAGACCCCATAAGAACAATCCAGCAGCTCAGGAATAAACTATGATTAGGCAGCATGTCAGCTCTGAACCTGGGCCAATGGACTCTTGGCAGCTTTTCCAAATGAAAACATGTGCAATTAACCCTCTGATACTCTAGCTGAATAAAATGAAATTCTATTATTCCTCCTCAAATCAAATCTAAGTATGGGGCAAACCTCTAACCCCTGCTTATGTAAACACTCATCTTTTTACAAATGGGGTAACAGTTGCTAGGCATGTGCCATAGGCATCCTGCTTAATCTCTTAGTGCTGGGTGGCAAACTCTGGCATGAATCTTTGGGTCAAATCTGGCCCACTTCCATTTGTTTTTGTATGGCATCAAGTTAAGAGTGGCTTTTACGGTTTTTTTTTTTTTTTTTGTTTTTTTTTAAGATTTTTCTTTTGGGTGTGTGCTCTTGCGACAGAAAGAAAGAGACAGTAATAGGAAAGTGAGAAATCACCCCCTTGGAGGATGACAATACCGCAATCCCTTCTCTCCATTCTCCTCCCAAGAGTATGGGCACACAGGCATACATGCCTAGTGTGGGTTTCAAGCTACCGGGTCTGAGACTCAAAGTGAGGTCAGCCACTTGGGAGTCCAGGGATGTAACTGCTACACCATTTGCTAGCTATGGCTTCTACGTTTTTAAGTGGTGGAAAAAGAAATAAAAGAATAAAATCTAGTAATAAATGAAAATTAGAGGAAATTCAAAGTTCAGGGTAAGTAAAGTTTTATTGGAATATAACCATGCCTACTGGTTTCTGTATAGTCTGTGGCTGCTTTATAACCACAGTGACAAAGCTGAGTAGTTGGAACAGAGACTCCAAAGCCTAAAATATTTCCTGTCTAGTCCTTCACTGAAAACTTTTACCAACCTCTTAGTACACCTGTAGCCTTAAAAACAAACAAACAAACAAACAAACAAGTGGTTGTTAACTATACCTTTAATTTAAGACTTTTGTAGGGATCCAATCAGAAGGTGCATATAAATGAGCCTTTTGGGGAATTTGAAAGGCAACACAGAGACAGGAAAGAAATCCAGGATAATCTTTAGCCACAGGAACAACAAGGGTATACTGAAGTCAATAAATATTTACTCAGCCTCTCAATGAGAAAACAGAAGTTAAGAACACAGGAATCTGAGGATTTTGTTTTGGATATGAGTTCTATACATGCTTAATATGTTAACTTGGAAAAGTCTTCTGACTTCATTGGGCATCTTTCCTCATGTGTGCAATGGGGTAATAGTAAGTCCATTTCATGTTCACAGCAGTCTGGTGAGAGAAGCATTTAGCTATGCCAAAGTGTCTTTTTAATGCAAAAATGGCTTGGATGACTGTGTGATGATGACTATTACATGTACTGTCTCTTCCTCAGTCACTTGCTTTGTCACTCCTTCAAAAAATGCCAAATCTATTAGGCATGACTTCCCCTTCCAGAAACTAATTACACCTATTGCCTTTCTCCAGGTTGAATTCTGCAGTCTTGTCCTCTATTATAATTCCCACCAATCTATTGACATGGAAAGCTAGACTTGTTCATCTCACTAGTACCATGCCAGGCACCTTGTCCCAGTGCCCATTTGTCACATAGCAGAAAACACTTAAGACATATTTCAAAACAAATCAAGTTGCAATTTGAATCAAAGATGGCCTAGAGGAGATTTCAGAAAAAAATATAGCAACATAAAAATGAATAAATGCTGTATTATTGTCGTTAAGAGAGCTAGGTCAGCAGTCAAATGGGCACAGGTTTGAATTCCTGCTTTGCCCTTTGTAGCTGTGGGGCCTGGAGCAAGCTATACTCAATCTCTTTGAGCCTAACAAAATCCCTTAGAGGTCTCTCCACTGCTCTAGGGAGCATCATCATCACTCACACACCCATCGCAGCCTCGCGTGAACTCAGGGCCTTGAATGTCCCATGCTCTTTCCCGCTGAGGGGACTCTGAACACTATTTTCTCTACTTGGAATGAAACCCTACTCTATGGTCTCAACCACTGCTCCTAGTTAACATCCATTCGTCATTCAGCCATCATCTCAGCTCAGATGTCACATCTCTTATAAAGCTCTCCCTAACACCATGCCCGTGTCTACACACCTGGTTTAGTTCTTTCTCGTGGATCCTCACTGCATGTTGTGTGTCTGTATACCAGTGCTTACAACTGTAATTGTAAATTGATCATTATTTGTTAAATGTGTCTCAACCATGAGAGCAGGGACTTCTCCACCATTTTATCTTTAGCACCTAGATTTGTGCCTGTTACAAAGCAAATGGTTAGTAAATGCCTGTTGAATAAATAAACAAGTGACAGTTATGTGCTCTTGTTATTGTGAAATTTTAGAGGACATCAACTTTACGTCTCACAGAGCTAACAAGTTTCAGAAGACTGACAACTGCCTAGTGGTCAGTTCACTGATGAGAAAAAAAGCCCTGGAGAGTAGGAAGAAACTTCAGAGACGTGATTCTAACCTCCCTGCCAACACAATTTTAGTGCAAACATGTTTCTCTTTGTTTTTGCTAGTCAGAGTGCTATTAGAAACCAAATACTACAGCCCATATTTAGGAAGTTTAAATATCATTTTGACGTTGCGCATGATTTATAAGGTCTACAAAAGCATAGCTGAGGTGGCTGATGTTTCCTTACATTCCAGCAAATTAAGGTGTCTATTTTCCCCAGCAGGTGTGTAAATACTGTAAATCCAATTAATGCTAATAACAACACATGCCTGCAAAGAGAGCAAAATGAATGAGGGAGGCTGTTCCCATTAAAATTATTTCTCAGCCTCCTATTGCCTCAGCAGTTTCTTTTTCTTCTTCTTGAAATGAGAAAAAATCAATCTCACCCATATTATCCATGTCTTTATCAAAGATATAGGCTCTACATAAGACCACTTTAGTAGTATACGGAACTGTTTCCAGGCATTCAACAATGTTTCTCAAACTTTAATGAGTATACGAATCTCATGCGGATCTTGTTAGAATTCAAATTGTCACTCAGGAGGTCTGGTATGAGCCTGAGCTCCTTCATTTCATGCTGGCCCATGGATGGAACTTTTAGAAGCAAGGCCCTCAGGGATACTTCTATCTTTCTCTGGTATCATCAGTAGTAACAGATATGATCAATGATTATTCTGAGGCTCTAAAAATTCCTTCAAAACCATCCTAAAGAGCAGACATTCAGGACATTGATCTGAAATTCTGGAGACCATAGTCAAAAATTCTCCAGTTGGGACTAGCAGTTGGTATAATGGCTATGTAGCTGGACCCTGTGGGGGTGATTTCTCACTTTCGCTCTCTGTCTGTCTCTCTCTGTCTTTCTGGCGAGTGCACATGCCCTGTAGCAAAAACCTCTTCAAAAAAAAAAATTCTCCAATGAAGCAACTCTCTGGGAAGTTACAGGGTGCTTCAAGTTTCATATACAATGGCTACAAGCAGAAGCTGCCCTCAAAACAGATGTGGCTTTGCATGCTGGACCAGCCATCATGTGACTTTGGGCAAGGCAATTAACTTTCTTGAGCATTAGTTTTCCTTTCTTTCTTTCTTGTCTCTTTTTTTTTTTTTTAGAGGATTTTGCTATAGGGCGTGTGCTCTTGCTAGAAAGACAGAGAGAGACGAGAGACAGAAAGCAAGAAATCACCCCCCAGGGGCGATGGCCACACCACAATCCCTTCTCCTCCACTCTCCTCTTGGGATCTTGGGCACGCACACACACATGCCTGGTGTGAGCTCAAGCCACCGGGTCCGGGACTCGAACCGCGGTATACTACATGGGAGTCCAGCGACATAGCCATTACAATAACTGCTGGTCCTGAGCATTAGTTTTCTCATCTGTGAAAAGTGATAACACTTCCAGAGGGGTATGGAGGATTAGAAAGTAGAGATCTAGTGTAGAGTCTGGCCATGAGGACAGCAGCACAGCTAAGTCCTGCCTACTCAGCTCTGTTAAAACCTGGCTGCATCAAAGACCCACACTACATGGTCAACTTCTTTTCCTCATTTGCAGTTTCCTTTTGCGGGAATACCTGCTCGGGGCAGAGGTCCAGACTACAAAGCTATAGTAATTTGGGACTTGACCCTGAGCTTTTCAAGATCACTACTCTCATAAGCCCCTTCAGGAACAGCATCTTGGAAGGTATCACCTACGCCCCTCTATAGCTGCAGCTGTTCTTTCAGGCCTGGCTATTTAGACAAATAAACAAAAACCAAAAACTAGAAATAGTCTTCCCTTTGTGGAATTTGTAAAGGTTTGTAGTCTTTGGCATGCATTATATGATGCATAAGCTGTGAAGACAGATGGCTCAGATAACTCATGCTTGCCATTTAATAGCTGGGCCACTGTTTCACTTTTAGCTCCTATGCTATTCGAATTCAGGACAGAGGTTACCTTTAGGGGTTAGTGATCAGAGTGGGTCTTGTTAGGGAGCTGCTAATATTCTGCTTCTTTATCTGGATACATTATTTAGGTGAGTTCAGTTTTTAAGTACTAATCATTAATTATATTTGCACTCTTCTTTATGCAAACATTATGACAAAATTAAAAATATGTCATTCATAGCAACCCATTTACAAAGACTGTGAAATGATTTGAATAAACTCTTTTACAGGAAAAATGCAAGAGTAAGTAGTAGTAGTAGAGTAAATAAAAAGTCTTACAAGTGGCCAGTCTCTATGCCAACAGCATAGAAGGTAGCATCTCATTAATCTTGAAGACTGGCCTATTTCTTTTTATTTTGGTCTATGTGTGAGAACATACAAGAAGCAGATTTATGGAACCCTTGGTCCCCCAAGAGAAGAGTGGAGAAGACTGAGCAATTTGGGATCCCGCACAGCACACTCTGACTGCTTTGGTTCTGTCCTAGATGGTGCCAATTAGTGTTATGCTGTGAGTAGTCAACATCGGGCATCAGCTACAAGTTATGAACCCAGGTTGAACATGACTTAGCTGACTATTCTAATAACACTATCACCATGCCTGATCTGTCACATATATAGCAATGTTACCTAATCAATCCATGACTTCTTGGCAAGTAAGCATAAATGGATTATATTTCATGGTAGATACTGAGGTTAGCATTGTTTAGGGTTTTTCTAGAGATACATTTGCATAAACATGGAGAAGAGTTGTATTGAACTTCAATTTGGTTATACACTACAAAGGATTATAGTAGACCTAAGAGCAGTATGGTAGAATGATTAAGCATACAGTCTTTAGTAGACACAAGTTTGTGTCCTTGCCCTGCCAGTTCATAGATGGGTGACTTTTCACAAGTTACTAAACTTCTCTGTGAGTCATTTTGTTATAAATGGATTGGGTTGTTATGAAGGTTAAGTGAGGTGATGTTTGTAAAGTGAATCTCACTGCCTGGCAGAGAATAAACAAATACTCAACACGTAATTATTGTAACAGTATTATCTCATGACTGCCATGAAAACCCAGTGAGTAAAATGTGAAAAGTGCTTTCTGTAAAGGTAGTGCTTGATGAACACTGGTACTACCTTGAGACTACTGTTTCAGAAATTAGAATTGATGGGGGACCATTTGGCCCACAGAGTAACTGGATATTTTCCTGATTAGCGATGGCAAAATCTGATATGAAAATGGGAAAAAAGTGACTATAAGTTACTGTCTTTGAAGAGGGCTTTGAAAGCCCCCTGGGAATCAGGCCAGATCACCTTATATCTGGCCTTCCATGCTGCCAGTCAATGATCAAGTACCCAGTTCCAGGAACACTCCATAGAGAAAAACCTGATTATAATCTCATCTAAGCATAATTCCTGAAACCTTATAATAGATTTCTTTCACTTTATATTCATCACAGAGTTACACATTTTCATGTCCCCTTTAGAATGGATTTCCCCAAGTGTGTTCCAAAAAATATCAATCTTAGAAAATGTGTTATCCAGTAAAAAAAAAAAATTATGTGGTCAAATAATTCTGCATATTGTAATACTCTCGAGATCTGCAACATATGTTAGTCTATTAAAGGCTCTGAGAAGTCCTGACATTCAACTTACCTGTTCATTTATAACTTTAATAAAACATGTACTGAGTGCTTCCTATTTGCCAATCACTATTCTAGGCACTGAGGAGAACATTGTGGGAAAAATCGGCATGTTCCAAATCATAATCTCTGTAAAGACGTTCCACAATCCCTAGCTGAGATAGCCATCCTTCCTCTATGCTTTCATGTTCTTTATGCATCCTCTATGAGACACATTTTTTTTCAACATCATGAATACAATGTATATTGGTTCAAAGATATTACCATACACATTATCAACAACAGGTAATTTTCCATTTTTCTGTTCCTTAAATGTTTTGCTTCTTTCTTTTCCCCTTGATTCCTTCCCTCTCACCTTCCCTGATTTCCTACTCTCCTCCCACACTGTCTCTAGTATCATAACTGCTCTCTCTGCTTTTATACCTTCCAATATTTCAGTCTCTGTCATGGAGTGCAGACATTTGGTATATATTAAGTGGGACATACAATGCCTCTCTTTCATAGTCTGGCTTGCTTTGCTTAGCAGTACATCTTCCATATTTGTTCACTTTCTATTAAATGCCAGGGTCTCATTTTTTAATTTTTTTAATGGCTGAGTAGTATTCTATAGTGTATATGTACCACCCTTTTTCAGTCCTTTCATCTGTTCATGGACATCTGGTTTTTGTTCATGGCTTAGCAATGGTGAATAATGCTGCAATAAATATGGATGTGCAAGTGTTTTGCTGACTGTGTGCTTTCCTATCCTTTGGGTAGATACCCATGAGTAGAACTGCTGGGTGATATGGTAGTTCTATTTGTAGGTCTTTGAGGAACCTCCATATTGTTCTCCACAGTAGCTGTACTAATTTACATTCCTACCAATAGTGTAGGAAAATTTAGGTACACATTTTGTAATGATCTCCTTACTTGTCTGTCTCACAGCAGACTCTGATTTCCTAGAAGGAAGGGATGATACTCAATCTGTCTCTGTATTCCCAGACTCTAACACAGTGCTTGGCTCTCATTAGTGACTTTGCAAATGAGTATTAAGTGCTTGTGTGAATCAGGGCCAATGCTGTAGTCCCTTTATGCAAATTACAGAAAAGGCACCTGTTCTTAGCAGGCACAGCCTGGGAGTGCATGATTTGGCAGGTGCAAGGCTCATATGTGCATGTGGGCAGGGATGAGGTGGGAAGGTGAAAAGAGTCCTTTCCTCTCAGTGCAAAGCTTAGGAAATAGAATGTTGATTGATCTTTGGCCCCAACTGACCTGTTCAGCCTGACACCTTTCCTCCACTAATACTGGAATAAAAAAAATGGGCTCTTGGGCTGGAGTGGGGTTTTTGGAGGAAATGCTGCACTGACTGACCTCTTCAGCTCCTTTGATTCTGAAACACTCTAATGGAGGAGTCTGACCCAGTAAGGCCCCAGGATTTGTTTGAGCCCCCTAACCTTTAAGCTCTGCTTTTGGTTGGATTAACACGTTGGCAAGGCTACTGTTGTACACCCCCCCAACCTTAGAACAAAGCTTAGGTCAGTTAGCATGTCAGCAAGACTGCTTGCTATTTGCTCCAGAGAATTGAGGCAGCCTCACTGGGAAGCGACCCCCCCTCTAACTCCCCAATTTACTACTATAAAAAAATTGCATAGCTCTCCTATACATCCTGAGTATATAATAAAATCTTCCAAAAAGTCCCCGACCGCTCCCCTTTACTCTAATCACTTACTATTAATTACAATGCTTTATCTCCATAGTCACAATAGAGGGTGGGCTGAAGTTCTTTCTAGGCAGAAGTAATCTTGACCTTTAGAAGGCCCTTAAATTCTTCCTTTCTTTATGTACGATAGGATTAGGCCAAAACTGGCCCAGGACACCTCTGCCCTCTCCAAGTAAAATAGATAAATATATTAGGACTCCTCAAATTAAGTTTTAAATCCCTACAAAACTGTGTATAAATATCATTCTTTATTAAGATCCATAAAAACTAATATCTATTCTTGAGATTTTCTTTTCTCAACACCATTCACAGTAATCACAAGATGGCTGCTGCACCGCATCAGCTAATAATCATCTCTACTTACCAAAACGGCTTTCCCAAAACTGCATTCCATGGAGACCCACCTACAATTGAGGAACTGCACTAGACCCACCCTTAATCCACCCCTAAATAGGAACTGCACTAGACCCACCTTTAATCCACCCCTGAATAGAATCTATGTTCTTTATTGTTAAAAGACTTTATGAGCTAATAATTGAAACACGTAGCCCCTCTCCCATTTACTTATATATAACACATTTTCAATAAAAACGCACAATAATTCCTAGCAGTTGTCACTCCTCAGAGGGCGACCTCTGAGGGGTGTCCGGCATAAGACGTGCATAAAAGGCATCGAGGCCTCTGTCTTCTATTCACCTTCGCCGCCTTCGTCGAGATAACCCAGCCACGCCGAGGCTGGACCCCGGCACTCTAAGTCTAAAATGAGTAACAAAAAATATTCTATGTAAGTTAACATATAATTAACATTGTTTCTTTCTCTTACTTAAATGATTAAGTTAGTTGTCCTCAACCAATGACCCATTCACCAAGTCAGTCATTTGCTGCTCATTTGTCTCTAAGGAAGTGGAGATCATTTGGCAGGATTCCCATTATAACAAAACCATTGGTCTTACTAAACAACAAAACCCTGGCTTTTGACAGAAAGTGGAAGAATATGGAAGATTTACTGCTGAGTGAAGCAAACCAGGCTATGAGGAGAGACATTGTATGTCCCCACGTAATATATACCGAGTGTCTGCACTATGACTGAAACTGATTGGCTAAAAGTTGTACAAACACACACACACACACACACACACACACACACAATTGGTCTTACTCTTGTGTTCATGGAAATGTATATATCACCTATGTTTGCTATGAAAATATTTAGATTAAGGTCTTTAGTAATTCAATAAAATGTGGGGGGAAAACAGTATAGAAAGCAAACATAGATACCAGAGACAGTGTGGGAGGAGAGTGGGAGATGGCAGAGAATAAGAGATAGGGAATCAAGGATGGGGGGAAAAAAAAAGCAAAACATACAGAAAACAAGAAATGGAAAATTATTTGTTGACAATAACATGTTTGTTGATGTGCTTGATTGAGACAATATACAGTGTACTCTGAATGGAAAATCTCATTTTGTATGCTGTAATGATGTACAGTGAATGAATGCAAATAAAATAAATTGAAATAAAAAAAATTGGTCTTATTGCTATATTTTGTCTATGTACTGTGGAAATTACAAATAGCATTTAGGGTTGCCAGATAAAATATGGAATGCACAGTTAAATTTCAGATAAACAGTCAGTTTTCTAGTATGCCTGACCCATGTAATATTGAGGAAAGGGTTATGTTAAAAAATGTTTTGTCGTTGTTTATCTGAAATTCCAATTTAACTGGGCATCTTCTATTTGCTAAATCTGGCAACTCTGTATGTAATGCCTCTTGATATTAACAGCTAACATAGGGAAGATTTACACAGTACTTCCTTCATTGAAAGGTACATTTGCAGTAGTAATTAGTGGATATATGTGAGAACACTCCCTGCTCTTTCC
>NW_006160229.1:3048488-3057095 GCF_000334495.1 Tupaia belangeri chinensis | reverse complement strand
AGAAGAGATACGGTCATGATTCTGGAAAAGACAGTAGATTTTCTCTCAAAGGAATGAAACAAACTCAGTCTGGAAAAATTTAGAACAGCAAGGTTGGGTTGCTAAATTCTGTGGAAGTTGGGAAACATTTTAAGTGAAAGTAGTGAGTGCCTTCAGTTTTGTGTTGATTTGTTAGGTTTTGCTCTCTTTGCTTTCAGAGAGGATTTAAACTTGTATTTTCTCTAAAATGAAGTTTTTAGAATACTATATTTAAGAGACCAAAAAAACCTATGTCTGAGGGTTTTATAAAAGGAACAATTAAATATGGTAACACGTTTTAAGCAACAAAGTAAATGTTCCAGAAATTGGAGCTACTTTTAATATTATTCTTTCTATATCTTGAGCAAACTATCTAACATGAACTCCCCTTCTTCTGGTGCATAACAGGAGAAACTATCAGAAAAGCGGATGTCTATATCTTGAGCTTCACTTTAAAGACTTTATTTGTGCTCTCAAATTAGGACATTCATAACAATAGCAAATCTATTTTATTAAGACAGAATTTTGATGCTGTTTATCTTCATTCCTTATTTAGTATGCCAGTTCTTTAATTTCATGCTGTCTTCAACTGTTTTTTGTTTGTTTTATTTGTTTGCAATAGGGCATGTGTGCTTGTTGGAGACAGAGACAAAGGGAGAGATAAAGAAAGTGAGAAAGTGCCTCCCAGGAGGGATGGTCACAACACAACCACGTCTCCTCCACTGTCCCCTTGGGAATTTGGGCACATGCACACACATACACCTGGCATGCTTTTCAAGTTGCTGTGTCTGGGACTTGAATAGCACAGTTGCCTATGTGGGATCCAGAGGCCTTACCACCATGCTACTGGCTGGCTCTTAACTATTTTTTTGACACTGGCCTTTGGCAAACTTTGCTAAGTTTTGTTAGTTGCAAAGATGGGCAGAGTTTGTGTCTCTTTTCTATTCACAAGCACATTTTGAAGGCCAGATTGTAAATTAGAAAGTAGCACTCTACCACAAATTGATCATTACGGTTTGGTGAAACCACTTTTATCTCTGTGACCTATTTAATAGGTCATTAGCTTTCAAAACCTTTAAAATTTATGAAGTGCTTTAATTATAAATAGATAATGTGTTAAGTTTGTGTTACCTATAATATTATACACACACACATATGATTTTATATGCATATATAATATTATATATATATTTATAATATATGTGTGTGTGTGTGTGTGTGTGTGTGTGTGTACTATCATTCATTGAGATTTGCTGGTAGAACCAGCCATTAAAGTATCTATAATGGGCTCAGATCACAGCAGCATAGAAATATATTTATGAACCACTGACTGAGCTAACTGCTGTATGATATTTTTAAAAAAGAAATTCAAGTTCATGGATGGCGTATGTTTAGTAAAAAGAAGAAAAATAGGCTCATTGAAAAATGATAATAGTGATCAGTTGAGACTGAGCACAAGCAAATGATAGCTGTACCATGCAAAATTAAAGAAGGATCAGGAATCCAGGAGGTAAGCTAATTCTAATAAAACCATGAAATCAGTTATTAGTTTGCTCACACAGCCTGTGTTCCTCACAGTGTGTGGTATGCCTGGGAATTTGTCCTGATGCACAGTGCTGCTCTTGCCTTTTAGAGAGGTTATATGTAGATGTTTCAGAGGAATCCTGATCTCACCAGGCCCCTATAGTACAGAGGAGCAAAGGTGGATTTGACAACTGGTGAAGTTGATGAGCTTCACAAATTTTAGTGACCATGTCAGAGAGAGCGGAAACATGTCATTGTTTTCACTCGGACATTTTATGAAACATTAAACACCAACAGCAGCCTACCAGCCTAAGAAGTCTGAAATACTAATTTGAAATACTGGATTTCAAGTATTGAATGATGAACATTATCTATGTTCTGTGAAGCCATGCTACAATACATTGTTAAGTGGTTAAAGTATTAAAACCACATTAAAAATTTGATTATTCTTATTCTATAGCAGTTAATTTTTATAGTCTGTCTTCTTAGTTTTCAATACATCTTACTGTGACACAAAAATTAAGATTAAGCAATTTATTGCAAAGTATATTTCATGGAGGGATGGTTTTTACAATTTGAGGATAAAGAACATTCAGTATAGAGCAAGTATTAACAGAGCAGACTTGGGGACCTACAGGTGGAGTCGTGCTCAAGGCTTGGGATTCCTACATGTTAAACTGTGGCTTGTGTCCCAGACTGGTGGCTTGAAACTGGCTTGTGTCCCAGACTTTGAAACTCATGCTGGGTGCAAGTCAGTTCATGTCCAAAACCCAAAGAGGAGAATGGAGAATAAGGAATTACAGTGAGGTGATTACCCCCCCCCACTCCGCCCCGGGAGATGTCTTGCTTTCTGTATCCCTGTCTCTCTCTATCTCTCTGGTGAGTACACATGCCTTACAGCAAAAAATCTATGGAAGAGAAAAAGAAAGAAAGAAAGAAAGAAAGAAAGAAAGAAAGAAAGAAAGAAAGAAAGAAAGAAAGAAAGAAAGAAAGAAAGAAGAAAAGAAAGAAAGAAGAAAAGAAAAGAAAAGAAAGAGAAAAGAAAAGAAAGAGAAAAAGAAACAACAGACTTAACGTACTAGATTACTATGTGCCAGTCATGGGGAATACCCTTGGGACAAGACAGACATACAGCAGTAAAACAAAATGTTCAGGAATAGCAGCAGAAAAGAAAAGAAAGAGAAAAAGAAACAACAGACTTAACGTACTAGATTACTATGTGCCAGTCATGGGGAATACCCTTGGGACAAGACAGACATACAGCAGTAAAACAAAAGGTTCAGGAATAGCAGATGGTGTAATTGTTACGTCGCTGGACTCCCACGTGGTCAAACGCAGTTTGAGTCCCAGATCTGGCAGCTTAAAAGTCATGATGGGCATGTGTGAGAGGGAGAATGGAGAAGGGATTGTGGCACGGCCATCCCCTGGGGGATGAGTTCTTGCTTTCTGTCTCTCTGACAAGTGCACATGCCCTACATAAAAATCTCTCAATAAAAGTTTTTAAAAAATGTTCTATATGAGAGGATTCTCAGTGTCTGGAGCCCATCCCCCTGCCCTGAGTATGCTGGGCACATACATGATTATGATCCAGGAATAACTGAGGTTAAGAGTGGATCTTAGTATTAAGACCTTGTTGAGGGTTCTCTCTCTATTATTTTCTCACTCATACATAAATAATTTTTTTTCTAATGAGGAATACCCTTGCCCTTACCATGCTTCTTTCTAGATATTTCAGCTGAGTTTGATAAAACAAATCCCAGAGAGGTTTTACCTTCACAAGGGTACACATGAATAGATTCAGGTAATCTAGTGATGGATTACTCTTCCACATGGTTAAGACAACCCCCCATACAACACATATTGCAGTGACCCCAGTCTTATTGTCCTTTGATTTTTCATTTTTCCCATGCCTTTGCTCAGGCTCTTGCCTCTGGCCTAGATTTTACAGAGGTGACAACCTACTAGAAACAAGTAGGCAAATGTGTTCCTACCGTTCCTCACAAGAACTAGGAAAAGCAGGAATTCAATGTTGGTAAATTAAAATGAAATGAAAGAACAAAGACTGAAAAGTAGCTTGTCCTACAAAGTACAACTTAAATGCTTCCTCTGCAGTAAAAGAAATTATGATGATGAGAAAGATGATTATAATGATGAGGATTGGTGATGAAGATGATGAAGATAGCTAAAACTTCCATGGCATTTTCTATGTGTGAGGAACTATGCTAAGTTCTTTGTACATATTAACTCATTTAATCCTCACTTCAATTATATGCAGTAGGCACTACATGATCCCGATTTATAGATGAGAAAGCTGAAGGATGGAGAATCACAGCATGTTGCCCAAAGTTCCATACTTGGTCAGTAGCAGAATGAACATTCAAACCAACAGAGTTTGGGGCCAGAGTCCTTGTTCTTAACCAACTATGCCAATTGTTATGCTTTCCTAGGACTCCTGTAGCACCTCTATAGAATCTGACTTAAGTCAATACTATTAGAACTTAACAGAAATGTCTAGAATATGAGGCATGCTATCTAACTGTTCACTTCCACATGGAATGGTGTGATTCTAGAAGCAAAGCCCATGCCTTATTTGTCTGTGCATTTGGTGGGGCCTAGCACTAGCACAGTATCCAGACCTATCATATGCACAAAATAAACTTATTTGAGAAAAAAATTTAAGGTTTTGCCACAGGGCATGTGCTGAGAGACAGAGAGAGGGAAAATGAGAAATTCCCCCCCACAAAGGGTATAGCCATGCCATAATCCCTTCTATACTCTTCTCTTGGGATTCTGGCCATGCTCTCACACATGCACAGTGTGACTTTGAACCCTCCAGATCTGAGACTTGAACCATGGTTAGCCATATAGGAGTCTAGTGCCTTAACCATCACACCACCCATTAGATTATCAGAATAAACTTTAAAAAAATTTTTCACACATGTAGGCATCCCAAGGCAGGCAAAGGAAATTGGTATCCCCTGTCCCCCAAACTTTGGGTATGCCACAGAAAAAACTTTATAAGTGAACTGATTTGAAATATTGGGCCAATGCATGTGACATTTGCATTGTTACAAAGCAGTTGTCAAAAATTTCATTTAATCCAACCTAAAATAATAAGGACAACACCCACCAGCTCTGAAGCTATTCATATTCTTCATGCTCTTTAAATGATTTATTAATTTGAAGCACATTGATAATCATAGGAAAAGAAAAATATCATCAGATAGTCTACTCAACTACCACTGACAAGGCCAGGAAAGGAAGGAGCTGGCAGTCCCTGATTTCTTCAAGCAAACATTGTATTCTTCATTTTTCTCTATGGCAGGTACATAATAAAGCCTTGGGTGTCTACAACACCACTTTTAAAGGTCTCCAATTCAAAAATGGAAGTGCATCAGACATTTTATCAAAGTGACATTTATCTTAACCTATAATGGAAGTGCATCAGACATTTTATCAAAGTGTCTTTTATCTTAACCAAGTTTTCCCCTTTCCTACCTTTTCTCATTCATTCATTTATTGAGCAAATAATTATTGAGCATATCTTTTAGACTGTGCCTTGGAGATACACAGAAAACATATAGTCATCCCTTCTTATCCATGGGGAATATATTCCATGACTTCCAGTACATGCTTGAAACCACAGATGGTACCAAGCCCTATATACCATGCTCTTTCCTATATATGCACACCTATGATAAAATTAAATTTATTAATCATGTATAGTAAAAGATGAACAACAATAATGAAATGGAATATCTACAACAATATATTATAATAAAAACAATAATAAAATAGAACATTTATAACAATAATAAAATAGAACATTTACAACAATATATTGTTATAAAATCTGCATGAATGCTCTCTTTCTCAAAATATCTTATTGCACTGTATTCACCTATTTTGAGATTGAGGCTGAGGTTGAACTCAGGTTACTCAAATCGCAAAAGGGAAACTATTGATTGACAAAGGGAAGACTCCTGTACTCAGTTCCCATTGGTGGCTTTTTGTGACCCCCTAATGGTAATGATATAGCATTCCACAAGATGGCACTCCTAATTCTTCTTTATATTCTTTTCCATCATGATAAAAGACCCTATGATTTTTCCCACTGTTGCAATGACTTCTGTTTTACAGTTTAAATATAGTTGAGCACTCATATTAACATATTTCAGATATTTGAAACCAATTGGTTTTCTCTAGGCATATTCACTAGCTGGAAAGAGAGACAGAAAGAGAGAGAAAACATGAACAAGCACCCCCTATGGGAGATGGTCATACCGAAATTCCTTCTCTACCATTTCTCTCTCCTTTCTGGATTTTAGGTATGCACACATACACATACACCTGGCATTTTTCTTAAGTCACCAAGTCTACTGTACAGTAGGCCATGTGTGGATCCAGCTGCCTTAACTATCATACAACCAGCTGGCCCATTTTGGGACTTTCTGGCCCATTATGGGAGAGCTTATATGTTATAGCATAGAGGCATGTTGTGATGTGAGAGAGTTGGAATTCTTTCCTGTTATGGCTACTTACCCCAGAGTAACATTCAGCTTAAGGACAAGGGGAGGGGGGCAGAAAGCTGAATATAACACTAGAGGTGAGCAGGGCTCTAGCACAAGTGCACTGGAGCTGGTAGAGCCCAGTGGGCTCTGAGAAACCACGTAAGACTTTATAGTGAAGTAGATACCCCTGTTTCATCTTGGAGTTCCTACCAAGATTGGTCCCTTATGTCTTCACCTTGGCCCTCTCTACCCAAACCTTGGGACTGAGCTGACTTTCGTGTATTCTGACCAATGATTTTACTTCAGAAAAATATCTTAAAGGTGAAAAGAAGAATGATGGAGAATTATGAAAAATAATAGTAAGACTTATTGAATGCTGTTTACTAAGTTTGCTAAACACTTTGCAAAGCTTATCCCATTTAATACTCACAAGAGCCTTATGGGTATTTGTATGTATGTAACAAATGCTTATTAATACTCTATTCGAATTCAATTAATCATCTTAGAATTCCTATGAGGAGATACACAATTACTATTTCCATTTTATGGGAAACTGAGGTTCAGAGGGATTAAAGGGATTTGCCAAAGGTCTCACAGCTAGTAAACGGAGCAATTGGAGTTCACAATAAAGAATGTAAAATTCTAGAGTCTAGATTCTTACGATGTCTCTCTGCTTCACAGAAAAGTACTAAGGTTCACTGGCCTAGAATGCCACTGAATTCCAGCTTCTAAACCTACAAACTTACCTGAATCTGCATCTTGTCTTCTCCCTGCCACTTACTAATACCTATATTCTCATCTGTGTTCTGTGTTGTTTTCTCATAGCCATTTTTGGGACCTCATTTTATTGACTGTCCTCTCTCCATCTGCTTTTCCCTTTCGACATTTAAAATATAATCAGACTTCCAGTCTAGATGAGATGATACAGATAAATCTTTCCCTTTTTTGCTGCACAGAAAGTACAACTATAAACCCTATAGTTTAATGCAAGGTACAACCCAAGGAGAACTGTGAAAGGTGGGAAAGGAAAGGCTAATTGGTCTAGGATCCCAAGACTGAGTATAGCACAGTGGCAGAGTGGCTTATGAATCCCCCCTCCTTCTCCTGCATTCAAAATCATGTGATCTAGACCCATTTGTTCCTGATCCTCAGCTGAAAATTAGAAGGCAGCCCAGGCGGTCTTGTTTCTTCTCTTTATCAAAAGATGAACCAGCAGTTAGTGTAATGGCTGTCGCTGGACTCCCACGTAGTCGACTGCGGTTCGTGTCCCAGACCTAGCAGCTCAAACTCACACCAGGCGCGTGTGCATGCGTGCCCAAGATCCCGACAGGAGAATGGAGGAGAAGGGATTGTGGCGTGACCATCCCCCCTGGGGGGTGATTCCTCGCTTTCTGTCTCTATGTCTCTCTATGTCTGTCTGGCGAGTGCACGCGCCCCCTAGAGAAAAACCTCTCAAAAAAAATATATAGATGTTCCTCTGATAAAATCATGTGAACCTGGCAATATAATCAAGTGGGACTGATTGGGAGCCTTGCTACCAGTAAGTGACCAAGGGGATCACTCTCCTTCCCTGCCAGCCCAGGACACTCCATCCCTACTGAGAAACCAGTCAGACAGCACTGTTAAGGGACAGCCTGCTGTAACAAGCAGGCCTGGTTCTGAAAGTTTCTTTGTCTCCACACGCCTGACACTCTCTTCTAATTCAAGAGACTTCAGGTATCCAGGGAATACCACAAGTACCCTGTGCACTTGTCTCTACAAGGGAGACAAAAGGAACCTGAAACTCCCATCATGGGCCAGGGAATGCTAGAGGAAGAGGGTTGGGATGATGAGAGGGCCCCAGCCACAAATCATTGTCTTCCAAAAAGGCTCTTCATTCCTCCAAGCCTTAGAAAACTCATCCACCCCCTTAGGCAGCACCAGCAGAGACTGGTGGGAGCCCCAGTCACCGAATACACAAAGCTGATCAAAATAACTGCATTGGAGCCACAACTTAAAATAAATCAGGACCTTTATGTCAAATCTCAACAGAGAGATTTGCCTACTAAAAGAATAAATTTACATAGGACATACAATCTCCTAACATATTAGCTAAAATTTCCAAGACACAATAACAAATCACTTGTCATATGAAGAACCATGAAAATCATAATATGAACAAAAAAAGAGATAATGAACTCATGCCAACATTCAGATGACTTATCTGAAAACGTTTGTAAAGAAGTAATCATAAAAATACTTAAAAAGTTTTTCAAATTTTTGTAACAAATGAAAAACTACAGAAAATCCCAGAAAATATACAAAGCTATAAGAAAGAACCTGAGGTAAATTATACAAATAAAAATATGAGGTAAATTATACAAATAAAAATACTATACTATTAAAAAAAACCTCATTCGATAGACTCAATTGTATAGTGGAGGTGACAGTGGACAGAACTGGTGAACTTGAGAAAGTATCCAGCATGATTAGTAGCAATACAATTTTTTAAAAATGTGAACAGAGGGACCAGCAGTTAGCATAATGGCTATATCACTGGCCTCCCCCATCTTGT
>NW_006160229.1:3037615-3048316 GCF_000334495.1 Tupaia belangeri chinensis | reverse complement strand
CCCTAAAAAAAAACCCCCCCAAAAAAAAAAAAAAAAAAAAAGAAACAAAATGTGAACAGAGAAAATATAGACTACAAAAAGAAAAAAGAACAGACCCACAGAGACCTGTAGAACAATAAAAGATCCAAATAATGGGAATTCTAAAGGAAGAGGAAAAGGAAAATGGACTGAAAGAATATGAGAAGATATAAGGGTTAAAATTTTTCAAAATTTGGTGAAAGACATACCTACAGATTCAAGAAGTCGAGCAAATGCCAAATAGGATAAAAACAAAGAAATTAATACTAAGTCACACCTAATTAAACTTCAGGAAAAAAAATAAAAAGAAAATATCTTGAATGCAGCCAGAAAGAAGCCATGCATTACTCATAGAGGAATACAAATTTGAATGACAACAGATAATTCATCTGAAACCATGGAGGCCAGGAAGAAGTAGCACAAATATTTTCTAAAACTGGGGACCAAAAGGACCATTTGAAGATAATGAAGGGGCAAGCTATAGTCTGGGAGAAAATATCTGCAAACCACATATCTGACAAAACCTAGGGTATAGTATTTTGAGTTTATAATGTTAATCAGCTTGATAGTCATTTCACAATGTATATATACTTCAAAACATCATGTTTTTACATGATAAATTGTAATTTTATCTGTTAATTTAAAATAACACACATAAAATTCACATAATCCAGTTTAAAAATGGACAAAAGACATGAACAGATATTTCACCAAAGAGGACATACAAAGGACAAATAGCAAATGGAAAGATGTTCAAATTCTTGGCTATCAGGAAATTACAATAAAATAACACTATACATAAACCAGGATGGTTAAAATAATACACAGAATTCCAGTGAGGATGTCAAGAAACTGGATCACTGATACATTACTGGTGGAAATGTGAAGTGGCTTCTGCACTATACAAAACAGTTTGTTAGGGTCTTAAAATATTAAACATGGGGACCAGCAGTTAGCATAATGGCTATGTCTCTGGACTCCCATGTAGGCGACCGCAGTTTGAGTCCCAGACCCGGTGGCTTAAACTCATGCTGGGCACATGTACGTGCATGCCCAAGATCCCAAGAAGAGAATGGAGAAGAAGGGATTGTGGCATGGCCATCTCCCCTGGGGGCTGATTTATCTCTTTCTGTCTCTCTGTCTCTCTCTGTCTTTCTGGTGAGCGCACGCACCCTATAGCAAAAACCTCTCAAAAAAAAAAATTAAACATGAAACTACCATCTGACCTAGCATTTGCACTCCTGGGCATTTATCCCAGAGAAATGAAAACCTATCTTTAAAAAGAAAAACCTATTCATAAATATTTATAAGTTTTATTCATAAGAGTTAAAATGTTGTAACAACTCAGATGTTCTTCAATGGGTTAATGACTCAGTAAATTATGGTAAATCCAAATCATGGAGTGCAAAAATGAAAAGTACTGAACTATCAATAGGCATAACATTTAGTTGAATCTGCAGGAAATTATGCTGAATAAAAAACCAAGTCCCAGAAGTTACATATTGTGTAATTCCATTATTATAACATTAATCAAATAACAAAATTATAAAAATGGAGAACAGATTATTGGCTGCAAGTGATTATTAGTGAGGGACTAAAATAGAGTAAGGGGAGTGCAGGAGGATGGTTGGTGTGCTTATAGACGAGCAGCATGATGGATCCCTGGTATTGAAATGGCAGGGTGTCTTGACAGTGGTGGCACAGGCATATGATCAAATTATAGAATTTAATACATATGCACTCAGATGAGTGCTGGCGGTACTGGGAAACTGTGAGTAGGATTGGTATTTTATATGAGTGTCAATATCTTAGCTGAGACATTATACTGTATTATTAATAGGATGCTACCATTGGGGAATCTGGGCAGATTGGGCAAGAAATCTCTCTGTAGTATTTCTTGCATGTTATTTATAATTGTTTTGAAAATAACTCTATTAAGAAAACATTTTGCCCAGTGTTTTCCAGGAGCAGTTTTATAGTTTGAGGTCTTAGATTTAGATCTTTGATCTACCTTGAGTTGATTTTTGTCAATGGTGACAGATAGGGGTTCAGATTCATCTTTCTATATTGGGGTATGCAAAAACTTCTTAAATAAGACCCCCAAAGCACAGTTGATAATCTCCAAAATAGACAAGTGGGATTACCTCAGACTAAGAAGTTTCTGCATGGCAAAAGACACAGTAATCAGTATGAATCCACAGCCCTCAGAATGGGAAAATATTTTTGTAAACTATGCATCAGATAAGGGGCTGATTACCAGAATACACAAGGACCTCAAGTAGCTGTTCTGAACAAAGATGATCAACCCTATTAAAAGATGAAAGAATGAGTTGAAAAACCACTCTCTAAGGGTGATATTTGAATATCCAAAAGGCATATGAAAAAATGCTCAACATCCCTCATTGTAAGGGAAATGGAGATCAAAACAACAATAACATATTACATAACCCCAGTCAGAATGACTAAGATAAAAAAAAAAAAAGATAAGTGCTGGCAGGGGTGTAGTGAAAGGGAAACTCTTATACTCCTGGTGGGAATGTAAACTGGTTTAGCTACTCTGGAGAACAATTTGGAGATTCCTCAAAAATCTACAAATAGAACTAGCATATGATCCAGCAATCCCACTCCTTGGTATCTACCCAAAGGACAGAAGCATTTGTAATCAGAAAAGCGCTTGCACATCAATGTTTATTGTAGCACTATTCACAATTGCTAAGACATGGAACCACCCAAATGCCCACGAACAGATGAATGGATAGAAAAACTGTGGTACATATACTCTATGGAATACTATTCAGTCATTAAAACAAACAAACAAACAAACAAACAAAAAAACAAACCCTGGCTTTTGACAGAAAGTGGAAGAATATGGAAGATTTACTGCTGAGTGAAGCAAGCCAGGCTATGAAGGAGAGACACTCTATGTCCCCACTGAATATATAGAGTGTCCCCATTCTATGAGTGAAACTGATTGACTAAAGGACATAGAAACACAGTAAATGGATGTGAATACCAGATATAGTGTGTGTGAAAGAGTCTGAGAAAGAATATTTAGAAGAAAAATATGAAGGCAAAGCATTAATGGGACAAAGAAATGTGGTATTATTATCTGTTGAAGATAATTTTATGTTTTATCAAATGGACTAGGGAGAAATGTTCACATGTCGAAATATTCACTTTGTTAGCTAAATAACGTGGTTTACTGTATAAAAGAAACCTGTGACAAAATTAATAGAATAAAAATAGTACACTTAGGAACATACTAACACACACACACACACACACAAAAGTTCAACTTTGAAAAATCCTTTAAGACTTCATATTCCTAACTAGCATCCCCCTATTTTTTTTTTTAAATTTGTTACAGGATGTGCGCACTCACCAGAGAGAAACAGGGAGAAAGAGAGGGAGAGGGTGAAAGCATCTCCAATGGGGTGTATTCATGTCACAATCCTGTTTGTGTTTCTCCACTCTGCTGGCATGTTCCTAATGTGTTTTTCAAACAGCCAGGTTGGGATTATAATTGCATGACTGGCCATGTGGGATCCACCTCCTTTAACTACTAGGCAACTGAGCAGACACCCCATTTATTTTTTTCTTTTATCATTTCTATTTAATCACTGTATATCTTTAAATTGTACAACATGGTTTTTCCCAGCATAAATAGAGTGTATATTAGTCAAGTCAAAGACATTACCATATACATTATCATCAATAGATAAGGTCTCATTTTTGTCTATTAAGTGTTTTGTTTTGTTCATATTTCCCTGATCTCCTCCTCCCCACCCCCTATTACCTACCCCCTTCTATACTGTATATGATTAGCTTCCTTGATGTTATACCTTCTAATCTTTTAGTTTCTGCTACAGAGCACAGACATTCAGTACATATTAAGCAGGGACATACAATTGCCTATCTTTCATAGTCTGGCTTGCTTCACTCAGCTTTAAGTCTTCCATATTTGTCCACTTTCTATCAAATATCAGTGACTCATTATTTTTTATGGCTGATTAGTATTCCATAGAGTACATGGACCACATTTTTTCAGTCTACTCCTGTGTTCTTGGACATTTGGGTTGATTCCATGACTTAGTAATTTTGAATAATGGTTCAATAAAGTTTCCCTTCACAGACACACTTCTTGAAAAAGTCTCCATCTTCTCCTCAGTCTCATTTCCTTATCTCTTAATCAGTACTCAACCCACCACAATGGATCCTGTCATCCCATTGAAATGCTTCTTGTTGAGGTCAACAATGATCTTCTTGTCATTATAAATGCGAAGTTTACCTTTCTAGCCCTATTTTACTTGCTATCTTGACTGGTTGACTGTTTCTTCCTTCTGAAAACACTCTTTCTCCATTCAACTTCACTGGCCAATCCTTAATCTTACTTTTGGGTTCTTATTTTTCTATCTGCCTACTTATTTTTCCTCTAGTTAACCTTCTATAGTAATCTTATTCTAGTAATTCTCTAATTTCTCCAAAGACGACAAAGTGTTGACCCTGCCACCATCTAACCATTCATTTTCTACCTCATGCCTTCACTCCTTTCTATCCAGACCTTAGATTCCTTCCAAACATGCTTAGCTCCCTAATTTCTTTCTCCTTCTATTGCATTTGCCTCACAAGGCCCCAACTGTGGCTGACTGTACTTTCTGTCCACTTCATCACTGTATTCTATTGAGTAGCTAACTGAGAGAAACACAGCCATCAATGGGTGTCATTTCAAAGTCATGGTCAGCCATTTCAAGTGAGCCCTCTCTATTGTGTGAGTATCCTATCATGTTCACTCTCCAAAACAACTATCTTACAGCTTTTTCTCTTTTTTTAAAATTCACGAACACATTCAGCATCCAACCTTTCACTCACAGATGATGTCCTTACCCTGCTTAACTGACAAAGCAGGAGCACTTGTAGTGAAATTCATTTTCTCTGGCTAACTACTCCCCTTTGTGCTTGATATCCTCCTCAATCCATCTAGCCTTCTCGAGGTTCTCCCTCTCTTGAATCTTAAGTTTTCCCCTTTATATAAGATCATCATTATCAGTGAACAGTTTGCTCTATTTATCATCTATAATACTCCACCTTTACATTCCAGTTACCACCCCATTTCTCTGCCCTTTTTTTTGGTTATTTTATTTTTAAAAATTTTTTTATACATTCAATCACATTATTTAACTTACAAAGTGAACATTTCAATATGTGAACACTTCTCCCCAATCTAGTTGATCAAAATATCTTCAACAGATAACACCACTACCTCCCCGTCCCGTCAATGCTCTGTCTCCGTATCCCTCCTCCAAATGTCCTTCCCCAGGCCCCCCTCCTCCACACACACCACATCTGGCAATCACACCCATCTCTTGTGTTTGTACATCTTTTAGTCAGTCAGTTTAAGTCATAGAGGGTAGACATTTGGTATTACAAGGAATTTCTTTAAAAAAATATTTGCCAGAGGTGCATGCACACCAGCGAGAGATGAGGGTGGAGGGAGAGCAAAAAAGCACTCCCCACGGGGCATAGTCATGCCACAATCCCTACTCTTTCATCTCTCTCCTCTTTTGAGATTTTGGGCATGCACATGTGCTCAGCAAGTTTCTCAAGATTCTAGGTCCAGAACTTGAACTGCAAAGTCAGCCATGTGGAATCCAGCCACCTTAACCACCTGGCCATAGGCTGGCACCAAAATCTCCTCCATAAATAGTCTATAGTTACCATTCCCAATCCTCACTACTCCTTTCCCCTCTTTAACTCACTCTAATCTATTTTGTTTTCATCACTCCATAAACCACTTTTGTCAAAGTCATCGATGGCTTTCACGTAATCAAAGTAAATGATCTCTTATCTGCTCATTTACCTGAGCTCTTTGCAGGACTTGGCACGGCCAACTATTCCATACTTTTAAAAAGTTGTCCTGGGCTTCCAGGATACTGCATGGTCCTGGTTCTATTTCTATATTACTGTCCTTTCCTTCTTAATGTTTTGAAGCCTCTTTGCCTTTTCACCCTAAGTAACCTCAACTTCATTCAGTCCTATAGATTTAAATCATATATATATATATATGGATGACTCCCAAGATTACATTTCCACTCATTTGTCCAACTGACAACTTGACATCTCCACTTGGATATCTAATAGGCACCTCAAAGCTAACATGGTCAGATTCAAATTCATGATTCCTTCCCACAAATCTTCTGTCATAGCCATTCCCAAAAATGTGAGGATTGACTCCTTATGTCCAGTTCTTTCATAAGTCCTTCTGATTCTACCTCCAAAAATGTATCCCATTTCCCTCTTGTTCTGTCTGTCACTATCATCACCATCTTAATATAATTCACCATACTCATTTGCTGCAAAGAAATTGTTTTTGGTGTTTTTTTTTTTTCTTAGCTTCTGTAGTCCCTCAGTATCTATTCTCCACTCACACCAGTGTAATCTTTTTTTAAAAAAATAAATCAAATCATTCACTCACTTTCTTAAAGTCCTCCAGGGACTACCCATCAGACTTAGAATAAAATTAAAACCCCTTTTCTTCCCTATTTTATTTTTCTAACCAGTCCCATGGGAAAAGCCAGAGAGATTTCAGTCTTTACTTTCTGGGAAAAAATACCCTGAAAAACATTGGGGTGATGGAAAGAGAACTAAAATAAGCATAAACTCTCTCTCTGCACCTGAGGAGAAGGAAGCTGCTTTATCTGCAGGAAATTAAAAGGCCACAGTAGCTCTTTCCCAAGCACAGGTTACTCAGTCTGCCAGCTTCAGGGCCTTCCTGGGGGAACTGCTTTCCAGATTTCTCTAATCTGTAGTCCCTGCTCAAGCAGGCTGAATTCTTCAAGGTATCACAGTGAGTCAGAAAACTTCCTGCATCTATTAGAATCCTCTCTCACCTTTCTCCTTACTTCTCCTACTGTTTTTCTCCCAACCTTGCTAAACCCAACCATCATTCACAACCAAGGCCAGGGTATAGCATTGACCAAAGGGAGGGAAACAAATCTCTTTCTTCTGGTCCTGCCAGAACTCCTACTACTAACTAGCTATGTGACCTGGTCAAGCCATAGAACCTCTATAGGCCTTAATATTATTGAAATGATCCCTATTAAAAGTAGAATTCCATAATGAACTTCTACTTTTCAAGTCACAAAACATCACCAATTTTACTAGTTCCAAGTCAAAAAGACAAAGTGCAATCAGTAATTTTACGAAACAAAATTACTGGGCACTTCCATTTTTTTTCTTGGAAAGTCTATGCAATTATCCAATGTTTCAAACTCTTTTCTGAAACAGAAAAATCTGAAGCTTCAGAACTAAATTGCCAATATCTGCCCGCTTACTAGCTTACAATTTGCAACACTTTTAAACTAATTCCTTTAAAGCAATGGATCCTGCTTGACTTTTCAAATGAGAAGATTTTTCTTCATTATCTACACTGTGAAAATGTTTTAAAAGAAATTAAATGAGGAACGATTAATTGATATTTGAATTAGCCCTTAATCAGCCAGATGGGGCTGTGGAAGCTTCAGGGAAACATTGGCTCCAGCAGCCCAGATTTTACTGTGCAGATAAAGAGCACTGCTCCCCAAAACAGACACCAGGTGTCTTAGTCCATTTGGGCTGCTTTAAAAAATTATCACAGATTGAGTGTTTAAGCAATACACATTTATTTCTCATAGTTCTAGGAGGTGGAAGTCTGAGATCAGGGTGTCAGCATGGTCAGGTTCTGGTGAGGGCTCACTTCTGTGTTTCAGCCTGCCAACTTCTTAGAGCTTCATGTGGTGGAAAGAGAGCTAGTTAGCTCTCTAACCTTTTCTTATAAGGGTACCAATTACATCATAAGGCCCCACCCTCAGTATCTAATTACCTCCAAAGGCCCTCCTAATACCATCAATTTGGCACTAGTGTTTCAAGGTATGTATTTTGGAGGGAGGGAGTGGGAACACAAATTTTCCATCCTTAGCACTGGGGCAAACCCACACTGCCCATACAGTACCCAACCCTAAAGTCTCCCAGCCTTCTTGTCTCCACCTCTTTCCTTCCCTACATGGTGTCCATTATCTGGTCCTGGTGAACCTATGTTCTTATCACAGAGTAATAACAAATGCTTGAGATGATGTGTGGACTAATTACCCTGATTTAGTTACTACACATTGTATATGTGTACTGAAAAGTCACACTGTATGCTAGAAATATGTACAACTATTATATGTTAAAAAAAGATTTAAATACACTCAAGTAAGCTAAAATTGAATGAAAGAAAGAAGGAGGAGAGAGGGAAGGGAGGAGGGAAAGAAGGAGGAAGTAAGGAAGGAAAGTTGATTTCCTAGATGAGTCCAGACCTAAAACGTCAGCCCTTTTTCTCCTAATCTTTACCCACCTTATGTTTTTCAGTGTTTCCTTATCTCTACACCTTTGCCCTCTGCCTTTAGTAAAATCCCTGCCTCTAATACTAATGTTTAGCTCCCATTCATCCTCTCAAATGCAGCTGAAGTGTCCCCTCCTCCAGGAAGTCTCCTCTGACTCTGCAAGGCACAGGTATGTTTTCCTTTCTCTGTGTTCTCTTGGCAATTTGCCCATACCCTTCTCAAAATGCACCACAGTGTATCATAACTTCTTGAGTTTACCTGCTAAGTCTGAGTCTTCCTAATCTCTGTAGTGTCACCACTTGACCTAGCTGGGTACATTCAAAGTAGGTAGTTACTGCCTATTAAATGAACGAGCACAAGACAGGATCTGCAAAACCTGGCTGTGCCTATTCAGGGAACAACAGCAAATGAATTTACAACAGATCTGTTTCGGTATGTACTAAACAGTACTATTCACTACTTGTTGATTAAAAAAGTTATGATTAATATGAAAAAAATAGTACTTCCTTAATCTAGTGCCTATAACGACAACTGGGCTTACCTTTTTATTTTCAACTTTTAAGTGGCTTATTTAAAGTCCTTTTCCTCTAACATTGGCTGTGCTATTGCACTTGTACAGATCATGGAAAACTTAGCTGCTGTGTTGTAGTTAACTTCAATCAAAGAAGGAAATAGCAAGGTTACAGTGGACTTCCAGATTGTTGTTCTGGAAGGTTCCCTCGGTGGTCTGAATTGTAATATCTTGGTGTCTGCACCGACACTTTAATTTCTGTACAAAGCAAGATATTTATGAACAGTCAAGTTAGTTTTGTCACTATAATGACCCTAACTGGAATTTGCCAGTAAAACAAGAAGAAAAACTCCACGAGCATTCAGCTAGGAAAGTGAAATGCAATTAAAAAGGTTTCATTTGTTACATTTCTCAGCTTGTCCCCAGGACATATTTAAAATCTGTGAATTTTGACAGAAAAGCATTAGCTTTGCTCTGTGGTCCTGATATAAAAATATTCACCACAGTTAAACTGATTGCTTGTTAAAACTTAAGTCACCCCCACCTTCTTTACTCCTTTCTAAATTCCTCAAATTCATTTTATTTCATCCAAGAGTGAGGAAGACTTATCTGGATCCAAAGGAAATAATTTGGGGGTCATAAGTTGACTGGTGTTGCTAGCTTCTCACAGTAATACCATCTTACCCCTTCCAAGTGTAATCTTCTCTACAGGAAGACTGAGATACATCTCCCTTTTGAATGTCTGCCATGGACTAGGCACTCTGCAGATTGCAGTTAACAACAACAATAATAAATTTAAGAAACATGCATTGACACCGACTATACATTTAGCACATTTTATTGTTAAATCCTAATATCCTTGAAAGTTAAAGAGTTATTATCCATATTCTTCAGATGAGGAAACTGTGGTTTATAATGTTTCAGTGTTTTGCCCCAAATTAAAGAGTTTGTGGGTGGCAGAGCCCAGAAACAAAATCAAGCCTCTCTGTGTCTAAAGCCCAATTATATTTTTCTTATTTCTCAAGATCCTCTGACCAAATGGGTTTCTTCATCTAATTTTGACCATTATTCTGAGCCCTGGAAAGGGTAAATTTACTTGTACAAAGTCACATCACCAGGAAAGACTGGAACCACTTTTAACACAGTTATATCAGAGTCATAAACTAATGCTTTCTCCCTCTTATGTCCTATTTTAGTGAACAAAAGAATGTAAGATGGCCTGAGACTGATTCTTGGGTTATCAAGAGAGTCTGGGAACTCAGGGTCATGATAGATTAGGTGTGATATTTTAAAAAGTGGGAGAGGAGGGCAGCTATAATTATATCACCACATTCCTAGTGGCCCAATTTGGCCCTGAACAATCTGTTTCCCTGAGGTTCAGAGCACAGTTGAGGGATGTTAAGTGCCCTATAGTGGGTTGAATGGTGTTCCCCCAAGATATATGTCCGTGTCCTAATGACCACAATCTGTGAAAGTGACCATATTTGGAAAAAAGTTCTTTGCATATGTAATTAGGACTTTAAGATGATATCATCCTGTATTATCTGAGTGGGCCCTAAGTCCAAAGACAAGTGTCCTTAGAAAAGAAAGACGGAGGAATATTTGAAACAGGAGACGAGAGGATACAGAAGAAGAAATAATAAGATAGAGACAGATACTATAGTGGTGCAGCCACAAGCCAAGGAACACCAAGGAATGCCTGGAGCCACTAAAAGCTAGAAGAGACAAAAACCAAACACCTCACCTCCAAAACACACACACACACACACACACACACACACACACACACACACACTCTCTCCCCTAGCGCCC
>NW_006160229.1:3028119-3036329 GCF_000334495.1 Tupaia belangeri chinensis | reverse complement strand
GACAATTTGATTCTGGACATCTGGCCTCCAGAAATACAAGAAAAAGAAATTCTCGTGTTTAAAGACACAAGTTTGTGGTAATTTGTTATGGTAGTCATGGGAAATACATGCTCTGAACATGGTTTCTGGTGCCTATCTCAAGACACACAAGAGGATAGTTCTGTCTACCCGTAGGACTGTGTAGTTGGATTCTGACAAATCCCCAACCAGGGAATCTGGGATTTTCAGCATGCAAGGTGCAGGTCACACTTGGCCTGCAAGGCATAAGATCAGTGGGTGACAGTCAAGACCAGTCAATATCCAGTAATTAGAAACAGCTCCTGGTCTAATGTGTGCAGCAGGAATTTTCTTAATAGGTGAGAAAGTCAAGATTCTAACAAAGAAGGAATCAATATCATACAAGATACATTAACTTATAAACACACAAAGGCTTCAGCCTGGCTTTAATTAGGATAATTTTCCCATGACTTTAAACTTCATCTGGAGCTTCATGATGGATGTGATGAAATGAGCACGGACTTTGGCTTTAAAAGCCTGGTTTTGAATTCTGGCCCTGTTCCAAGTCACAGTTTCTTTATGTGTAACATTGGGCTAATGACAGTAGCTATCTAACTGAGATGTTTTCTGAATTAAATCCTACAGGTACATGTAATATAATTGACAAAATAAGTGCTCACTAAATGTTAGTAGTTGATCTATTCTGCCATGAGACCTCAGATTACAGATCAGTGCCATCTTTTCCTTAAGCTGGTTCAAGAGTGAAGAACAGGGCTCTATTCTCATTCCTGATGCTGTAGGCTAAGCAGAAAATGGCTCAAAATAACAGCCTTCCCTTCATCTTGGACCCAATTCTTAAAGTGGGGAAGTGGTGAAATTCAGTGTATTTTATAACTCTGAAAGGAGGTGATAGCTTCTCACTTTATATGCTAATTTTTTTCTCAGGTCTTTTAGTCAAGTTGCTTGGGCTAGTGATGCAATTGTACCCCAGTCACCACTTTTTGCAATACAGGATATAAATTAGCCACGTACCCCAGTCACCACTTTTTGCAATACAGGAAACACTTTAGCCATATTTATGAAATGAATGATTCGCAGGGATTAAATTTAAAAAAAGAAACCTACAAAACCATACAATCTGCCAGCACATCTAATGGTCTAAGTGCTGTCCTGATATTCAGTGATGGCATTCACTTGAGTGGCAGGGGAGATTGGATGATGCAAGGGACACAGCATTTGGAATAAGTACTTTCTATGAAGTCACACTTCATTTGCATTGTGACATCAAATGACTCAATTCATTTTCATCTGTTATGCTCAGTTCACAGGCCTTACCTGCAGTGTAATCTGTCAGATCCTTTCAGAACTGCTACAAGAAAGATCTGTCAGCATGATGGGTGGTCTTTTTAAATTCCTACTGTTGAGTATTTCTGCACTCTGGGATTCTGACAACTGAGAAAGCTCCTGTAACTTCTTATTTCATCATGGGGAACCTCAGAGGTGATGAAACTGACCTATTGTCCTAAAGGCAATAATTTTGTTTTAAAATTTTCCCTAGAGAAAGGAAAGGTCAGGATGGAGTGAGCAAGTTTCTCTGTGCTTTTAATAGTCTCTATAACTGTTACCAAGTCACAGGTTAACTCCCTCTTCAGAATGTCAGTTATTTAAGAGTGAGGGAAAAAAAAAACAATACAGAATCATAAATAACTCCAGCCAGAAATAGTACAATGCTTATGTTTGTTCTTAACTGAAGAGGTATTTTGACATTTTGTGCTATGTCTGACATCTTAGAGTTTCTCCATGGAAATACACAAGAAATCAAATGCAGACAATCCAAAGGAGGTTTTATTCACTCTATTGGGAGTTCTCCTTACAACTACCAATGCAGGGTGTACAAAGGGCCAAGTTAGTCCCTCAAAAAGATAAACAATAAGTAGAATGGAGTCAAATTAATTAACTCTTACATAGGTCTAAGTTATTTATAAACCTGAGAAATAAGCACAGCCTGGATTTCCAAGTGTCTCTAGCTAACACGTTTAACTCTTTACTGACCAGCTAGGAATACCCTGAGCCTCATTTCTATGCTGCAGAAAGCTTGGCTTAGCCAAGTCAGTTCTGCCAGCCTCACTGATCCTTTGCACTACACGATTTGGCAAAAATGCCTGCAATAAACACAATGACATGGAAAAAGTCTTGAAATAAACATAATGAATTTAGGCTAGTTTGTACCATGAGTTATTACTATGAATGACAGGCTTATTCTAAATCATCAAGATCAATCCAAACTGAGTAACTATCATGGGTGCATGGCAGGTAATGCCTGAATACAGGTTGAGGCAAGTGAGCCTGGGAATGTACAACCTATGTTGAAAAGACAATGGTGCTGGGAATGATTCCTTTCATTGACTACTTGGTCCATATAGAGGTCTCATTCTAGCTCAGGTCAGGCTAAAATAAATATAGGACTGAACTGGCCAGATGAGTCTGGAGAAATGGGTCATAAATAATATATATAATTTATTGTCCAAAACAGGACACCTTTTTTTTTTTTTTAAGACAGGGTCCTGTCACCATCCTTCTGCCTCAGCCTCCCTACTGACACTATAGGCACCCAATCACCATGACTGGCTCTTTTTCAAACAGGGCTGTGCTTTATTTCTTAGGCCAGTCTCAAGATTGCAATCCTCCTGCCTCAGACTCTTGAGTACCTGGGATTACAAGAGCACAACACCATGCTTGACTTTTTAGGTTGGACTAGGACTTGTACTCAGGTCTTCTATGTGGTCCTAGCATGCAGGGTGTTGCCTTTACAGCATGTGTCACGATGGCTAAGCCAAATCAGGAAACTTCTGAGGATATAATGGGGGGCTATGAATAATTATAACAAGACCTAGCTATAAGACAGGCACTGCTAAGATCATACCTCATTGACTACTGACAGCTAACACTTTGCACAATGTATGGCATATAAAGGTTTGACTGAATGAATAAATTAAAACTATCACTTTTTAAAGAATTATCTTTATTTATTATTATTATTGTTACTTTTAAAACTTTGCTGTAGGGCACATGTACTCACCAGAGACAGAGAAAGAGAGAGAAAGCAAGCTGCCAGGTTCAGAACTCAAACCAAGGTCCACCATACGGAAGTCCAACACCTTTAACTACCATGCCACCTGTTGGCCCCAAAATTGATCACTGGGGTTTAGTGTACTGTTACGGAGGACCTGGTGGCAGTGACAGGCTCAAGTTATTTGTGTTATAATAAAGGAAAAGAAGTGTATTAACCGCCAAATCCAATGCCTTTGTCTCAGCTCACACACACTCCACACACTCCTGGATCTTCTGAAGTATCTGATATTATTGGTCAACACCTCTTCTATTTTGGCTTCCATGACACTGTGCTGACATGATTCTAACTTTTCTGACCACTGTTTCCTATCCCCATTTCCTAATTTGTCTTTTCCTTCCTCTGCTTAGAAAGCAGGCATTGGGAACCAGCAGTTAGCGTAATGACTATGTCGCTGGACTCCCACGTAGTCGACCACGGTTCGCGTCCCAGACCCAGTGGCTTAAAACTCACGCCGGGAGCGTGTGCATGCGTGCCCAAGATCCCGAGAGGAGAATGGAGGAGAAGGGATTGCGGCGTGGCCATCCGCCCTGGGGGGTGATTTCTCACTTTCTGTCTCTCTGTCTGTCTCTGTCTGTCTGGCAAGCGCACGTGCCCTATAGTGAAAATAACTCTCAAAAAAAAAAAAAAAAAGAAAGCAGGCATTCACAGGGGTCCATTCCTGACTCTTTTCTCTCTTTCTATATGCTCTCCCCTAGTGATATCAATGACAAGAGGCCTTTAATACGTTTATGGGGAATGAAATTAAAGTGTGAGTCTATTTTTACACAAATTTGAAATCCATACACAGTTTTTTTAGATGCATACTTTCCATGAACTTTTTGAAGACATTCCTCAAACTTCTCAAATATATAGATCTCAAATTTCAGCCTCCCTACAAACCATGAATCATGCAATGCCATGCTTCATCAACATCTCAGACTCAGAATATTTGAAACAGAATTCAACTTAACATGTTCAACAGACTGTTCTCTCAGTTGTCTTTCTAGAAGGGCATCTTTATTTATTAAGAACCCAGGGCTTGAAACCTTAAGGTCATCATTATTTTTCCCTCTCTCTGAGTCACACATCCATTAGAAAACCAAATACTCCTGGACATCATTTACCCAATACTCCCATATTTGTCCAACTCTAATGGCAATCAACTTGATTCAGGCCTATCGTCTCTTTCTTGCTATTGTGTACCTATCATCTATTTAGCCTTTCTGCCTCTATTTCTACTCTCTCAATTCAAATCATTAGAATTCGAAGTTTCCTCTATTTGGATGTTAAGACATGAAAAATATTAGTTGCAAAAAAATGTTACTGCTAAAAGCAAGCATGTGTGTGTGCACTGGGGGTGGAGGTATGAAGGTAGCTAGGGATGTGGTGGTTGGCAGTTGAATCCCACATAGCTGGCTGCATGATTTGAGTGCCAGACCTAGTGCTTCAAAAACATGCCGAGCACACATGGGTGAATGCGCAAAATCTCAGGAGAAGAATGGAGGAGAAGGGTTTGCAGTGTAGCCATCCCCCAAGTCAGTGTTTTCTTACTTTCCTTCTCTCTCTGTCTCCCCCTCATCTCTCTAGAAAGCACATATGCCCTATACCAATTTTTTTTTTTTTTAAAAAGCAAGTAGGAAAGGAAAAGAAAGTGGAGATGAGTGAGAGGCTATCCAATCACCAGCTAAAGAATCTGAGAAGAGGAATCAGTAGATGGCGTAATGGTTATGACACTGGACTCCCATGTAGTAAACCGCGATTTGAGTACTAGACCTGGTGGCTTAAAACTCACGCTGGACGCGTATGCGTGCGTGCCTAAGATCCCAAGAGGAGAATGGAGGAGAAGGGATTGCAGTGTGGCCATCCCCCTGGGGGATGACTTCTTGCTTTGTGCTTCTCTCTGTTTCTCCCATGAGCACACATACCCTATAGAAAAAATACCTCTCAAAAAAAAAAAAAAAGATTCTGAGAAGAAACATTGAAGATCCTTTCAAATAGCTATCAGGACAGGTAGGAGAAAAGGATATAGAAAATGAATCAGGATGAGCTTTCAGACTGCTGGGGAGGACCCAGATCTTATTTACAGGGGCCTATTCTGTATCATTCATCTCTACTTGGGCCAGTCTTTATTGCATACTTACGGTACTGGGTGAGGTTTTTGGCAGTTCAGACAGGACCTTCAGGATATTTACCTCCACAACCTACTGAGTGAGACCCAAATGAACGCTACCCACAGAATGTATTTTGGAAGCCAAGCTTATTCATGGCACCTGAGCCTCAGATTCTTTTTTTTTTGGAGAGGTTTTTGCTATAGGGTGCGTGCGCTTGCCAGACAGACAGAGAGAGACAGAGAGACAGAAAGCGAGAAATCACCCCCCCAGAGGGGATGGTCACGCAGCAATCCCTTCTCCTCCAGTCTCCTCTCGGGATCTTGGGCACGCACGCACACGTGCCCGGCATGAGTTTTAAGCCACCGGGTCCGGGATGCAAACCGTGGTCGACTACGTGGGAGTCAGCGACATAGCCATTACGCTAACTGCTAGTCCCCCAGCCTCAGATTCTTTAAGCTAAAAGTTTGTGAAACTGGTAAGACAGTGCCTCAGTTATGTGAGGATGTTACTGTAGGTAATGTCCTGGCTACAGCTAGTCTTTTTGCTTGTCCTTCCTGACTAGCTGAGGACGTTTCAGCCTAGAGTCCCTGTGAAGCCTTTCTCTCCTTCACACAATTTCACAGCATTTCAGAAAAACAGCAACAGCATAGCTTTCACAAAAGCACAGCTTTGCAGCTTCATTTGCTTCCTGTGCAGCATAATTGGTCTTTTGATTCAATGTCAGAGGAGGCAGCAGCACTAAGTTTGGTTGGGCACTAAGAAGCAAATGGAAAAAAAAAAAAAAAAAAAAAAGAACGTAGATTCATATCCTGAACAATACTGCCCAATTTGGTACAGTCGGTGCCATCCATTCTGCCTGACTTCCAGAAAGGGGTCAGTGCTCTAGGTGACCCCTCCAAAGGGAGACATACACAACCAGATTTAGACTTCATATGTTTTATATAAACCTAGACACTTTGCTCCCACAGAATTTCACTTTTCCTCTTCATTCACTTAAAATATCCTTAGCTCTCTGAGAAGGAAAAGGTGCTGAAGATAAACAGCAAGCACCCTGCTTCTAATTTATCCTTGAAAACCCCTTATCCTGAGCTTATTAGTACCATTCTCTTTACTCTCATGGAAAGCTACATTCTTTAAATGTGGCATTGTATTTTCTCATAAAGTGGTCTCTATCTCATATTCACAGTTTCTCTGGCTACCATCATTACCTGTCACGTGTCACCTGCACCTGATTTGTATAATTCACTGTGCACAAATTTCCCAGGATATGTGGACACATTCATTGCTTTGATAAACAGTATTTTGAACCATAATTCTTCAGCACTCATTATTCCAATAGTATATAATGTGTACACACACACAACCACATACATTATTGAGATCTTCCTAGTTCATAAAAGAAGACTCATTAACATAATAGATTACTCTGTGCATGCACTTTGTGTGTTTCCTGCTTTGCTGATTTCACTTAGGTTCTTTTTTGCATAAATACTACCCATCTTATTTTGAAGGGTTTCCTTGCAATTCAAATATGCATTGTACATCAGAAGAAACAGTTCATATTCGGTTTTGCTTTTTGCTGTACTGTGGTAAATCTCAATAAAGATGAATATTCACCTTTTGTCTTTCCCGCTGAGTTACATTCAAAAAATTTTAACCTTGGAAACAGATTACTTACAGACTTACAACATCATTTCAGACCATGGAGTCTAAAAGATTCCACATTACCTCTGAAGAAATATTGAAATATCAGCTTAATATCAAGGCAACCATTGATAATATTATTTAATACTACTTAATGGTATCATGATTCATTTAAGATACAAAAGTCTCATTAGAATTATTTGTTGATACCAACCAAATTCAAAAGGGAGACATTTTAACTAGGTGCAAAATTAATGTCAGATGCCAAACTGATAAGGGGTTTTATGTTATATAAATACAAATTTGTGTGTGTGTGTGTGTGTGTGTGTGTGTTTGTTACAGGGTGTTTGGACTTGCTAGAGAGAGAGAGAGATAAACAGAGAGGGGGAAAGTGAGAAATCACTCTCTAGGGATGATGTCCATGCTTCAGTTCCTTCTGTTCCATTCCCTTCTTGGAATTTTGGCCACACACACACATACGTGCCCAGCATGAGTTTCAAGCTATTGGGTCCAGGACTTGAATAGCACAATTGACCATGTGGGATCCAGCACCTTAACCACCATGCCATCTACTGGACCCTGTATGTATTTGTAACCTTCTATAAATTCAACTTCACATAAACATGCACGAATATGGATAATAAAAAACACTATATATGGTGACTTTGGGGAAATAAATATATAAGATAATATAAGCTGTCAAGTCTATTTTCAGATATTGGTGTCTGAGGAAACCTCATTGTTTCTTGTCCTAAAATTCTTTCAAAATACTTTGCTATATCTTCACATAGTTAATACATTACACTTGAAATAAAGTGAATTGAGAATTGTAGAAAATTGTAATAAACATAAGCACACAGATTTGGCAATATAAAACGGGAGGGGGAGTGGGAGATTCTGTTAAGACCCACAATCTGATCAATCCTTTTCTAAGTGGCTTGAATGAAAGGCAAAGAAAAATAACATAATTTGGTCTTGCACCCATAGCCTAATGGTTAATGGATCTCACATGACTGAATGCTGTTCAAACTCTGACTCTGGCAGCTTAAAAAACATACTGGGTACATGTGTGCATACCCCAAACCTATATAGGATGGAGAAACTGAGGAGAAGGGACTGTGGTTTGACCACACACCAGGAAGAGGTCCTTTTTTCCTTTTCCTTCTTTTTCCCTGTATCAGTGTTTCTTTGGGGAATAAATACATTAATAAGGACAAGATCCTTAAATAGCATTGTTTCCAAAATATCCTTTTAAATATTTAATTCATCAGCAAGTGTTTATATATGTGTGTATATATATATATATATATACATATATATATGTGTGTGTGTGTGTGTGTGTGTGT
>NW_006160229.1:3020947-3027809 GCF_000334495.1 Tupaia belangeri chinensis | reverse complement strand
GGGTGATTTCTCCCTTTCTGTCTCTATGTCTCTCTCTGTCTGTCTGGCGAGCGCACGTGCCCTACAGTAAAAATCTCTCCAAAAAAAAAAAAATAATAAGCATATTCTTGTGTTTGACCAGCAGCCATAAACAATTCTGAAAATAAATTCTCCCAATTTAATGAAAGACTCTAGTCTTATTAAGAGTTTGAATCTACAGTTTTTACTTTTTAGAACAGCAAATTTCAAACTTTATGAAGATGAAACTATATATGAAACTTGAAATGCAAAACAATGAAAAGCAGAGCTGTAATACACAGGGAGGAAGCCAATAGTCCTGTTCCAAGTTCTTCTGTCCCCTACTCTTATCATCTGTCTCCTAGCACTCTGCAGCCTAGAAACCCCAGACTGCCCACAGGCAAAATTTGAGAACTACTGCTCTAGACATGCTTTCCGAAGGAATAGAGAGGGGAGGCTAAGTTTTATCCCATGGTGGAACTGTGAAGACATGAATTTGGAGCTGATATCATAGATTAACTTGAAAGAATGTAACACAAAAGAAAATGAGCAAAAGATACAACCGATTACAGCGGTTTCCTAGAATAGTACAGTCTGCCCTCCTGGTGGCTGCAGCTGCCTCAGCAGCTGCAGCAGCATGGAAGCTGGTGTTGGTGTTGAAATTCAGAGTGCAGTGGTACAGCCCTGGCAACACTTCCAAGTGTAGGAAGTGCTTTCTTCCCACGCACTCTCCCACCTGCACATCTGCATTTTCCATCCACAGCTTCTACATTTGAGAAACTGAATTGAAACTACTCTGAGAAAACCACTCTTGCATCCTACTCTATGCAAAGGGTGCAATCCTGGTAGATGGTGATTATCTCTGCTACTATAAATATCCCACAAAGGGCACACATATTTGGAGATTTCTTGAAAGGCATGCACCCTGTTGCACCCTACTATTCACATCCCTCAACTATGAGCAAACATGGTAGCAAAACTGGGACATTTCTCTTCTAAAGCAAAGTAGAACACAACACCCATGGCATCTCAGGAACACAACACCGATGGCATCTCAGAAAATGTAAAAATAATAAATTAAAGCCATATTAAAGGAGATTCTCACAAAGAACTAAGACCATGCACTATTATATCAGAGCTTTGTCTACACTTTTCCTCTTTGCCTGGACATAATGTTCAAAGCGCAAAATAAATGTTACTTCCTGTAGGAAGCTTTGTTCTACTTCAGTTTTTAATGACCTCCATTTTCTGAGGCCTTTATTTGCACTTATTATTTCTACTAAAACACTTTTAATTTTGCTTCATGAATTGTTCTAAATGGTTTTCTATCTCTCAAACCAGACTAGAGTTACCTTTCAGATATACACTATATACAATTTGAGTCTCAGATCTGGCAGTTTGAAAAACATGCTGAGCACATATGTGTGCATGCCCCAAATCCCCCCTCCGCCACAAAAAAAAAAAAAAAAAAAAAGGAGAGAAAGAGGAGAAAGGATTGCACTGCAACCATCTCCCACAGAGGCTGGATACTTTCTTGCTTTCTCTCTCTCAATGTATCTTTCTGTCTCTCTCAGGTGAGTGCAAGAAGTCCTGACAAACATTTTCAAAAAGGATATAAACTACATAATATATGGTAAGGAGCCACTCAGCTCTATGTAAAACATAAAAACATCAGAGTAAAAAGCTATGAACAATCTTTAGCTCCAGTAATGACTTGTCTATTTCCACATTCATATGATCATAAAAGAGCTCTGTATTTCCAATCTCATCTCTACTCCATCATGCTTTTCCCCAATATACCCTATCTCAGTAAGTGGCACCACTATCCAGCAAGTTGTTCAACCCACAAACCTAAACTTCATCCCTCATTTGTCTTTCTTTCAGTTCTACAATACAATCTATTATTATATCTCATTAATTCTATATATAAAATCTGTTATAACTTGGACCACTTTCAATCATCTCCACTATCCTTCTAGAGTCTAGGCTAACCACCACCAGCTTCCACCTGTTATTACACCAATAGCCTCCTAACTGAACTTTCTGCTTTTCTCTTGCTCCTAATCCTAACTTTTCCCTTCTCTTCCCTGACAAAACTCTTTGTTAGAATGAAACTTTACTAGGAATTTAAAGTTGAATAAATAGCTACATCGTATTTCACTTTCCTGTTGCTTTTCTTTCTGCTCTTTTAGAGCAGTGATGGCTCTTGACATCTATTTATCAAAAGACAGGTATGAACTCCAAGTTATCGCTTCTTCACTTCTAATATATGCAGCTCTTTCAACTCTTCCCACAGTAGATGTTTTGTTAGCCTCTTGATGTCTGCATTTGCTCTCCTCCAGATTCTCTCCTATATCAATTTCTCTGATTTATGATGTTCACAAATGAAAAGTGTGCCACCTATAGGGTGGTCCAACTAAAGTGGTGCACTGCTTGCCTTGATCTGGTCACTGCAGTTGTTTCAATGAAGCCCAGATAAACATAGGATTTTAACAGCTGCTAAATAGAAAGTATTGGCTCCTGTTAAGCACTCTCAATCTAGATACCTCCTGTAGATGTCAAAAACAGTATAGATGATGCAGCTGTTTTCCTTTTGCCTATACAATTCTACGTTTGAATCTCAGTATAGAATTTCCTCCAATTGTTGAACTTGGGCTGATCATTCCAGACTATCAAGATATTTTTACATCTTAAGTGTTGTTAGTCATAACTCTAAGCCCTTACAATTATTCTCTTTGGTTTTGGTGAGCACACACTCCGACTTCAGTGAAGTAATTGAGGAGAATGAATTTATGAATTAGTGGAGTCAATGGTGGGCTAGACCATGTCTGTATTAGAATACAACTGCAAAAGATTTACTTACGGTATATGCACATGGCATGATTGTTAACTATAACTTTCATATTATGAATAACTTCAACAGTCAAACAAATCTATTCGTATTAGTTTAGGGTTTATTTCCAACCCTAAAAGACAGGAAAAAATAAAGCCAGAAATGTAAACTTGAATATGCAAACATGTATTCCTGGTTCTTTGATAGGACTAATAAACACTATAAAAATGTCAATTAATTGATACATTTTACACAATCCCAATAAAACTACCAACAAACTTTTTGAAGATTTAGGGAAGTGGTTACTAAACATCATATGGAAAAGTAACAATACCCAGGGAAACACCAGGAAATAAAAAACTCTGAGCATGTACTAGCCCTACTAGACAATAAAGGTGTGAAGATTGCATCATGCTAATATGTTCTGCACAGAAAAGGAAACAATCAACAGAGTGAAGAGACAACACACAGAGTGGGAGAAACTAGTTGGAAATTACACCTCGTAAAGGAATAATAACCAGAATATACAAGAGACTAAGACAACTCCACAGCAAATAAAACAAAAACAAAAACTAAATGATCTGTTTTTAAAATTGACAAAGGAATGGAACCAGCAGTTAGCGTAATGGCTATGTCGCTGGACTCTCATGTAATCGACCGCGGTTCGTGTCCCGGACCCGGTGGCTTAAAACTCACGCCTGGCGCATGTGCGTGTGTGCCCAAAATCCCAAGAGGAGAATGGAGGAGAAGGGATGGCGGTGTGGCCATCCCTCCTGGGGGGTGATTTCTCACTTTCTGTCTCTCTGTCTCTCTCTGTCTGTCTGGCAAGCACATGCGCCCTATAGCAAAAACCTCTCAAAAAAAACTGAACAAAGGACTGAAATAGAACTTTCTCAAAAGAGACATACAAATGGCCAATAAGTATATGCAAAAATGCATAAAAGCCCTTATGATTAGGGAAATACAAATCAAAACCATGATGAGGTATCGTCTCACCCACTTAGAATGGCTATCATCAAAAAGACAAAAAGTAACAAATGCTGATGAGAAAATCTAGAAAAATTTTTTTACACTGTTTGTAGGAATATAAGTTAGCACAGTCATTATGGTAGGCAGGTTCCTCAAACAAAACATAAATAAATAAAAGTAGAAATGCCATATGATACAACCACCTCACTTCTAAGCATATATCCAAAGAAAAGGAAATCAACAATGTAATAGAGATGTCTGCACTCTAGTGTTTATTGTAGAGATATTGACAATAGCCAAGATACAGAATCAACCTAAGTATTCATAAACAGCTGAATGGAATATTATTCAATAACTTTTAAAAAAATGAGATCTTGTAATTTGTAGCAATATGGATGAATTTGGAGGACATTATGATAAGTGAAATATGCCAGGTACTGAAAGAAAAATACTGCATTATCTCACTCATATGTAGAAACCAAGAAAGATGACCTCATAGAAGTAGAGAGTAGAATAGTGACTACTTGAGGCTGGGAAGGAAAGAGGGGGAAGGAAATGGAGAGATTGGTTAATAGATACAAAACTATAATTGGATAACAGAAATAAGTTCTTGTATTCTGTAATACAGTAGGGTAACTACAATTAACAATAATTTATTGTCTATTTCACAGTAGCTAAAAGAGAGGATTCTGACTGCTCCCAAATGCAAAATAATGACAAATGTTGGGGATGATGGATATGCTAATTACTTTGACTTGTTCATTTCACACTGTATTCCTGTATTAAAGATAACATACTATATCCCGTAAATATGTCCAATTATGTGTCAATTTTAAAAAACTACATTGAGTTGTCACTTTTTTACCTTTCAGATTGGCAAAAACTAGAAAGTATAACACACTCTATAGGTGAGGTTGTGTAGAAACAGGTACCGTTACATATTGCTGGTGGGAATACGAACTAGTAAACTCATCTAAAGGGAATTTGGCAAAGTTTAACAAATGCATTTTGATCCATCAATCCCACTCTTCAGAATTTACCCTGAATATATATCACCAAAAATATACAAATACATAAGCACAAGTTATTGCAGCATTGTTTGTAACTGAAAAAATATAGGTAACAGTGGTATACTATAAAGTACTGTTTCTGTGACTTTTCTGGAAGTCTGTAATCATGTCAAAATTAAAAGTTAAGGGTTACCTAGTGGCATGGTGGTTAAGACCCCTGGATTCCACATGGCTGACTGTGTGACTCCAGTGTTCAACTGCCAGACCAAGCTGCTGGAAAAACACACATGGTGCATGTGTATGCATGCCCAAAATCTCAAGAGGAGAATGGAGAAGAAAGTGTTGTGGCATGGCCAACCCCCTGGGGTATTCTCTCTCTTTCACTTTCTCTCTTCCTCCCTCCCTCCCTAGTGAATACATACATTCTATAAGAAATTGATAAATATCTTCAGGAGTTTATCAAAAAATATTCAGGGCTCCCACTTGTCATGGTATCCATCTCATATTGCATTTTAAAATGATCATATCAAGGCTTTTAACTTAAACATAAGAACAGTTTTCAAATCACTAGTCACACTATCACAGTCTTCTCTTGATCAAAAATAAAATATAAAAGTTAGTCAACAAGATTTATCTTGAGAATTTCAAATCTGTGGACAGCATTTCAGGAGGCGCTATGTGATACCAGGATAAAAGTATTGAAGGTGGTTTGGTTATTCTTCCTTGCCTACTGACTTCCCCCAAAAAAACTGGTTGTTGAGTACCTTTGGGTCCTGCTTAGCAAGACTTAGGCATACTGCCAGGGTGGTAGAAGCATGGCTGTAGACACTGGGCTTTGATCCCTCTGCATAGAAAGGAGGACAGGCCCTAAACTCTTATTCACTCAAGTTCTTAAATACTGATGTCCTCAACATGGGCCAGATAAAGAGTCTGAACTTGTTTGATTTGAAATTCAAATAGTAGCATGAAGATTGGTGATTATTAATCTCTTAGAATACAAAGGTCACCTATAGATCTCCCTTGTTCCTTCTGCATAAATTGGCAGGCTATATTTTACATATTTTACCCAATTTCCCAGCCTAAACAGGGAACTTCCAATAATGGAGGCTGACTCTAAGTCATGTTTAAAAATGGCACACATAGTGCTTATTTCTCAATTTTCTGTGGATGAAAAATAGCTTCTCTATTTTAGGAAAATCTATAGTACTCATTACTGAACTGAATACTGCATTCATACATACTTCAAACAATAACTTGAAGGTGGGATATTGCAATTTGCACTTAAATTTCAGAAAATTAACAAGTTAGGTCAAGTGTCTTATCCACAATAACCAATTAGGCCAAAGATCAAGCCAAGACTTGAATTCACAGCTTCTTCTACATAGTCGTGTGTTGGAGGCACTAGGCTTCTCAGAATTTAATCAGTTTGTGTCCTTGAGAAACAAGTAAAGTCAAGTAGAAGTTACAGTAAGAAGAGTAAGTGGTACATAGTATTAGACAAAAGAAAGAAGGTAGGACAAAAATCTTTTCATTCAAGCAGTTATAAAATGACAATAAGGTAGATATCATAGAGAATTCTGAAGAGGTAACAAAAAGGATTCTTGTCCTCAAAAAACATATCACTTATAGATAGAAATATCAACTGTCATTTAACTTTTCAATTCAATCATTCGGTTTATCTATAATTCTATTCTGCATACATATTGAAATCTTGACATGTGCTCACTCCTGTGCTAGGCACTGGGGATATATAAGATGAAGCCCCCAACCTCTGGGGCAGAACTAGGCAAACTTTTTCTGTAAAAGGCCAGATTGTAAATATTTTCAAATTTGTGTGTCATTCAGTCGCAACTGTTCAACTCTGCCAGTGGAGCTTGAAAACAGCAATAGATAATATGCAAATGAATGAGTGTGGCTGTGTTCCCAGGACACAGCATTACTAAAATACAAAACTTGCCTATGGGCTGTAGTTTGCTGACCCTTACTCTGAGCTCCCAGACTAGTTCTTGAGACAAATCAACTCACATATGAAGACTAAACAATGGGGAAAGAG
>NW_006160229.1:2978171-3020916 GCF_000334495.1 Tupaia belangeri chinensis | reverse complement strand
TTTGAACATGAAGGAAAATTAGTACTGCCCAGTGGAAGGGCTAGTGGAAGGCTTCTTATAGGAAACAGCATTTTACCTGGACCTTGAAAAAAAGAGCAGGATTTGGGAACACCTAACACAAATGCATCTGTGGAATGCTGTTGTGCACTGGTCTCTTAGAAGATGGAGAATAGTCTACTGTGTTTAAAGCAGAGGAGGACAGGTAAGGAGTGGCAGAATAAGAGGCTAGGGAGGTTTACAGGATCCAGAGAAGGGAAGGTCTAGCAGACCACATCCAGGAAACTAGGCTTTATCTTTTAGTCAACAGTGGGCACAGAAGAATTCTTAATCAGTAAGAAGATGTGATCAGGTATGTGTTCTACCAAATTTCTTCAGAAATCAGTGAGGATGATGGGCTTGGGTGACAAGAAAGATGATTAAAGACAATAAGGCTGGATAAGGAGCCAGTGGTTGGCATGGAGGTTGAGGTGGCTGGATCATACATGGGCGACTTGAAAAACACACTGGGCACACCAGGCATGCCCAAAATCCTAGAGGAGAAGGGGGAGAAGGAATTGCAGTGTGATAATTCACTCCTGGGAGACTCTTTCTCACTTTCTCCTCCTCTCTCTCTATGTTTCTGTGGTAAACACATGTACTTTATAGTAAATTGAAAAAAATAAAATATTCTGCACAGCAAAACAAACAATAGTTACTGTGAGTTGACAACCCTTGGAATGCAAATAATATATTTGAAAAATATTATTTGCAAAATATGCCTCAGACAAAGGATCAATAACTAGAATATTCAGGGGACTCAATGGCATACCTGAAAAAAAAAAAAAAACTGCATGACCCAATTAAAAGAACGGAAAATGAGCTGAACAAGTCTCTAGGAGGACATACAAATGCCCAAAAGGCATATGAAAAAATGCTTATCATTCCTTATCATAAGGGATATGCAAATCAAAACCACAATGAGATACCACCTAACCCCAGTCAGAATGGTGAAGATGAAAACAAACAAACAAACAAACAAAAAACAAATGGTTCAGTGCTAGTGAAGCTGTGGTGAAAAGAGAAATCTTCTACACTGTTGGTGGGACTGTAAATTGGTCCAGCCACTGTGGAGAACAATATGGAGGTTCCTCAAAGACCTACAGATAGAACTACCACATGATCCAGTAATTCCACTCCTGGGTATCTACCCAAAGGATAGGAGTGCACTCAGCTCGAAAAGTGCTTGAACATCCATGTTTATTGTGGCATTATTCACAATTGCTAAGACCAACCCAAATGTCCATGAACAGGTGAAGGTATTGAAAAGTGTGGCACATATACATATACATATAGAATACTATTCAGCCATAAAAATCAAGACCCTGGCATTTGATAGAAAGTGGATGAATATGGAAGATTTACTGCTGACTGAATTCAGTCATTCTATCAGAGAGAGAGATACGGTATGTTCCCACTGAATATATAACGAAAGTCTACGCTCTATTGGGGAAACTGAAAGATTGGAGGATATAGAAGCATGGAAAACAGTTGCAGATACTGGATACAGTGTGGGAAGGGGTTGGGAGCTGGCGGTGTGTGAGAGGAAGTAAATCAAAGAGAAAAATAGAGAGGCGGGACATCTGGGCGATGCAAAAATGGAGGACTACCTGTTAATGATAGCATGTATGATATCTTTAACTGTACTGGTGTGCACTGTGTGCATGCTGGAAAAATTCATTTTATAAGCTATGTTAATGTACAGCGATTAAATGTGTAAAATAAATTTAAAAATGAAAAATAACATAAAATAAAAAGAGTGACAACTGAAAATAATGATCACAAAAATGATACTTCCTCATGATTCTTAAGGACATTAAGAAATATTTTTAAATATCTAAAGGCAATTGAGCTGGTTCTGAATGGTCACACAGTAGGGGGTAGAGATGAGAGGGGAAAAAAATCAATTACTACTAATAAAAGTCAACATTCCCTCTTTCCTCTCCTATCAAAAACTCACAATGATCTCTATTGGTAGGTACTAAGAGTATGACCATTTTACATATATGGTGACTGACAGAGGTTAAATACCATGTCCTAGGTCAGTGGCTAAGCTGGAGATTTTGGGCACTGTGCTTAAGACAGAGGTATGGAGGGTATTGAACTCTTTCAAGCAAGGGTAAGTGAAATGATCCATTTGAATCAATTGCCCTTTCACGTCACTTCTAAACCTGAGGTTGCCAACAAATGGAGAATTAAGTAGAAAATTCACTTTTACGAGAAATGATCTGCTCTCCTATAGCAGGAAAATCAGAGTAAGGTTTTTAATATATCTATAGATAATGAATAGTATGTAACTAAACCAGAAGGTGTCACAAGACTGCTAACCTCAAAAGAAAGCAACAGTCCCAGTCCCTTGGCCAAGGGAACCCTGCATTCTTCCTTCTTCAATCAATATCTTTTCTACCAGTATCAAATCCCTGACCCTTCCAGTAGGATTGAGCTGGAGCCAATTGAATTCTCTTGTCTGCAGCTCTTCATTAAATGCTGAAGTGGTGCTTTGCCTCTTGGATGAAATAGTAACTTGATGATAATTACTGCCTCCACATTCACTATATGGCCTCACATACACTGAACAAGGAAGATGGAAGAGTTGTCTTTCATTCTGATGAAATATCACTAAAATCACTTTCGCCCTCACAGAGAGGTGAAGAAAGAGTGGCTGAGAAGAAATTCTGTTTATTGAAATCAATTATCTGTAAGAGGCTACCTGGTCCTTATAATGACAAAGCTAAACCGATTTGATTTCTCAGCATCCATTAGAAAACAAACGAGGAACCTAATATTGTAATTAGTTCCCATCTGTAAGATGTCTAAGAAAGGGATGTTGCTATTTTTCTGCTTTAAAAATGAAGATATTTCATAGTTTTATCAACAGTACTAGGGAGAAATGTTCACCTGTTGAAATATCCATTTTGTAAGACAAATAATAATGTGCTTGGATGTATGGAAGAAAATGAAATGAAAAAAATTTTAAAACTTCATTTTTAAAACAATAAAAAAATGAAGACTCTTTAATAATGTAATAAAAAATTTGGTTAAAGTGGCCTAACAGATCCATACCTGGTGGATAGTGTCATGAGATCATAGTACTTTGTCCATTGCCACCATTATTAGGCTTTAACTGAGCCATTGAGATACCAGGTGGAACTCACCCCAGTCCTCCAGGAGTTCTAAGAGTAGTAGATAGGAAAGCAAGTCAACTATGAACGATATGGTGCAGTACATATACAGGCTGTGGGATCATTAGCTCTGTTCAGGGTAGTGTCAGAATGAAGACAATATCACTGATCAGGAAACATAACTGTGGGTCATATGAAGGAAGGCAGGAATGGCAGAGGGAATAGCATAAACAGAGTCATGAGGCATGAAAGTCCATAGAATGATTGCAAAGTGACAAATGGTCCAACATCCCTGAAACAGGGGAGCCTTTGAGAGGAAATGAGATGGGAACAGGGTTAAATATAGATGTATTAAATACTGTAACAAAGGATTGGGCAGTGGGCTATGGGAACCAAACATGTACTTGTAGAAGTAAAGTGCACCTTGAAAGTATTTCATTTCAACCCCCACTACTGCTACTACTACTACTGTAAATAATATGATGATAACTGTCATAATTTTGGAGCACTTACATGGTGCTATATGTAACTGACCTGATTATTTCAATGGCAAGGCTGTATCCTAGATACACACACTATTCAGTGAGTTGATTTGTGTTGTTTTATTTCAGCCTTAAAAAAAAATTCATACCATGTCCATATCATTATATCTATTTTAAGAGATCATAACATTTCACCAATGCATTATTTTTATACAGGGGATAGCTAAAGTGAACCTGTAACTGATTTTCTTGTATGTTCCATTCATAGGAGTGAAGCTGTAACTGATTTTCCTGTATGTTCCATTCACAGGAGTGAACCTGTAACTTATTTTCTTGTATGTTCCTTCCCTGTCAATTAGCATCAGAAGGCATCCAGTCTCCAGAATTCTTTGACACGAGCATATTTATATTTTGAAAGACAGCATAGCCAGTGAAGTGAGAAAAAAAGAAGCTAGAAATGTAAGAAAGTGAGAACTGATTGAGCTCAAGGTCATCGGAGGACAGGAAGAATGTGATCCACAGCACATGCAAAAAGGGAAAGTAAGATTAACTTTGCACAGAAAGAGAGACATTTCCCATGAGATGGGGAATGGGCCAGAGGCTAATTTCCAACATTGGTAAGTTTGAAGGTATAGAAGAGGGAATATGAGGGAATTCACCTGTACTTTCTCCTGTAAAGTTGATGTTCATCTGCTAAGCAGGCTTCAGATGCAGTAGAGGTTAGAACTGGGTAGCGGAGGTTTGGGGCATCTTCTATGTAGGATGAAAGAGTGGGACAATTGGGTATGTGACTGACCTGATGGATTCCAAAGGCAAGGCTGTATCCTACATGCACATTGACCTACCCACTTGCCATTGTAAAGGGCCAATAAAGGAAATTATTTTATTATGACTTAGAGTATAAATCATCTAGATAATTCAAACATGACCAACTATGATACTTTTGCTCAAAACTGACCTTATATATAAATTAAAAGTTAAGGGATAACTGAAGATACATAATACTGTCTTATTTTTAGTAATAAAAAGTGAATCTTAAGTAGAACTGTATCAACAATCTTGGCCATAAATACAGGCCAAATATCACTGAATTCTACCTATAGTCTTCCTAAGCATATTTGAAGGGCCCATAATATGTTAACACTTGGTATTTAAAGAAAAGAGATGGTTAGGATTTTCTATGTTAAAAATCTTTAACTCACCTCCCTTCCTTCACTTGGCTGTAGCTTCATGGCCCCTAAGGTAAAGGAGTGATGTCTTTCTGCTTCAGTAAGCAGACTATTACATCTTGCTCCAAGGGAATTACATGCCCTATTCCATTTATGCTTAAGAGTGATATTTGTGCTCAAACATTTTCTCCTTTGGGCATTTCCTCCACTACACATGTGGCTCCCATTATATTTCTTATGCATACAGGACCACTAGCTCAAGGACTTTAGAAAAAAACATTCTTTTGAAGGGGATGACTCTAGTCCCAAGGAATAAGACCATGGGATGATTGGGCTGTAATTTTACTCCTCTTCTTCCCTTCCCGTACACATCATTATAAACCCTTGGTTATAATCAAACCAGAAAAAGTTTGTGACTTGTTCAATGTTTATAGGCATCGCTCATTGAAATAATGTTTAACATTAGTTAAAGAGCATAGTCTTTGGAGTCAGAATGATAGAAACTCAAATCCCTGCTCTACAATTTACTAGCTAGGCAATCTTGTGAAAGTAAATTCAAATTCATGCTCCAGGTCTCAACTTTCTCATCTTGATAATGGGGGCAAATAATAAAATCAAACTCACAATATTGTCATGAGGCTTACACAAGATAATGTATGGTGTTACATAATGTACAGCTAAATAGAAATAACTCAGCACTTTCTCTTCTCTTTGCTTCAAAGGAAAAATTAATTCATTTGTTCTTTGTTTTTCTAGAATTTCCTGATAAGCATGTAAACCCTCTCAAAATAGACTGCTACGGTTAAGATTCAACCTCTAAACTCTAATTGCCCAGATTCGGGTTCCTGTTCTGCTACTTACAAACTGTGTGCCCTTAGTAAAGGTACCTCAGTTTTCTCTTGTGCCAAATGGGAATGAAATAAAATCATTTATGTAAATCACAGTGACTAGCATATAATATGCACCTAAAAAGTAAGTAATTGATATTATTATTGAATAGGTTCACCTTTAGCTCATGAAGATAATCTAGCATTTTCCAGAGGCAACCTGACAAAAATGGAATTCTACACTTTTCATCAGTAGTGTATGAAGTTCCCCACTATATTTGGTTCCATGGTGGTAGTCAAACTCATGGCAGGATGGTCAATTGTTTGATGTCTTAAACAGAGAATTTATAACTCCCAGGCAATGAAGAATAGTTTTGGGCTACCCTGAGCCAAATCTAGAGTCCTGTGAGGACCTCTAGATTTCAATTGTGGTTTTCATAATGAAAGAGAGGGTATTTATGGAAATAGCATCTAATAAAAAGCTTTTCTTGATCAAAAAGCAATCCATTCTTTCAGTTATTGTCAGCTCAGCTTTCTGGTTTATAAAGATCCTTTCTAGAAAATCATTACATCTGTCCTTTCTTAAATATTTGGCTGTGCTATTTCCCACAGGATCTTACTATTGTAACTCTTCAGTGTTAGGATGATTCACCCAATGCATTAGGTACTCTCGGGAATGAGTTTGCTATCTCTAGAAACCTCAAAAATCTTTTAGGCTAAATGAATACTGTTAGACAATATATGACTACAATGTACTAATAGCACCCAGGTGGCCTACAAGTAGCACACCCCTTAAGTGCCTAACTCGTTTCCCTGCAAGCCAGTAATAATGCTCAAACAAAATCTATCTAGACAAAATTGAAGAATACTACATTTCCACTAGATATAAACTGTAAAAACACAGGTCTAAAGTATGCATTTTTCAAATGGTCAAAGGAAAAACTAGGATGGTTATTTCACACAAATATTCCAGTCATGAACGCCTCTTCACAATCTGCCAACTATGCAGAAACGACTCACATTCAAAAACACTGCTAAGGGATGGAACCAAATAAACCACATAGCCCAAGGCTGCTATCCCTTACTTTATCTAATACAATGATTTGCTCTTTGAAAGTTGCATATAAATTGGTGCTTACTTACATATACTTTGGAGTGGCTTTACAAAGCAATCTTGCAGTGGATTCATTAGTAAAATGAATAATCATTCCCTTTAACCACTTTTATAAAGTCTAATGCTCAATAGTAATGCTGAAAGTGGGATTTAACTTGTGATCCAAGAGACCCTAGCTCAATTACTACTTAAGTTAAGCAACTTACATTCCAAGATGAATTTTAGGGCACTACACTGGTACACTGCTAAATTCAAGCACAGTTAATGGAAAGGCCAGCCATAAAGTTCCTGACACAAAAAACTGTGGCAAGGGGGACATAGCATATATGCCAGGTGGATGGCACATACATATCCTCCTCTATGTGAGAGTGCACTCTCTCTTCCCTAGGGTATAATTTAAAAATCAGCTGGTATGAAAGGGAAAGACTGCCAGCTTCCAGACCATGTTGCAATGCTGGACGAATCTGTACACAAGGTAGAAAATGGCACTGACAAGCAATCACCTGGAAACTTCTAATGAACTGATCAGCATGTTCTATGGTCCTGGTGGCATGATCATAGTGACTGCAATTTCATACCCCCCCCCACCCTTTATCAAAAGACTCCCCTGAAGTGGAAAGAGAGTAGAGGAATGTTGAAGACCCTGCATACAGAAATCAAGACTGTGAAAACAGAAGAGCTTTAATTGAGGGGCAATACTCACTAATTGCAAAAACAATTTCACGTGCATAAAATAAATAATATAGTATTCCTCAGAGTCTTTAATATTCTAATGTGCAGTGCAAGTCTCCAGGGCTGGGATATAGCAAGCAGCTCTTTTTCAAACAGATTTTACTTTGGGGACCTTTCCTAGAGGGGCATTTCATTTTGGCAACATATTGGGAAATGTTTTTCTAAAGACAATTTCAACAATAACAACAATGAGAAAAATATAGCATTTATTAAGTGACAAGGAAATAATAGGTGGAATTCAGGGACCTATCCAGAATCAGAGTACAAGATAGGTCCCAGTAAGTAGTTTGGGAGAGTGGCTAAAAACTGATGAGGATTCTTCAGTTTATACATGGTAATAGCTGGAAAGGCTTAAGGATGGCTTGACTCACGTAGAGTCAAATCACCATTATCATTAACTGATTAATATAATCATAATAATGAAAGCTCCCCTTTATTGATCACTTGCTATACTCCAGGCACTATGTTCAATCAGTCTTCAAGACAACTCTGTAAGCTTGATCCTCTTATTGTCTCTATTTCACCATCACTTTCCCCAATAACCCAGCTGGTTAAGTGACAGAAGTGGGGTTGAAACTCAGGGTTATTCAACAACTAGTTCTGTGTTCTTTCCATTCTACTATAACTGTCTCTAATGAGCATGCTGATGAAGACAAAGTCTGCAGGACTTTCGGCATATCACATGCAGCGTTTTACACTACAGTTAACTGCACCCAGCAGAAGACACTAGGAGAAAATTATATATATGAATCGGTTCTCACAGCTCAGAATTAAAAACAGAAAAATACAATCAGCAACCCAAATGTTTTTAACCTGAAGTAGCATGCAAGAAAATTCTATGTGAAGGCTAATTGCTTTGATAAAGCAATGAATCTATTGTTCACTCTGCATTTCAAAATTTTCATTAAGGTAAAACAGCACTCGAGAGACAGATCTTACTGTGCAACACATTCTCTGAAAGTCACTTACTAGTCAGACAAACATACCCTTAAGAGCAATGTGGAACACACAGTATTTTCCAATTCTGAGAAGTATTCTTTCATGCATTAAGTGGTAATAGAGGGTTCTGTTTACTTGGTATACCACCTTGCCTGCTTTCTAAAATAGCAGCAATTGTGGCCCTTAGTTGAGAAGCTTGTATTTGGGCACCTGCTATGTGTCAGAAAGAAGACACAGGACCTACCCTCTATGGAAAGACACAATCCTTTAGTTTGTGGAAGGCAGTTTTCAGAACTAAAATGAAGGGGCCCAACAAAGTGCTGGGAAATTGAGAGCATGGGGCTGATTCCAATAGTGTCTCAAGATGGTAGCATGGACAACAGATCTGGGAAGGTAAAGGCTGAGGTTGAATTTGAGCAAGGTTTCACCAAATTTGAACTTACGGGAATAAGCTGCATTGTCCATGAGGGAAAAAAGAAATTAAGGGCTTCAAGGGATAAAAAGTCCAGATATGAAGATACTCAATAAAGCTGGTCTATTCATGGACTGATTTGAATGCATATATATATGCAGCCACCATCAATATATGGCCACAAAGTATTTACCAATGCAGTGTCTTATGTGTATAGCATAGTTATTACTTGAGAATAAAGTATAGACAACCAAGCACAGATTGAAAATGTTAGGTGGGGTTAGCAGGTGGTGTGGTGGTTAAGATGCTGGATTCTCACATGGCCAACCGCAGTTAGAATTCTGGGCCTGGTGGCTTGTTTTCTCATTTTCTTCTCTCTCTCATGTACATGCCCTGTAGCAAATTTTAAAATAATGTTAAATAAATGATTCTAAAAAAAAGTTATGTTTTTGCTGATGTGGACTATGTAGTTGGGTCTACAATAGTTGCACCTGTACTGAGCATGCACAGACTTTTGTTCTTGTCATTATTCCCTGAACAACACAGCATAACAGCTATTTCCACAGCACTTACATTGTATTAGGTATTATAGGTAATCTGGAGAACATTTAAAGTATATAGGAGGATGTGTGTAGGTTATATGCAAATACTATGCCACTTTTAAAAATTTGCCAGAGGACATGTGAGTTCACGAGAGAGAGAGAGAGAGAGAGAGAGAGAGAGAGAAGAAGAGGAAAAAAGCACCCCAAATGCGGTGTGGACGTGCTGCAATCCTTTCTCCTACATTTTTCCATCCTGTTGGGACTCACTCATACATCAACATACCCAGCATGCTTTTCAAGCAGCAATGACCAGGATTTGAACCACATGGTCGGCCATGTAGGATCCACCTCCCTTAACCAGGAGGCCACAGGGCCAGCCCACTACATCATTTTGCATTAGGAACTTGGCCCGTAAGTGGTGACAGAGGTAATAGGATGCTACTACATGATACTGGAGTCACATGGGAGGCCCAGGTTCAGATGCCGGTTCATCTGGGAGAAGGATCATGGTAAGACCTTGTCAAAGCACGCCCTCCCCTTCAATAGATATAAATAGACACACACACACTCATATATATATACACACACACATATGTATATATATACATACACACAGAAGAATATACATAAGAATATATATATATATATAGAGAGAGAGAGAGAGAGAGAGAGAGAGAATCTAAGCATCCTCAGATTCTATTAATAGTGTCTTCAGGGGTCCTGAAACCAGTCACCCATGGGTATCATGTGATGGAAGTATTTTGCAAATGGAGATTTAAATTTAGTCAAATCTTAAATAACAGTTCAATTAAGCAACCTCTATGACGCTTCAGATAGAGAAGCCATCTGGTTTAGATCACTTATAATTCAAGATTCAAATCACACTGTATTTATTTATTTATTTACTTTGAGAGATAGTTTAGGGTGCATGTACCCACCAGAGAGACAGAGAGACAGAAAGACAGAAATCACCCCCTTCAGGGGGAATGGCCACGTAGCAATCCCTTCTCCTCCACTCTCCTCTCAGGATTTGGGGCATGCACATACATGTGACCAGCATGAGTTTAAGCTGCTGGGTCCAGGACTCAGTCAACTACATAGGAGTCCAGTGACATAACCATTATGCCATCTGCTGGTCCCTCACATTGCATTTTTAACACCTACTGGGTTCTCTAGTTCTGTCTTACCTAAAGTCTTTGAGTTTTAGTTCCCTTGTGTATGAAATAAGGAAAAAAATATCTACCTTACAGGATTTCTGTAATGATTAAAGAAACTTGAGGTGATATCTGTCCTGGACTGGGTCTTCAAAGAAATGGTAGCTACTGTTATTTCTGCCTTTTATCCAATGCCAGATGCTGGGGATGGATGAGGAGAGGTGAGGTAGAGATCTGTCTTGAGGCAATATTCAACAGGTTTCCACAATTCCACTCAAATTGGAATATTGTAATTATTCAGAAAACCTTTCCATTACCAAAACCATCAGAATTCAGAATAGCTGTAGGAATATTAATTAAAGCAGCTATGATGCTCAAAGGACAATGGTGCTGATTCTATGGATAAGCTACCACCTGAAATAAAAGTAAATAATTTGAAAAGACCTATTTTCAGTTAGATAGATCAATGTCCCACCATTGTTCCTAATGTTCACTGTGAACAGTTTACACATGAGGAAGACATGTATCCTTATCTAACTTCCAGCAGAAATAAACAAACATGGGAGTAGGTAGATGGTAAAATGTGCATGAGACCAGCAAGTGGGATGATGGTTAAGGCACTGGACTCCCACGTGGTTGACCACAGTTTAAGTCCTGGACCCAGCGGCTTGAAACTCACACTGAGCATATGTGCATGTGTGCCCAAATTCCTAAGAGGAGAATGGAGGAGAAGGGATTGAAGCATCCCCCCTAGGGGGGATGACATCTTGCTTTCGATCTCTCTGTCTCTCCAATGGGTGCACACACCCTATAGCAAAAATCTCTCAGAAAAATTGGACACTTAGAAGAAAAATAGGGAGGCAAAGTGGTAATGGCACAAAGAAATGTGGCATTATCTGTTGAAGATATTTTGTAGTTTTATCAACTGTACTAGGGAGAAATGTTCACCTGTTGAAATATCCATTTTGTAAGACAAATAATAATGTGATTGAATGTATAAAAGTAAATTAAATAAAAAAATTTAAAAAAAGAAAAAAGAAACATTTAAGAACAAACTAAAATAAAGAGAAATTGATGTGTACAAGTCTGTGCACTTCTCTACGAGGGAAACTGTAATAACGGTTAATAGGAAAAAGGTTGGATTTAACATGTAAATTTGTAGGTCAGCCAGGTTTTACCTTCCCAAGTTCAGTGATTCTCAACTAAGGCGATTTTGTCTTCAGTGAGCTGGGCCAGGTAGAGGGCATTGTCTGGAGATTTTCGGTTGTCAGGATGCGTAAAATATACTACTGGCACCTGGTGAGTAGAGTCCAGGAATGCTACTCAATATATGTACAGGTCAGCTTCTGACCACAAAGAATTTTGGCCCCAAGGGTCAATGGTCAGAGCTGAGTAACCCTGTTTTAGCCCCACACAAGCCCTGGCACTACTGAGGGAAGGAATTCTGTCAACAGGAAAGAAGCACTAAGAAATATGCTCGCTGGATTTTAGGTCTCACTTGTGCTTCCTATGTTAACTTTAGTGTAACTTTTTAAACCCAAGGTTATTCAAGTATTAGAATATGTTTGTTAATTCATCCAAACCTTCTACGGAAGCAAATTGAGCAAAATCATAAAGATAAAATAAAAGCCCTGGAGCACTCTAGGAACACATGTCATCAGTGCTCCTAGAGTTTGCTCCCTGCCCCTCCAACCAGCAGCAATAGTACTAAACAAGAGAGAAGACAAAGGGCAGGTGCTTGGTAAATCCAAGCCCTCCCCTCTACCTTTAGAGATATTTCTCCTTCATCTTCAAAGTCTTTTCTCAAGGCTAGCAGACAATTGAGAAAAAGAAGACAGGATACCAAAGGGCTTCACCACCTGCAGGAGGAATATAGTCTCCCTTGTTAGTGTACATGATGCACTATTGAGACCACAACCAACATTTAAAACCTGCGCTGTCTCAGCACAAGTTCAATGGAGAGGAAGTCAGGGAGGAAAGTAGAAGAAAATATGCTGAGGAAAAACTGAATGTCGTTCGAGGTAGCTGTGTAAATGCAGTTTTTTGTACCATGACATTTTCCTGTCTTGAGATAAAGTATATTCAACAAAAAGTGTCTAGCAGCTCTGACCTTTAGTATTAGTTTAGAAATCAGCAGTAGCCTAACGTACTCTGAATTAAGGGAAAGTCCAAGCACAAAGCTTCCTTCAGAAGCAAATTGCCCCCCAAACATTCTACCTTACACTATTAAAAGTAAATGGGGGTGAGGGGGGATGGAGCAGCAGGTAGTGTGGTGGTTAAAGTGCTGGATTCCCATATGGCCAACTGTGGTTGGAGTCCTGGACCTGGAGGCTTGAAAATCATGCACAGCGTGTTTGCATGCATGCCCAGAATCCCAGGAGGAGAAAGGACTGTGATGTTGCCATCCCCTCTGAGGGGTGATTTCTCACTTGCCCTCTCTCTGTTGCTCTCTGTTTCTCTCAGCAAGCACATGCGCACTATGGCAATAACCTAAAAAAGGAAAAAAAAATAGTCAATTGGAGCCAGTACTGTGGTGCAGCAGTAAAGTGTTACACTTTGAGAGGCAATTCCACATGTGAAGGGTCTCTGTTAGTCTGGAGACTTCCTTGAGTACACTGGGCACACATGTGGAGCTGGCTGAAGCTGGGGGTGGATCATGGCATCAAGGATTCTACTTGGGGTGTGCACTCTCTCTCTCTCATGGAAGAAAAAAAATTTTTTAGTGTATTATTTAATTTCTTATTTTCTTATCCTGAAGATTCAAGTCTCTTTTCTCACTTGCGTTCACTAAAGAAGACTTATTTGACCTTGGACAAGGGAAGAGGAAATTTTCATCCAGTATTGCATGGGAAATTAACATTTACTTGGAATCCAAATTTGCAAACCCTACATGAAAACTGAGTTCAATTATATAGACTCTATATCATACTGTCAACTCAACAGTTCTTCACCACAAAACTGTGTATTTGTTCTTTTAAGACATTAGCTCTTTGATTCAGCAAAAAACCTTCACTGCTAGACAAGGAATCAATTTCCACAGTCCAGCAAGAGTGCACATGTTTGTAAAGTTGGCAGGAAACTTGCTTTATTGGAAACTCACGTAATGTCATTCTTGATTGCAGCATATTAATACAGTTCCAAAGTATGTCAGTCTTAAAATACTGAATTCAAGAGGCAATTTAATTTTGATTTTAATTCCCAAAGGCCCAATATTTTTAGGCTGGTGAAAAAAATATTGAGCAATCTTTACTACATTATACAAAAGACAAACAACAAAAGAATAAATAGGTCTTGGTGAACACTTAAACTTAGACACAGAATGAACAAGAAAACATCAATGACACCTTTACAAAGTCCGACTCCCCCCCCCCCCCCCAGTTAGACAGTACTCTACAAAGGGTCATTCTGACTCTACCCATTTCAATGATTTAGGCAGTTATTTCCAAGTATGTGAGAGATGACATCTGTTTTACACTGAAATGAACTGGATAACCCAAAATAGATGTTTAAAAGGATATATTAAGAGTTTACATTATATTAGCACCTCCCTTACTGCAATCTGGTTGACTGATCTATCCCTCTGTCCTGAGGCCCAATCTCCCTTGGACTCCTTAGCAGCTCATTCTCCTGGTTTTCTTTTCTTTTTTTTCACTTCTGAGGAGTCTCTTCTTCTTCATAGCACCTTAAAATAATGGTGTGCCCTAGGGATCACTTCTCTACCTACTGTTTCTTTCTTTCTAGGTGTCTCCTTTGCTCTCATGGTTTTAAATACTAACCAAGGAGTTAAAAATAATCAGTGTCAGTTACAAGCCTAGAACTCATTCCTGATCAATTTGAAGGCAAGGCCATGTAGTTCCTGAGAGACTAGAAAAGTTGCTCAATTAAGTGTTGAATGAACAAATGAATAAAAGAAATACGCAAGTGAATTCAGGGGACTTGAGTGGGAGACACAGGGAGAAGAGCTAAGTTGTCTTATGACACCCTGGTTTCCCAGCTGACTACAAATGTGTAAGTGAGCCCAGAGAAGGCCTGTAGAACCACACCTTGCCAACCTTCAGCCTAAGAGAAATAATACATTAGTTGCTGTTTTAAGCCACTATGCTTTAGAGGGGTATTTAAATGCAACACAATCTACCTAATAGAGAAGTTCAAAGTCTGCCTTTCCTGCCACACTTTAATTGCGCCTAGAGGGCAGTACCATCTTCCTCATCATGCTGTGCCTAGTGTCCAGCATAATTCCTGGCTTGTACAAGACACTCATTTTCTATTGACAAATGTATCAATTCTGATTAATGCTGATTAGAAGCACTATCAGCCACTTACTGCCTGGAATTAGGACAAATGGCCAGTTGAACTCAAAATATCAAATTGTTTTAGATGAATACATTATTTGCAATGATAAATATTTATTGAGCACGCCTTGTGACTAGATACTATGCTGTGATTGTAGAGCCTATTTAATAAAGCTGTACTCAGTAGGGACAAAATAAATGCTGTCTGTTCAAATGGAGTCCTGATTGGGAAGGGAGCCAGATTTCTTTTACGATACTAGTAGTTGTTCCCACAGAAAATGCTGCACTAGAAGAAAAGATTTCCAAACTATTCTGATTTGCTTTCATTTTCTCTCCCTCAGTAAATATTCTGGATATATTTAACCAATTATCCATTAAGTGAACAGCTAACCATGCATGCCAATTAGACATTTTCTGAATCATTCATGAATCTTTTAAAAGAGATCCAAAATGCCACCTCCTCAGAAAAATTAAGTGAGTACTTGAAAAATGGCTCAAGAAGGAACAAGAGAGAAAGTTACTGGCAGGCAGTTTCTATAATCCTTACTTTTTGAAATGTCCTTTGTTCCTTCCTTGTTGCATGAAAAGAACCCTATTTTGCTCGCAGCCTGAGGCAGCCCACTAGACAATTGTCCTCACTGTATGAACATCTAGCCCGGGCCCACATTATCCCGGAAAGGGCTATGATTAGTCTGAGCTTTACTGGACTTGATGTATCCTAGAAAGGACCCCAGTAGAGAGACTGTGTGAGTTCTACTACTTTGCTACTTGTTAAGTATTTTTCCTCAATAAACTGTTTCAAATAGTGGTGTGTGTCCACACCCTTGTTCAATGGCAACTAGTGACTACAAAGGGACACATTTCCTTTTCCCCAGTGTTTGTGTTTTTAAAGGGGACAGAATCAATTGTGCTGCCATGAGGACAATGGTGGGTCCTGGTAGAGTTCAACCGAGACAGCTCATGCCTCACTGAGGTCCTTGGAGAAAGGTCTGCACCTAATCCAAGGTAAGTCATTGGTGCTCACCCAAGGATAAAAAGCAAAAAACCGTAATATGAATGTGTTAGTTCACATAATCTCTGTGTACTTATGGACAGACCACCCTAAAAAGGGGGCCACCCTTCTCAGTGCACAAGACCAGTGAAATTCAAAGTCGGTACATGAACTGAAATTAAGAATGAAGCCTCTGAGCTCTCAGTGGGAGGGTCCAAATCTGGACAACCTGTAAACAGGCTTCTGTAACTGTGTGGGTCCCATCTCAGAAACATGGCACTTCTGGCTCTCTGCAGTATCCCTTCTCTTTTCCTAGGAAGGCAGCTCATGGAAGAATTAGTTAAGGCTGCTAGACCTTAAGGCTAGACTTAAGGCTGCTAGTAAACTATAGGGTTTGAAGCACAACTCTAAACAAGTATTGCAGAAAAAAATGGTCTGCAGTGAGTAAACATTCATATGGAAAACAGAGAGAAGAACATGTGACAAATCTGCTTTGTTTAACCCCTTGCCTACTGCTTATGCCAACATTCAAGCCCAGGATGTGGGAAACACACAGAGGACATCCCCATTGGGTGCAATGGATAAATGCACTCTGCAGAGAGGTTAAAGAATAGTTCTAGGGCCAGCAGGTGGCATGGTGTTTAAGGTACTGAACTCCCACATGGCTGACCATGGTTTGATTCCTGGACTTGGTGGCTTGAAAAACATGGCAGGTGCATGTATTTGCATGCCCAAAATCCTAAGAGGAGAATGGAGGGGAAGGGACTTCAGTGTGACCATCCCCTGGGGAGTGATTTCTCACTTTTCCTCTACCAGTTCACAAGCCCCGTGGCAAATAAAAGAAAAAAAAAAGAAAAAAAAGAATAGTTCTACGGTTTCCATTTAAATATTCAATAATAGCTCTCACCGGCAGTCGATAAGATGGTGCTGAGCTCTTTTCTTGTCTTGCAACTACAAGGAGGTGTCAGGGTATAGGAGGGACTGAGGTAGCACAGTGTGGTGGAAAAGATCAGGCTTAGGAGCTCCATCGACTTGACTTCAAATCCTGCATTTGAAGCTGTGTGAATTAGAAAAAGTTACTTCACATCTCTACTTTCCAATTTCCTCATGATTCCCTTCACAACCGATGGCAACTTCCTCATGGGGTGGTTGGAGCATTTGCAATAATAAACCTGACCTACCTGGCACACAAAGGATGCTATAAATGGACAGTAAGCATCTAACCAAAGCACAATATATAATGTCCTACACAGAATACAGAATACATCATGAAAATTCCTGAAACTTTCTTTTTCATGGTTCTGGAGAAAAGTCTGCACACAATCCCACTTTTCTTGAAAGTCACAAAGAACAATATCTTGACAGTGACTCAATCCAGGTTGGCAGGACTTACCCCTCATGTGCCTTAGTCACTTCTGACCATGTAATAAAGGTTTTATCTTACAGGGACTTAGGTCACCAGATAATATTGTGTGAGACAACATTTTGAGGTAGAAAGTCAATTGGCCTGAGGTGAACAAGAACTGGGCTGCTGCTGAGAAGCTTATACCAGCACAGTGACTAAATCCCAAGTCTGACATTGCAGACTGTAAAGCATTTTGACCAAGTCAAATTTGATGAGAATTTGCCCTAAAAACATTTTAAAATCAAATCTGGCTATTTTCTTTTCTCTCAAGAAGAAATCACTTCTTTAATCTACTGCTTTCCTGACAGCAGGCACAAGGTCCTTCAATTTCTGGTTACTTAGTAGATCAGATAATGTGCCTCAGTAAGATATCACTAGCATAACTAGAGAACAAAATGGACTTCCTTCCAGGGCCATTCTTTGTATGAGACATGTTCTTATCTACATGAAAGACTATGGACTTTTCCAGAAAGACAGAAAGAGACAGAGAGACAGAAAGTGAGAAATCACCCCCCAGAGGGGATGGCCATGCCATAATCCCTTCTCCTCCATTCTCCTCTCGGGATCTTGGGCACACACGCACACACGCCCAGCAGGAGTTTAAGCCACCAAGTCCAGGACTCAAACCGCGGTCGGCTACGTGGGAGTCCAGCAGCATAGTTATTAGGCCAACTGCTGGTCTGTGTTTTATTTCTTTAAGATCAACATGTCTTGAGACCAGCAGTTAGCGTAATGGCTATGTCACTGGACTCCCACATAGTGGACCGCGGTTTGAGTCCTGGACTTGGTGGCTTAACCTCCTGCTGGGCGTGTGTGCGTGTGTGCCCAAGATCCCGAGAGGAGAATGGAGGAGAAGGGATTGTGGCATGGCCATCCCCCCTGGGGGTGATTTCTCGCTTTCTGTCTCTCTGTCTCTCTCTGTCTGTCTGGCGAGTGCATGCGTCCTATAGCGAAAACCTCTCCAAAAAAAAAAAAAAAAAAAGATCAGCATTTCTTTTCCACACTAAAATTGCTTTAAGATAATAAATGTACATGTGGGCAAAGAGGAGAAAATTGAGCATATGGAGCAGCCATGGAAGTCAATGGGCATGAACTTCAGAAGCCAGAAAAGCCCAGTTCACATCAATTTCTGCCATTTACTGGGTATATGATGTAACCTTTCTGTAGCTTACTTCACCTATCTGTAAAATGAAGGGAGCAGCCCCTACCTGACAGAGTTCCCAAATTCCCACTCCTCTAAGCAGCTTCACACAATGCTCTCACCATACGGAGAAGTCGCCCAGTGGAAGCTCATTCTCTCCCCTTTTCCCCTTGTATATCTGTCTCTGTGCCAATGTACCAGTGTTGTCTCCCAAGGTGGACAGCTTGCACGTTGCCCTGGGGCTTTTCTGTGAATATATAATCTTAAAATAGTTGTGGCTCTTAAGTAGAAATCTGCTAGCACATGGTGGAAGTGGCCATGTGGCTTTCATGTGTTGAAGTGAGTGCAGATATTGGCTGTGAGGCAAGACAAGAGTAAGTGTTGATAAAATGCAGGAAATAATGTCACTTGTTCAACACTTTCCCGAGGGCATTCTTTTAAGCACATTAAGAAATGCTGAAGAGTATAACAAATGAATACCTGAATCAATGTAATTTAGAATGCTAGGGATGATTTATAAACATGGATAGCAATTAAAGCCTCCAAATCATGTCAGAGCTGGTTTTCACATACCATGCTACTGTAATAATTTGATGCTTCAGTAGCTGATTATGTCTATATGATAAGAGGGCAATGCTTCAATGATGACAGCCTCTGGTGTAACTCAGGCACAGATACCCGGCCACGAGCAGCTGGAGTCCAAGTTTTGCAATCTCACTCTGGAGCAGTAGCAATCAAGTTATAGAAGCAGCAGTACTTTTCTGGCATACAGAAAAAAGGTTTTCTTGTTCTCTGTCTTCTTGACGTACTCTCACACGAAGGTCCTGAGGAACTTTTCCATCTAATATTTCCAAACTAAATCAGTTTGAAGCAGAGTAAGTATTGCAACAATTGCTTGCAAGAAAGGATGTTGGTCACAAGGTGGCAGATTACCACACTCCTATGGAGAGGACTGATTTTATTTCTAAAAGTGGAGAGTGGCAAACAGGTAAGTGAACTTCAGAAACGTGTGTGTGTGTGTGTGTGTGTGTGTGTGTGTGTGTGTGTTAGGGAAGATGGATACCTCACACGGTCACAAGTTCCAAAGGTCACGTCAGTGTTGCCTATCATGCTGAGCCTACTAATCACGGGCACCTCCTGAAGAGGCCCAAGCAATCAGCATGATACGAGTTCTGAATTGACAGCTGACATCATTCTACAGACCAGGCTCCAAGTTGAATATTTTCCAAGGCAGTGATTCCAGCCCTGTTAGCACATTGGAATCACCTGTGGGAATCTGAAACTGGTACTCATGTTGAGCCTCTACTACCAGAGATTTTGCAGGTTATTTATTTCTTATCAAAATGTAGTTAGTTTTGGTCTGTGTTGCGCTTAAGCATCAGTATTATTTAAAAGGTCTTCAGGATATTCCAGCCTGAAGACGAGGTTGAAAATCACTAACATAAAGGAGTGTCACTCAAAGTATAGTCTGCACACATCTCTCATGCTTTCTCCTCCCTCTCTATTTGTCTCTGTCTCTCTCTAGTAAGTGCACGTGCCCTCTGACAAATGGAAAAAAAATCAAGATAATCATATGAATGTGTCTCTGTATGAGTGACATGTAATTTGAGAAACATGCATTTGACTGCAGAATCTATCTTTTCACAAAGATATCTTATATGATCAGTATTTCATGAAACATAACTGGAAAACATTGATCTGGTGGTTATTTAAGAATCTGTGAGTATAGTTCATCCCTGCATTCTCTTCAACCAGAGAAGCAAGTTACCATTTAAAATAAAAAACAGGATGAAAATTGGAGCAGAGGCAGTAGCACATTCTTGTGCATCTCCTTAACAGAAGCAGACCTTCAAACATTAGAGTTGGGTATGATTTGGGGAATGTGCTAATTCTAGCTGGGTCATATCATGCTGGGTCAGAAGAAATTTTCTTAAGCAGTTTATCAACTGGCTCAAAGAGGGAGAAAAACAGATGAGGCCAGATGGGGGCACAGTGGTAAAACAACACACTGCAAGGCACATCCACATAGGAAGTTTCCTGATTCAAGTTTGGAGAACTCCCTGAGTATACCAGGCATCCTTTTTTTCTTTTTTTGGAGAGGTTTTTGCTATAGGGCACGTGTGCTCGCCAGACAGACAGAGAGAGACATAGAGACAGAAAGCGAGAAATCACCCCCCAGGGGGGATGGTCACACCGCAATCCCTTCTCCTCCATTCTCCTCTCGGGATCTTGGGCACGCATGCACACGCACCCGGCATGAGTTTTAAGCCACCGGGTCCGGGACGCGAACCGCGGTCGACTACGTGGGAGTCCAGCGACATAGCCGTTATGCTAACTACTGGTTCCCTACCAGGCATCCTTTTGTCCATGATCCAGGCTGGCTAAGGCTGCAGGTGGGTCATGCTGTCAAGACCCTATGGGGCTGCTTCCTCTCTCCCTCACTCATGGAATAAATAATTCAATACACTTTAAAAAAATAAACCCATGAGGAATTGCTGAGACATCAGAGTCCTGGAATATGTTGGCAACATGATCTCTATTGTAATATCTTTGAAAGAGGCAGAACTCATGTGGATAGATAACTTACAGATATTGCCAAGGATAATTTCCGGATAGCATACTTTGATTTGGACATTTTAAAAATCAAAATCGTAACCAGACACTATCATTTACCTAATAGACCTTTCAGAGCATTTTACCAGAACAGTGCCATTTTAAACCTAAGTGACTGAAAGGGGTGTTGCCTTTGTACAGAAATATCTGCCCCCAACATTAACTAAGGTAAACCTCAGTCAAGAGAGTTGCAAAGGAAAAATTGCTTTGTCTCAAGAAAACAGCATCATGACCATGATGGGAGCTATGCTCAAGGGAGGGGGGAGGCCTGTTAATTTGGAAAGCAAACCATATTTTCAAAGAATGAATGATTATTCGTTTCTTCTGTAAAAGCCAGCCTGGAGACTGAATTGAGATGCAGATATTCAATAAGAGAATAATAAATGCCTATCCTGTCCTGAAATTGAATTATTGGCTGCTAAGTATACTTCCTTGATTAGATTGTACATTTTCCAGAGAGTAGTGACCATTTCCAAAATATGACTTAATTTTGTGTTTACTGCCATAAGGTGGAGGGGAATAGGAGAGAAGAGAGAATTTGTTCCATTGCTATTGCTGATTACTTATTAGGACACAACAAGATGTCTTCCAAGAAATAATTGACATGCAACCAAGAGAAACACATTTGAACTTTGTGGGGAGAAGATAGTGTTTACTCACTGCAAATAACAAAGGTCTTCAGATTTCTGGCTTTAATTTGGACCAATATTTTTATCTTTCTTGTGACTCTGCAATTAACTTGCCATTTGCTTTGATGAACAAAAAAATTCTCTAGCATTGTTTTGTCATTCTTTGGGTCATAAATCAAAGGCGAGATGATCCTAAGTCATCGTCAGTTTTTTTTTTTTTTTTTTGAGAGGTTTTTGCTCTAGGGTACGTACACTCACCACAGAGACAGAGAGAGACAGAGAGACAGAAAGCAAGAAATCACCCCCCAGGGGGGATGGCCACGCCGCAATCCCTTCTCCATTCTCCTCTCGGGATCTTGGGCACGCACGCACATGCGCCCGGCGTGAGTTTAAGCCACCGGGTCCGGGACACGAACCGCGGTCGACTATGTGGGAGTCCAGCGACATAGCCATTATGCTAACTGCTGGTCCCAGTCACAGTCATTTTGAAATAAAAAATATTTTTAAAAAGTCTTTGTATCTTTTCAGAGTCACCCTAACACATGGCCTCATGTTGTTTTTTCTTCTTTTAAAAAATAGGAATATCTCCTCCATTCTGACTCTCAGGGGGATAGACATGGAAACAGTTATATCTTTCCTGAAAGTCAATATATTTTCAAGTGTCAAACATCAGAGGCTGTTACCTAAATCTAGTGTAGTGACAAAAGATTTAATAACAATAGATTTATTTTACTGAATTGCCTATTAAATTAAATTAATACTGACCCATTTTTCTCAAAAGGAAAATTAGTTTTAAAAAGAGGAAGACATAAAAATAGGAGACAATCATATTGAAAAAAAATTAAAAAAAAAAAACATTTCCCTTAGTATGTACCTTAATATTCTTCTACCTTTTTCGTCTCCTACCATTTAGGGAAGACTGATATTCATGGTGATATATTCTCTTTCTGGGATAAAGAAAGCAAAGCATTATCAGAGTAGGAGTCATTGTGCTAGTCACAAATATACTCCCTTAATTTTAGCACATGATTTTGCTGTTCTTCAGTGGTGAAAGCTGCTGCATTTCATTGCTAGTCTCAAGCACAGATTTTCTTCTACTCCAACCAAAGTCACTACTCTTGGATACCTCTCTCAATAAAAAGGTTATGGATGTCCTGAGGAATATATAGATAGATATAATGAAAATAGATGTATATATGTCACATGAAAATAGGACCAAATGCCTGATTCAAAGACAGTAACAGGGCTAGATGAAGAATATTCACAGCAATAATGCAACTGGACCCATATGGGAAGTTACTGGTTTCATGCCCTGGGGCTTTCTGTATACAGTAGGCTCACTTACAGGCCCATGATGCTAGCTGGCTGAGGTTGGAGGTGGATCACAGCATAGGGAATCTCTTAGGGGTGTGCCTTCACTGTTCTCTCACATGAAAAAAAAAATAAATTTAAATAGAAAGATGGTGACAAATTGCTGAACTCTAATTTTTTTCTTATACGGTGTTAACTCCTTCCAATTTACTATTATAACCAGTGATGTTAATCTAGAAAGCACATACTAGGAATCAACAATTTATTTTTCCCTGTAGATTTTCAACCACATCTATTTGAGAGCTTGTTTATTTTGGTGTGAGTCTTCTTAACAATCTGCAAACATTAGTGGGAGAGGCCCAATGAATGGCATTTAGGAAGCAGCAACTATGCTGTTAATAGATGACTTCCATGAGATACTCTAAATGAGTGATTTCATTTTGGCACACATGACATAGGAAGGAAAAGTGAACAAAAGAATAAATCTATAAAGATTATACTTTCTCTTGCCAAAAGGCTCCTGGAACAGTAAGAAAAAGATTTGGTAACAATCTCCACTCTCCATGTAGCTTTCTTGTAACAAAGAATTGCTGCTGGTCCTGAGCCAAATTAGACTCACATTCTTGTATGTGCCTCTTCAGCCAAATTCCAGCACTCGCATAAGATTGTATCATAAGTGCGTTTTGTGGAAATAATCACATAACTGAAAATCATGAATATTTGAAAGATATTTAAGTTTTTTTTTGGAATTGGCTGTCCTTGAAAAGAAATCTGAGTTTGACAAAATTTTATTTTTGGCCCTAGTGCATCCTGAGAAGCCAGTGATAACAAAAAATTTGGATTATTTTATCACTGTGGTAAGGAAAAAATCAAAATAATTCCACCTTTATTATTATACACATAAAACTTTTGGCCTGCTTTAATCATTTCTAAAGGATATGGAATTCAAACTTTCATTTCCCCCCAAATTTAAATGCACTTTCCAATTGAGGGTTTTTGACATTGTACAAAAATGAGTTCATTAGAAGTCAGACTGGAAGGCTGGTACTGCACAGAACAAAGAATGACTTAACCATCCTGTCTATTGCCTTCACTTGCTGTGAAATTGGTGGGCATCCATAGCCAAGGTCAATTGATGTCTCATGCTTTGGTATACTGAACCATGACAGGGAAGAGTTCTTAAAAATGCTTCACATGAGAATAAAATATTTCAGTGTATGGACATAGTTTAGATCTAAGAAATCCATTTATAATCAAGTATTTTATTTCTAATAATTATAATAAAATGTTACAGCAACATTAAAAGAGAACTGAAGACTATACCTTACAGTATTTAAAAACCAGTCTTGCACAAATCTTCCAGGATGCCAGAGTGGCCACTGAACCCTTCCAAACCCACAGTTACTTCACCTCCTGGAAATGATGAGCTTCGGTATCCTACATGAAGTAAACATGTTAATTTCTTGGCATTGTTTCCTTATTTATCCAAGGTCAGTTCCACAGCATGTTTTCTTTCGCCCCCATCTAAGGTCTTCTGGATCCTGTTAATTTGTACAGAGATCAAGTATTTGCATTTTATGGTCCGTAATCACCATTAGCTTCGGGGCCCTTGTTTGAACAGGTACAGTAAGATTGTAAACAGTATTAAATGTCATTCTAGAAAACCTTTAATGAGTCTAATACTATTTCCAAATAATTCACAGAAATAAACAAGAAAATATTGGCTCTGCTATCCCTAAATATTGCTAGCCAATATTTAGGTAGGAGGGCATGTCTAAGGGAGATCTTCAATCTGAAAGAAGACAATGTTCATCATCAAAGTATACAAGACAGCCATGTTAAACATAATGGCAGCCACTCAATTTATAGATTAAAAACTATCCAAACCTTGTAGAAAATAGTTTATTGCTACCCATGCTCTAAAGAATCCTTCATATCTGAGAACATTCATAATGGTATTCACAATACACTCCAGATGGTGCTTTAAAATGAACAGATCCTGTCAAAATTCTATGTAATAATAAAAGAAACAGTGGTTTTAAATTGAGTTATTTTTTTCAGTCCTAAGTATTGTTGAAACCATTTTAAGTTTCTTACCAACTGCTTGACTGAATTTAACCAGTTGCTTCGTAAATGTTTTATTTTTCTTACCCAAAACAAATTTTGTTTTCCAGGCTAATCTGAAAGTACAAACTCAATCTCTTGCTCACTCTTTCAGTCGTATATGTGTGTGTGTATATAATTTTAGACAAAACAAAGTAGAAAATATAATATATATAGTAAAGTAATTGTAGTAGCTAATTTTTTTATTTCAGTAAAGTATGAAATCAAGTTAGTATCTTCTCTGCTAAATAACTGAAAATTGATTTTACTCCTTGAGAGAAGATACTAACTTGTTCAGCATTTATGCTTCCAGATGATTAAGCATTGACATCATAACTCACACTCAAAGTGGATAGCTTGTATACCCAAAGTATGAGCAGAAAATAAAAGCAAATGCTGAAATACAATTAGACATAGACATGTATAGCCTTCTAATTTTCTGGCAATGGACATTTAAAGGTCTATTTGGAAGAAAGAGAAGGGGAAATTTGGGGATGTAAAATTTCACTTCCAAAACTATGGACTAAAGCCCATTGGGAGTAATTTCTTTACACATCAAAACTTAAACAGAACTACATGGCAGTCTCTTCCAGATATGAAAGACAGCTATAATGAGGATTCCTATAATGTTGCAAAAGAACAACTTGAAACAGGAACAAAGTTGCTTTTAGAAATAATACAAGAACCACTCATGATGCAAATGACAGGTGAATTTTGTCACTTCCAATGTTACTCATTGGCAAAGGGCATCAATAATATTTCAGGTGAGAGGACAATGGGCTGTTTTACAATAAGTAATTAGTACACACATTTTATAATTCTCAAGTGTCATTTTGGAAGTTGAAATATATAAAGATGGCACTGAAGTTACTATTCTTTTTTTTTTTTCACAATGTGAAAAACATTCTTGTTGTGATATCCAGAAAGCTGAATATTTTTTCTGGCCAGACCAGGTGCTTTAGGGATAGGGTTGTGACATGGATTGCAATGAATACCTTATAAACCTCAGTTTAACAGCAAGTAGAGTTGTCCAAACCTGCATTTGAGCTGAAAAGAAAAACAAACTACTCAAAGTTTCCTCGAAGCATGCAATTCACTATGGCAAAGTGCAACTGGCGTGCATTACATGGGAAGTGGGCCTGCTTCAGCAAGCTAAGTAGTTCACGAGCATTCTTCGAGCGCAATGCAGAAGCTTTATGGTGTGAAGGAGACTTAAAATTTTTGAAGCAATCTTCTCATAATTTCATTTTAGAAGTGCCATTCCTCAGCCAACTGGTGCTTCAGGAATGAGAGGTGATGGGAACAGACTTGGCCAGATGTTGGCTAAAGGAGCAAGCAACTTTTGCAGCCCAAACAGGACAGTGTAATGACACCAACTGAAAATGTTTCAGCTGCAAAAAGCAGGAGGATGCTGTGTGCTGTGCCGGAGATGACTGTATTAGACAGTGTCCCATCTGAGACTGCATAACACATTCACTGGCGAGCCAGGGGCTGAACAACACACAGCAAACCAGAAGGCAATGCACAATCCAAAAGAAAGAGAAGAAAAGAAGAATGAGAGAAAACAAGCAAAACACGCGTCTGTCGTGCACAAACCTTCGGGTTCTGTGTTCTCTTTGTGGTGTACTTGCTTCAGCGGGCAGCAGAAGATTTCGTGACACTTAGCACGAAAGGGGGACTCTTTTTTCTTTAATTCCGCGGATTGGATGGAATCTTGCCGTAACATAATGTATTCCTGTGTGCCAGGGGGGGCGTCATCCAGAACTGTGGTCACCACATAACAAAATGAACTCAAGTTAGAGCTTCATGAAAGCAGTGAACGTCTTAAATCAAATCTACTCCCAGGGAAGACTAAAGAAACAACATTCTTAAGAAAAGTTTAAAGAAAAACATCCAGTAGCTTGGCAAGTTTATGTTTAGTGGCTCAGGTGAAAACATTAAAGCCCTGGGAATAGCTACTGGACTATACAGACCTCTATGGCTAGCACAGTGAAAATTGAACAGTGTTAATGTGTACCCAAAGTGCAATACAGTACTTTAGCATCAATACCCATGTTGGAGCCAAATAAACATCATGGAGAGCTCATATGTTCCAGTCTGAGATGCAATATAAATATCTACAGGTGACACTGATTCATGTCCACCAATTATAGGGGAATTAATTCATGTTTATTTTCTTCATCTGTTCCTGGTGAATGCCTGATTTCTAAACATATAAACTGAATCCAACAGAAGATCAAGGACACTGCTCTTTACTCTTTGATTTTCAAATAGGGATTATTGCAAATATTCTTCAGATGTTCAAAACCACTTAATAAAGACAAGAGATTCCAGTAGATAGACTAATAATCAATACTAGATCAAAAACCTACCTTGTTGGATTATGGAAGAGCCAGGCCTGGTTTACTAATTTGGGCCTTAGATATATATACACCAGGCTTCTTTCCCTCTACTTTTTCTTTCTAAGCCCTTTGCAAGTTTCCTAAGCAGGATTGTCTATCGCTAGAATTTTTTCCTCTGCAAGATGTCTGCCTTTTCGGGATCCACTTCTACGTTCTTTAGTCTGAAAACCACCCACCAAAGTAGGAGCAAATTCAGTCTGCATTTGCAGAAATAGGAAATTGACCCAAGAGTGGATATTTTTCTTTCACACTCTTCCCAATGAGGGCATTCCATTTCATCAGGAGTGAGTCAGTGCCTCCAAAACTGTGATTAATGACGTGCTGACTCATTCTACTCCCCCAAATGCATACACTTAACGTGCATTTAGGAGGACTGATACCACCCGCAAACTTATGGGAAGATTACTGTCGCGGTTTTCTTAAAAAAAAAGAAAGAAAAAAAGAAAGAAAAGATAACTAACAGCTTCTGACTGAATTTAGAAGGGAGCTGCAGCTTCTGGGTTTGGCAGAATAATCCACTGTCTGGGATCTTCATGGATTTTAAGACCTTTCAATCTGTAGGAATAATGGTATACAAACCAACCTAACTTTTAAATTAGTACTATGAATTTACAACAAGTTCTTGATAGACTGCTGGTATGTGGAATTGTTGTTTTCCTTTATAACTCATTAAATTATGCAAGAAGGGATGAATATTTTAGTCAGTTCTCTATTTTCCTCTAGCATTCAGAAGCACTAGTCAAAAATATATAGACACACCACCACAGCTTCCTTCATCTCACTCCCCTTCATTTACAAGGAACGTGACTATAACTTCTTAGACTCTTGTCGAATGCACATCTTTGCTAGCAACAGCTGCTATTCAAAACACTTGCAACCATTTCCTGCCATGGGCAGATAGTTATGATAATATAGACACATCAAATTCCAGCATCACAGCTGAAGACAAACTCTGGTTTTACTATCCAAAATATTTAAAGAAAACTTTCCAAATTGGAGCTCTTTAAGGAAAAAAAAAAAACCCACAATTATATGGAAACGGAGAAATTGCATTTTCATATACTGTTATATAGGAAACCTATTTTAAGATTAAATGACAACTGCAGGATAAAAAAAGAGGAAAATGACTTTTTGACAACGCATAGGGAAGTATATGATAAATATCAGTAAATTCTCCCATTTTTATTGTTCAGTACCAATACTGACGTCACAAACAGGCATTTCTGGAGATTAATGGTAGACTGAAACTAATAGCCTCTGGCTGACTCTTCAGCCATCAGCTTTTCCCAGCTGGTCATTAATTCCCAGAAAATGCCTTGTCCCGCTATCATTATTGTTTAATTAGATACAACTGGTTATCTGTAACATACAACAAAATTCTAGAGAAAGTGACATGCTGACTAAGAGCTAATCCCAAAATTCATCATGATGGAGAAAGCATGAAGGTCACAGAAGTGCAAGATAATTGCTTTCCACAGCATTCTCTCTCTCTCCTGTTCTTTCTTCAAATGGAATTTAGCAAGTGCAAAAGGTGCCAAGATGGGAGCATTTAAGGAGTCATCTGAGTGATAACCACAAGCACCAAGCATTTCCTTGGAAATCATGAACATCTGGGAGTTAATGGCTCAACTTTGGGTGTCAGGCTGTGTCTACTCAGTGCCTCAAATATCAGTCAATTCAAGCAAAACAAAAAGAATAGTCAATCTAACAATACTTTGGTGCCATGTTGACACAAGATCTAGAAACGTTTTGGATTATTTAATCAGAAGTGGCATTGTATATGTAGCTCCTCTATAAAATCTCTGAAGTTGAGAATATTTTAGATGGAAAATCAAGCTATTGCATAAAATAAACCACTTGTTCCCAAGGCTCTTCAAGTAGGACAGTGGCTGAATGTTATTTGACAACAGCAGGGATGAAAAGGGACTTCCTATAGGACCCCAGCATTAAGACAAATGGGGTCTTTAGTTCTACTTCCCTAAAAAGGGGGATGAGGATGTAATGCTCCCATCGGGCACCAGCTCTGGAAAGGGAAAAAGGAGTCTTGCAAAGAAATTGGCTCATCAAAACAGGAAAAAATAATGGTATTCTTCTTTTCCTAACTTAGTCCAATGCTTTCTGCCATTTCCTCATTTAGTTCATTCCCTTCTGACACGCAACCCTCTGTACATTTAAACTATGTCCACATTTCATTCAGTGATGCCTGCTGCCCTTCCCAACTATGATTTATCCAACCTTGGAAGCAGACAGCAAACTCCAATGAGTACTAAGTAGACACTGGATTTAAACAAATCCCCCCCGCCCTTTCCCCAGAAGTTCAAATTGACACTTCAACATGGTAAAAGTGGCTCATGGTTGATTTCTTGATCCAGGAGCACTATCAGTTTATAAAGGCTGACAATAGCTACCACAGAATAGGCCCCTGTGGGGAAATTTCACCAACATAGCCAGTGACCCTAGACTTACACAGCCCACCCACTTGGGACACCAAAGTTCCATAGGAGTAGTATAGAGTTGGAGGAGACAAGTGCACACATGCAAATCCACACATTCACAGACACGCAGACACTGACGGGTGGCATACTCAGACAAAGAGGTGACAAGAATAAGTGATTTTAGTAGTGGGATGATAGTAATGAGCACAATTTATGAAAGGAGCTGGTTCCCATTTTAAAAAGATGCTCTGTTAACTAAGCATTAGGTGAGCAGGCCTGCATCTCGATCTGGGTTCTCAGCAGTAGTACTGAACCATCCCACTTTTCTCTAGGTGTCTCAGCAGTCACCAAGATGAAGGACAGGGTCAGTAAGCAGTAATAGTAAAAAAGAGCATTTGATGGACTCCTAGCCTGCTGACCTAGATTAGGGTACTTATGTTCACGGAAATATGGTATTCTCAATTCAAACTAGGGATAGATCAGGCACCAACATATACTGTAATGATCTTAGATAAAATTGTTTAAAATAATAATTTCATTATAATGAAATTATTTCAATATAATGAAATTATTATTTTTAAATTTTTATGAGATTTTTTAATGTAGCTTTTAAATGTATTTCAATTTAAAAAGTTATTCACCGTTCCTATGTCTAACAAGTCCAGTCCTAGTTTACTTTATGACTTGTATCAATAAATATAACATTGGGCTCATAAAACAGCTACCCAAATACTTAGTATTATGGCAAACACTATAATGCAATCTTCCATGTCATCTCCAACAAAATTTTTTACCTATAATTTAATGTAGCTCCTTTGTTTTAAAACATAAGGAAAATAAAGCTGAGGAAGGGGAAGAGACGTGATAAAAGTCACTCAGTAAGTTATTTTAAAAGTCCATCCTAGAAGCCAGGACACCAGTGTGTTTGACAGGAAATCTAATATGAGACTACTTTGTAAAAGCATTGATATATTAGGCAGCGATTTGGTTCTGCAGTATTTCTTAGCTTCCAAGACTATCACTGCCTCCAACAAATTTTTCCTTCTTTATTCAAAGACAGGAAAGCAAATAGACATGGGCTAGGAAACTATGTAGACAATGCCTTCTCATCAGGCCACTGTAACCCACAAGTTTTGCTGGCTTCAAGCTGGAGGCAGTTAACAAGTCCTCAATTATTTGATATTGTTGGTTTTTGCTTTTTAAAGTATCTCTTCACAAAGATGACTCAACATAATTAATGATACATGATTTTAAATCAAAGCAAATGTGAAATCACCAGGGCAATGGAAATGAATACAGCCAACAGGACTACCCTCAAAGTTATTAGGCCTGTATTAGTGACTCCAAAAAAAAATTAAAACCATCTATAAAACAGAAAATATGGGAAATATTTAGGTTATCAAATATCTTCATATAATCAGAAAGAAAGTAAAAAGAAACTGGAATAATTAGAATGATTACTCTTCCAGATCACTGAGCACCTGTCAGGCTGAAAAGTACATTCAACCACAGGATGTATTGGCTCAAGACCTCCATTTTTGCCTCCTAGCTACGTATCAATATATGATGTTTAAGTTATACTGCCACAGCAGACTATCACGATATCAGGTTTAAATGTGCCTAAGTAACTTATGTAAATACTTTGATGAATAAATTGATGCTAATAGTTTTTGACTTGGCCAAGCTAAGAACAGCTCTAAAACATTTCTAGAAATTTCAGTTACCTTCTCATTTGCAAACTCTCTCATTCTCCATTCAATCACCCAAGCACTACTAGGTCTTCTTCCAGTCTATCTTTCTGCAGGCTGTTTTGCTCTTTGTCCTATAGAATGATATGCAAACTCGCTGCCATGGCGAGCCATCACACCTCCTCAATTACATCACATACCTCTCTTTTTCTTGCTCACTCTAGCTTGCCATTAGTCTGTAAAATATGCCAAGCTCTTTATTTCCTCAATACCTTGCACTTAGTGTTCTTTCTGCTTTTCCCTTTATGTCTTTCAGGGTTCTATTGATACTAAAATGCCATCTTCTCAGAGATACCTTTCAGACACCTTAGGTAAATGTGCACTTGTCACCATGTGTAGTTACTTTACTTATATATGTATGTATGCATTTGTCTCTTTTCCAACTCTCCTCACAAGAATATAAGCTCCTCGACTTGATTTTTTTAAAAGTTTGCTATAGGGCATGTGTGCTTGTCAGAGAGAGAAGGAAAGTGAGAAATCACCCCCCAGGGGAGGTGGCCACACTGAAATCCCTTCTCCATTCTCCTCTCAGGATCCTGGGCATGCATGCACACGCACCCAGAGTGACTTTCAAGCTGCTGGGTCCAGGGTTTGAACCACAGAGTCAGCCATGTAGGATCCAGCTGCCTTAACCTCCATGCAATCTGCTGGCCCCAAGGCAAGGATATTTTATTTCTCGTTTATCATTCTACATGTGGGGTCCAGGACAGTCATCACATACATTCCAAAAATTCTTATTAACTAAGTGAAGCATATCCTCCTTCTTCTTGCTGCCTTCCCACAATGCTAAGGCAAATGGTAAATCATTCTTGTAATTCCTAATTTATAAGAAACTTTTTAGCAGATTTATCTTGTGGTGACTTGGGACAGTTTTTGGGTTATCATGAGTTTTTACCAAAAAGTTATATTGATGATTATTTTCATGCATAGGTCTTTCTTCCACAATTTGATTGTGAGCTCCCAGAGAGCAAGTACCATGTCTCCACATCTTTGGAGATCACCTTTGCTTTCCTAATGGCCTATAACATTCTACACATGGTAGTGCTGCATGTGCAAAATGGCTCCTTCTACAGATAGTTAGGCCTACCTTGGAGTTATGTTTTATGAAAAAAGTGTAATAAGCAGGAAAAGGTCAGCACCTGGCCAGGCACAAAGCAAGTGGTAGCTGCAGTGGAAGAAATACTGTCCTTACTAGAGATGGAACTATCAAGAGCTGTGCTCTGGTGACTCAGAAAGCAGGATCCTCACTCTAACTTGCTGCTTTCTATATGACCTTTAGAATGTCACTTCACCTTTCTGACCATCAGCTTCCTCAATTCCAAAATGAGGGCTTTGGATAAGACTAGGCTCAACATTGGCCCTTCTGATATACAGGGCCCAATAATCTTTGTTGTAGGGGGCTGCTCTATGCATTGCTGCTCTGGTGACTCAGAAAGCAGGATCCTCACTCTAACTTGCTGCTTTCTATATGACCTTTAGAATGTCACTTCACCTTTCTGACCATCAGCTTCCTCAATTCCAAAATGAGGGCTTTGGATAAGACTAGGCTCAACATTGGCCCTTCTGATATACAGGGCCCAATAATCTTTGTTGTAGGGGGCTGCTCTATGCATTGCTCCAAGCTGAGCTGGATCCTTAGTCTCTATTCACCAGATGTCAGTAGGTCTCCTGTGCAAGTTGCCACAACCAAAAATGTCTCTGTACATTGCCAAATTTCCCTCTCCCCAGTCCACTGGAGGCAAAAATCACCTTGGTTGAGAATCACTGACCTGATGATGGGTAAAACCCATTGGCCTACAAATGTCTTTGTGAAGAAACAGCACTGATCCCAGAGCCCACCTTGTGACTCTCAGAGATGCTCAGCATCCTACAAGGGTTCAGTTATTCCATTCAGTGGAGCCTGACTCACATTGTCCAGACCAGGACAAGGGGTGCGATACACTTGTGAGCATGCCAGTTCCCTGGGCAATGGCAAGCATCTGACTGGCAAATATAAAGCACTACTGCTACACATCTGTGTGGTTTTCACTCAACCTTGGACAAAGGCTTTCTCCACTGAGTGGCATCACTTAGCACTCTGCAAGTACCCTCAAGGGCCTGCTGTAAATAACAGGTATGGTCCAGCCAAGTGAAGTCTTGGTTTAGAGGGGAACAAGAAACAAGAAGGAGGGATGGGAAATCATTTCTGAAAACCCAGTCTTCCCATCAGCTAAAGGCCCCTGTGCTAAGGAAGGACTCATCCTCTGACTAAAGACAAAAACAAGTCCATTAAGAATAAAAGTGCAACTTCCACCCCAGCAGAGCAGAGTATGCTTCTAGAGGTCCTCTGACCTATGAATGACATCTATTTTATCCCTGCTATAATTTCAAGCATGTGAGAAAGATACAGCAAGATCAGAAAGCTGCACATTCCACCTCAAAACATGGGGTGTTGTAAATCTCAATGGTACAGTTGCAGTTGACACCATCTTGTTACTTTCCAGCTATCCAACCCTATCTCATTACATTCCCTCCCATGCAAGCTGTTCTAGTCCAAATTACCCTTGAGAGTGCATTGCACTCACCTGGTGGGCTTGTTAAGACAGAGTACTGGGCCCCATCCCCAGAGGTTCTAATTGAAGTGGTTTTGGGGTAAGGCCTGAGAACTGACATTTCTAACAAGTTCCCAGGCAGTGCTGATGAAGCTGTCAGGGATCACACACATGGAGAATGATGCCCTAAGCAATTTGTTTTGTTTTCCCCAGCTCTCTCTGCCTATCTGCATTCCCCCTGCAGTGCAAACACAACATAAAGCAACGATTTTCAGCTGTGACTGAGTGTTAGCATAAACTGGGGGACTTTTAAAAACTAAAATACTCATAGTGTCACACTAGACCAATTAAACCTCAATTTCCTGTGGGGTCTGAGCACTGGTACTTATCAAAGTTCCTCAGGTGATTCAACTGTATAGCCAGGGGTGCGAATTACTGCTCTAAGTAAAACCTTTCATCACTCTTCCAAGTAAAAATTCCCCTCTCTTTTCCTTCCCCAAGGGCAGCCTCTGGCCCCTGATTCTTGTTATTTTCATTTCTTCTCACACCTTAGCCTAGGAATGCCACATACCCTTATGCAGTAGTGCTATACACTGTGAAAAATTACACAGCAGCACACATTTCTGTACAGCAGCCCCTTCCTAGCCTGAACCACAGCGGTTTGCTCTGAGCTCTACTGCAATTAAAACAACCCTATCCTGGGTCCTCATTTTTAAAAGTTACTATTTCTTCACTGGCCAGTTTTGTTGACTAAACATAAAACCAAACTGGATGGGACCTTCAGGTGGCTTGGTAGTTAAAGCAGTGGACTGCCAAATAGCTGATCCTGGTTCGAGTCTGGCTCCTCGCAGCTTGAAAATCTCTCTGGATGTATGTGCACACATGCCCGAAATCCCAGGAGGAAAAAGGATTATTGTGTGGCCATCCTCAGCGGAGGGTATTTTCTCACTTTCTCTCTCTCCCTCTCTCTCTCTCTCTCTCTCTCTCTGGCAAGCATGTATGCCCTACAACAAAAACAAACAATTGTTCTTAACATCCTCAAATCTTGAGTTGAGAACTGGCTCCATAGCACAGCAGTTAGTTCTGTACACATGGAGCTGAATCCCACAAGGTCAATCATGGTTCCAATCCCAGGCACCCTAGCAGCTTGAAAATAACATCTAGCATGTGTACAGGCGTACCCCACATCTTGATGGATGAAGAAATGGAGGGGAAAAGATGGCACAGTAATCAAATCACTTGACAGGGATTCTTTCTCTCTCCTTTTCTTTCTCCCTGGTGAGCACCTGTGCCCACTGAGAATTTAAAAAGTATTGAGGCGATGAGTAAATCAGGATTTAGAATAAACATCTTTGCCCCCAAGCCAGTCCATGGTACTGCATCTTTCTACTCTGGTCCATCCTCATCAACTCCCTGCATAGACTCCACATTCTAAGGTTTCATATAGAACCATTTTGAACTTTACATATAAGAGAAGTCCATGCTTACACTCACCAAATCAAATGGTACAAAGAATTCAATGGGAACCTTGTTGATAACTGGCTGGATAAATCCACTAAACCTTCTTCCACAGCATCACAAAAAAATGGGGGCCAGAGCTACATTTTCCAGAAATTTTTTCCTCGAGTCCAATTATTCCATGATTCTCCATAGAATCACCTGCACATCAGAATCACCTATGGAGCTTTTATAAAATGCACATACCTAGGTTCCACCTCCAGAGATTCCACTTTTTTTTTTTTGAGTGTTTTTGCTATAGGGCACATGGACTCATTGGAGAGACAGGTTAAACAGAGTGAGAAATCACCCACCACTCAGGGTGAATGGCCATGCCTCAATTCCTTCTCCTCCATTCTCCTCTCGGTATCTTGGACATGCACACACATGTGCCCAGTGTGAGTTTTGAGCCGCTGGGACTGGGACTCATGAAGGAGTGAGAAAAATATCCACCAGAATAAGCACAATTAAGTAAAAGGAAGATATCGTCCTGAGAAAGGAAGGAAGCTGTAATAGAAACTAAAACTAGAAAATAGCAGGCCCCTTCATCAGTCTGCAATACTAATGACTCTCAAGGAGACAGTTTCAAAAAGCCTTTGCCAATGCAGTAGGCTATATTGGCAAAGGCTATCAACCTACCCTGGTTTCAAGTCATAGCTCCCCCACCACTTCGCACCACTATGGCCTTGGCTAAGACGTATATCTTCTTTCAGGCTTAGTTTCCTCACCCGCGTAACAGGATGATAGCTGGTTTTTTGTTTTTTTTTTTTTTTTTTTTGGAGAGATTTTCACTGTAGGGCGCGTGCGCTCGCCAGACAGACAGAGAGAGACATAGAGACAGAAAGCAAGAAATCACCCCCCAGGGGGATGGTCACGCCGCAATCCCTTCTCCTCCATTCTCCTCTCGGGATCTTCGGCACGCACGCACACGTGCCCGACGTGAGTTTTAAGCCACTGGGTCTGGGACACAAACCACGGTCGACTCCGTGGGAGTCCAGCGACATAGCCATTACGCTAACTGCTGGTTCCCAGGATGATAGCTGTTTTTAAGAGTAAGCCCTGGCCTAGCAGCCTAGGTTTCACCTGTGAGCTCATTAGAAATGTAGTCTCAGCCTTGCCAAGTGCAAATCAACTGCAAAAGAATCTGTATCTTCACAGGGTTCTGAAGTGATCACTGTGCACATTAAAGTTTGAGATGTGCCTAACACAGTGGCTGACACATTGTCACATAGTGTGTACTAATTATGGGTTCATTCCTTTTTCTGTCCTTTTTCATTCCTGAGACCAGATATTTATTTGGGCAGCATTTCAGTGTATACTCACAGACAGATAGTGATGGGGTGGAGGAAAGCACCTCCACTACCTACTACAAGTCCATTTTCTATCTTTTTTTTACAAATCACCAACCTGAATCACAATGTTTAACTCCTAACAGGGTACTTTTTTTAAGAGATGTTTTTTGTTTGTTTGTTTTGTTTTGTTTTGCTTAGCGTGAGTGCATTCTCCTGAAACAGAGGAATAGAGACAGTGAGAAGGAAAGTGAGGAATCACCCCCTCGGGGGGATGGTCACATGGCAATCCCATCTCCTCCCGGTATCTTGTGTATGCACACAACTGATGTGAATTTCAAGACACTGGGTCCAGGACTCAAACCACAGTTGGCTTTGTGGGGGTCCAGTAATATAACCAGTATGCCATCTGCTGGCTCCCAGAGTTCTTTTAACAACTAAAGAAGATGATGTGGTGGAAACATCTACCACAGTGCCCACCTAGCCCAAGGTAAGTACTTCATACATATTAAAACACCCCAAGTATTAACTGAGGCTGATTTCAAGTTAATGGGAAGGTGTTTTTTTCCCAAGGGGAAAAAGAAATCAACCACCTATATTCTTATTGGTAGAAAAAGCTTCATATAGGGACCAGCAGTTAGCGTAATAGCTATGTCAACCGTGGTTCGAGTCCTGGACCTGGTGGCTTAAACTCACACTGGGTGTGTGTGCGTGCGTGCCCAAGATCCCGAGAGGAGAATGGAGAAGAAGGGACTGCGGTGTGGCCATCCCCCCTGGGGGGGTGATTTCTCTCTTTCTGTCTCTCTGTCTCTCTCTGTCTCTCTATCTCTGTCTCTCTGTCTCTCTCTGTCTTTCCATTGACACCGACCAAAAGCAAAAACCTCTAAAAAACCACTAAAAAAAAAAAAAAAGAAGAGGAAGAAAAAGTTTCATATAATCTTTAGTTTTTTAGTTAGAGTAGGGGGAATGACTTGGAGGAGAATAAAAGATGGCTATGCTGCTCACAGATTATCAAACTGACTGATAAACTGTATTCCTTTTGTTTTATTTTATTTTTTATTTTTTTGGAGAGGTTTTTGGTATAGGGCGTGTGCGCTCACCAGACAGACAGAGAGAGACATAGAGACAGAAAGCAAGAAATCACCCCCCCAGGGGAGATGGCCACGCCGCAATCCCTACTCCTCCATTCTCCTCTCAGGATCTTGGGCATGCATGCACACGTGCCCGGTGCGAGTTTTAAGCCGCCGGGTCCAGGACGTGAACTGCGGTCAACTATGTGGGAGTCCAGCAGCACAGCCATTACGCTAACTGCTGGTCCCTTCCTGTATTCCTTTTAAATGTGATCTGAATTTCTTGAAAATGTTTCATTGTGACTAGTTTCATTAAAATTTTTTATTTGGTCTCACTTGTTCTGTTTTTAATGCAAAGTACTCCTGGCTGCCGTGCCTTAGGGACTCAAAACAGCTAGGCAGGCTTTAAAGGTTACTTACAGGTTGATACTGGGCATTACTTTTGCACTAAATTTTGCCTCTTTCACCATGCATAATTATGGAGGTCAGGCATCATTGAAGGCAGAGGTTTCCAGGTAACTCATTGCCCTGTGCACATTGTTAAAGCCAGCTTTGCACTGTGTGCGTGTGTGTGTGTGTGTGTGTGTTTATCTGAGGCTAGATATATGTCTTTGCTTTTAATATCTATTAGCACAGAAGCTCCAGTTAGGCTCACAGAATGATGTCATAGCTTGTCACAGAAACTTTCTTGCCTGAAATCTTTTCAGCCTTTAATCTTAAGACCTTTCTCAAGTAACATCACAGGCTAAATTGTTAGAGAATGCCTATTTTCTCCTCTCAATCGTTTCCACTTTTAGAGCATTAAATCTCAGAGGACTACGGGTTCCTCACCAACCTACTACAATATGAACTCTCTGGCATTATTTACACCTCTTCTCCTGGCATGCTCAGAGCCCTGCACTGCTCATCATCTCTACCCCCGCCATAGTTTTATTTCATGTTTTGAAAGCTAATCTCTCATCCAAATCTCATGGGTCAAAGAGAAACCTGGTCCAGATGGCTGCCCAAGTCTCCAGGGATGTCTTGGGAACTCAGGAAACTCCACCTCAGCCTGTCTTGAAAGTCTGGAATTTGTTTCTAGGGCTAGTGGCTGGAATGTTTCTTAAAATTATATGATTGGAAGAGTGGTCAAAGTCATCAAGCTCACCTCCACTACTCATAACCCAGCACTACCAAAAGATGAGCATCTAAGTAGCAAACTCTTTTTTACTTTACTGATAAAAAAATACCCTTATTTTCAATCAAGCAGAGTTTTCTTCTTTCCCCTTTGTGCAAGTGTTTTGTGATCATATGAGCTATCGATGGCTCTCTCCATCTCCAAGTGACACTAATGAAAATTCACTCAAGTACACTAGCAACCCACTTTGGCCTTTTGTCAGAAACCGTAATGTGAATATAGTGCCAATATATGGGATGATCTATAAAAACATCTCTCAAAAACTATGAAGTATATGTGTGTGATCACGGCTTTGTGCTACCCGGCTTTCCACATAGTATGGCTGTGCCAGTGATTAGAGTAGTAGCAAAAAGGAAGAAGAAGGGAAAAGGCAGAAGAGGAGTAGGAAAAAGCTCTTCCAATTGCTCAAGACCTGCATCCTGAATCTTCTTGTTTCATTTAAAATACACACTGGTTAGATTCTTCTCTCCCTAGTTAGTTACAAGCTGCACTCAAGCTCATCAAAAGGCAGTTAGTTCAATTTGACTGCAACATCATATTCATCAATTTGCTAGCTCAAATGATCCTCAACACCTCCAGGAAACATAGTTCTCTACCTATGTGCTGTGGAGCGATTTTTTCCACCTTAGATAGTTAGAAGCAGTGTATTTTTAACTAATGGAAAACACTAGAACACAATTCCCAATTAGAATAGTTAAAATCCAGGAAATGATTCTAATAAAGAAAAGAAACATTCAAATTAAATGAGTATTTTTCTTTGCACTCATGCATGCCATAGTTTCTAACTCCCCATTCAGTAAAGAGAGGTGATGCTTCTTCTCAGGAGGGCTGTCCCTGCAGGGACACAGATGGAAGGATGTATTGTAGCAGGTTAGAACCCACTCCAAATTTGTTTGGGAATTTCAAAGCAAATGGTATTTTAGTTTGTTTACTCTTGACAGAATTTCTGTTTAAGAAAAGGCTATTACAATTATTTTAAAAGCCTCAAGCCATCTATGTCCTTAAAATAGCATTTAATGATTTAGGTGTAAATGAATCATAAACTCTTAGCTTTAACTTCCCCCTCACGCCTAATAAACCCAGCTGGTTAAGTGAAGTTTTAACAAAAGAGCACTTGGCCTTTATGCTGCTAACGTTAAGATCTTCCAATGGAAGTTGGGCTCTAAATTGAGTTGGCGCTCATATTTAGAACATTAGGAATACTCTTATATTTTTTTTTGTTAAAGTAGTAAATTAGACCTCCTGATGTGTACCACACAATTTTACATATTACTTCCAATTTTCATAGCAAACTGTGGAGCAGGTGATTTTTTTTTCCGTTCAATTCAGAGAAAACTGTCAAAAAGTTTAAGAGCACATCCTGAATAATCCATTATCAAGATCCAGAGCTGGAATTCAGAGCCCTATACTCGTTCCCATTATAAATATCTCCTATACCAAGTGTCTGCACTCTAAAAAAAATTACCATACTGCTTCTGTTGTTATAGAGTCATAAAATTATATAAAATTATAAGAAATATTTTGACCATTATCTTTAAAATTCAGTATTTTGAAATTTTGAAAGTTGTTTGTAAACTGTCAAGAACTATGGAGTATGAGCTAAAATTTTTTGATATGTAAAGTAAATGTTTGTGGAAAAATGTAAAAATAAATAAATGAAAGGAAGGAAAAAAAAAGAAGAAAAATAATTAAATAAACATCTCCTATTTGTGTGTATATTAGTAGTAGGTAAAGTAATTGTCCCACAAATATGCTAACGCTCTAATTCCTGGAACTCTATGTTAAATAAAGGCTGCAATGGAATTAAGGTTGCTAATATATTGACCTTCAGGTGAGGGAGATTAGTCTGGATTATCCAGGCAGGTCCAATGTAATCACAAGAATTCTTTTTTTTTTTTTTTTGGAGAGATATAGGGCGCGTGTGCTCGCCAGACAGACAGAGAGAGACAGAGAGACAGAAAGTGAGAAATCACCCCCCAGGGGGGATGGTCACGCAGCAATCCCTTCTCCTCCATTCTCCTCTCGGGATCTTGGGCACGCACGCACATGCGCCAGGCATGAGTTTTAAGCCACCAGGTCCGGGATGCGAACTGCAGTCTACTACATGGGAGTCCAACAACATAGCCATTATGCTAACTGCTGGTCCCTCCAATCACAAGAATTCTTAAAATCAAAAGAGGGAGGTAGAAGCATGAATCAGAGAGATGAAAAGGAAGAGGAAGCAAGAGAGATAAAAAGTTTGAGAGGACTCAATCTGCCATTGCTGGCTTTGAAGAAGGAGGAAGGGGGCCAAAGGTAAGGAATCCACAAAGTCTCTGGAGACTGGAAATTGCCTCTGGCTGACACTCAGCAAGCAAACAGGGATCCCTGTCCTATGGAGAATTAGATCCTGCAATGACCAAAATGAGCAAGGGAGCAGATCTTCCCCCTAGAACCTCCAAAAAGAATGTAGTCCCACCAAGACCATGATTCAGCCCTGGGGAGATGTGTGTCTCACTTCTGATCTACAGAACTACAAGATAGTAAATCTGTGTTATTTAAGTCACTAAGTTTATGGCAATTTTTTTTTTTTTACTTTTTAAAATTTTTTTATTTCATTTTCTTTTATACGTTCAATCACATTATTTACCTTACAAAATGAATATTTCAACAGGTGAACATTTCTCCCTAGTACAGTTGATAAAACTATAAAATATCTTCAACAGGTAATACCACATTTCTTTGTCCCATTTTATGGCAGTAATAGAAAACCAATAGAGAGCTGGGTCCATAGGCTAGTAGTTAAGGCAGCTGGATCTCACATGGCCAACCCTGCAGTTCAAATCTCAGACCTGGTGGCTTGAAAAGTATGACAGGCTTCCCAAAAGGCAGGAGAAATGGAGGAAGAGATCATGATGGGACCATGCCCTATCGGGGAGGGGCATTCTCTCTTTCTCCCACTGTCTCTCTGTCTCTCTCTCTCTCTGGTGGACACACTATACTCTAGCAAAATAAAAATACAATATTCAAACCCTAATACTGTAAATCTAATAGGTTATAAACTCCATAAGCCTTCCATACTTACTTTGATAACAATAGTCAAATATACCTGGAAATGACATATCTTCACTGCCTTAACTTGGGGGGTGGGGGATAAATACATGCAAAACTTCAAATGCTTCCTTTAAGGCTTGTATTTTCTATTCTTTTTCATAACAGTACTTTTCCACATTTTTTTCAACAGGCACTATTTAAGGCATAGGGTATATAGCTGATGAGAAAAAAAAGGTAGACAAAATCCTGGCTCACATCGAGTTTACATATTTGGGAGCAGTGGAGAATAAACAGCAAAACAAATCAGTAAGATAAATCCTCAAAGGATCTCTGAGGCAGATTACAAAGGAGCTGTTCTGAATTGCTGCTAAATTTACATAAGTGAAAAATAAAAGTTTATGAATTAAGCTCCTAATATGTCAGCTATCTTTCCATTAGTGCAGTATAACCTAGTCTAATCTAAATAATAGAGAAGGCCTCACTAAGAAGGTAATGTTGGAACAGAAGTCTAGAGGAAATGCAGAAGAGAGTGAACTCAGATATCTAGGG
>NW_006160229.1:2958621-2978159 GCF_000334495.1 Tupaia belangeri chinensis | reverse complement strand
CCCAGGAAAGAGATAACAAATGCAAAGGTCTTGAGATAGGAGTGTGAACTTCTGTCTCAGCAGAAAATGAAGGCCAGTGTGACTGAATTGACAGACTGAGGGGGAGAGTTGTAAAAGACAGGGTCAGAAAGGTGTCAGGAAGCCTGCTCATGTAGGCCATTATAATAACTCAGGCTTTAATTCTGACTGGAGAGGAGCATTGTATATTTTCTGGCAGAATAATACTGTGGCCTGGCTTGTATGTTCAAATGTTCAATCTTGCTGCTATGCAGAGAATGGACTTTGGCGGAGGTGGCAAAGATAGTAGCAGAGAAATGGGTTAGGAGCCTACTGCTATAATCCAGACAAGAGATGATAGTGGTTAGGACCAGTGCCAGTAGTGTAGGTAGGAAGAACTAACTGGATTCTGGTTACATACACTAAGAATATAAACTTAAGAACAGAGTCATGTCTAAGGGTATGCAACACTGAACAATGCTATTTTATCTAGATATCCTTTGAAAATAATACTTCCATGAAATATACACTCCCCAGAGAGAAAATGCTTACTAAAACTAGCTAATTCTCTTCTTTGGGCAAGGAAGAGAGACATCTCACACTTACCTCCCCCTGTAGCATCTTATTGTACTAAATCTGTCTATATAGAATGTGATCGAGTAGCTACCCAGCAAACATTTACACTGCAGGAGAGTATTGATGGCAGTGACAGAGATGATGATAGGCAGTTTACAAAACAACATTCTTGAGAAATTGATTCTCTTGAACTCCTACACCATTCTTATTTCTTGCCTTTAAATCTACAATACTTTCCTTCTATCTTTAAGTCGAAGATCCCAGGAAACTAATTTAACACTTCAGGTGTTAAACTAGTGGGGAAAAGGAATGGTGACAAAATAGTCTTAGAACTGAGGTTCCTGAATCCCTAGCCCAATGTAGAATCTACTTTTCACTGGATAAACCATAGCTTCTGTGTAAGTCAAGAATCCTCCAAATGGAGCTGATCAGATGATCTCTAAAGTCTTTTCCAGAGCACACGTTTGTGGAGGGGCAAAGGGGAGGATATTTTTCTCTCCTTGACATTACTTTGTTTGTTTGTTTGTTTGTTATAGGGTGCATGAGCTTGCCAGAGAGACAGAGAAACTTTAAGTGAGAAATCACCCCCTGGGGGGATGGCCATGCCGCAATTCCTTCTCCTCCAGTCTCCTCTTGGGATTGTGTGCACATATGCATGTGAGTTTTAAGCCTCTAGATCCAGACTTGAACCATGTTCAACTATGTGGGAGTCCAGCAACATAGCCATTACACCATCTGCTGGTCGAATGAAGCTTGTGAGAATTCTGCTGCTGACTTCCCTTTCCCCATTGTTAAGTCTTTTATTTATTTATTTATTTTTATCATGGTAGACTAACCATAGTGAGGTTTCAAAAGCGAAACTAGCATCCCTAGCTCAGTTCCTTACTTTTTCCATTCTCCTTATGAATCAGTTGACCACAGAAATCATTCTGCTCTGCTCCTTTATCCCTTAAATCTCATAGACCGAGGCCTTTGACAGGTAAAGATGGCAAAGGAAGACAGGTGATTTCTGTGACTCAGAGTTGTCTATAACCAAATAGATATGACTGCTCAACTCTGGGGTTCATTATTAGAATATCTACTTCACAGAAAACAATTTCTTCCCACAGCATTAACTTTATTAGGAATAAAAGTAACATTTTGCTTTTCATACACCTTTATCTCTGATTTGTTTCTTTTATTTTATTTTTTGGAGAGGTTTTTGCTATAGGGCATGTGGGTGTGTGCGCACGCCAGAAAGACCGAGAAATCATTCCCTAGAGGGGATGGCCACACTGCAATCCCTTCTCCTCCCTTCTCCTCTTGGGACCTTGGGGACGCAATGAGTTTTAACCTACTGGGTCTGGGACATGACCCACGGCTGACTACATCAGAGTCCAGCAACATAGCCATTACGCTAACTGCTGGTCCCCTCTGATTTGTTTCTTAATTTGTTCACAACTTGGACAGAGGGAGAGTAAAAGGATGTTTTCAACCCTCAAAACAAAGCAATATTTGCGAATATGTCCAGAGTCAGGCCTTTAGAGTGTTAGAGATGCTGAAACCTCTATAGCACATAAGGCTCTGCTGGCTAATCTGGCTCTGGCCATTTTTTTATAGTCAAAATTAGTACCAGGAGAAGGATCTACACTACACTATAGAGCCAGGAGAAAATGGGAGGAAGGAATAAGGAAACGATGAGGTGGGGTGAAGAGATGAGTGAGTGCTGGATTACTCCTTCACACATGGAAGGAGCAGGCTACCATGTTAATTTTAAATATTCTGCTGCCATGGCAATCACTAGTAACTGACTGATGTTGTAGTCCCCCAGGAACCTCTGTCAAAATCCCTACTTCAAAGCATTAAAAAGGGAGTTGGTAAAGATAATGTAGGACATACCTGGGAACAAGGACACTAATGCAAGACAGGAATGCAGCTGTGAGTTTCTTATTGAATTGCACTGGAGTGAAATGTCCACAACAGGAGGCAGCCCAAGATTCCCATATATGACCTTCCCTGTTTTTTATAATGCCCCCCCAGTTAGTCCCCACTGGAATGCCTCCAATTTTTGCATTAATTACACTTCTACTGAGAAACCAAGTCATTTGGGAATTGCCTGTTGTTGTCATACAGAAACTGAAACATGCCGGTCTTCACAAGCTGGAGGAATATCAGTTGACTAAGTGGAACCATTTCCCAGTTCTCATATTGAAGACAGTCCTGTGCTTCCTCCTTAATGGACAGTTTGATGAAGTTCAAGATTGCATGCAAAAAAGTCAGGGCAAAATGTTACACATAAATTCTCTCTGCAATTAGAGGATACCTTAAGAGTTCTTACAAAATAAAGAATTACAGTCCTTTTCGAGCTGTCTAGTGGTTCTTTCCTCTCTTCTCTCCCAGTGTCTTTGTGTAACACCCTTTTAACTGACAACCTCTCAATGCAAGCTTATGTGGATATCTCAGCTGCTTGAGATATCACTTGATGCAAGTCCCTATCTGGCAAAGAGATGTTCAGATGAAGCTATGGCAACCTTGAAAAAAAATCTTTTAGGCTGACAGCAGGGTGGGTCACACTGAGATCTAGAAAGTGACAATGATTAGACATTGACCCACATGCAACTTAAGTTGCCAATTTTTTTCAGCAGTCTATTTCCCCACCATTTCCACTGCTTCTCAGGGAACTTTGGGAGTCCCTTACACAATTTCTTGTGAGCAGAAGAGGAGCATGGTTCTCTTTCTGATATTCATATCAAGAGGAGTCACAATGAATGGAGGAAGTGGCAAAGGCACCAAGACAGAGAGATGATAGGCATGTCTAGCTAGGAAACACCAGAAAGGGAAAACCTCTTGCCCCTGCTCCTGGCTTCATCTTTACCTCTCTGGTCCTGAGTAAAAGCAGCTTACTTTTCTTGCTCCAGATGCTCAGTGAGGGCACAGAGTCTAAAATATTGTATTCATATCTATACTCTACTCTATCAGGTCAATGAAGACCCCTGAGATCTGACTCAAGGTCACAGGAATAGCAGGAACTGGATGAAATCAGCTGTTATGACCACTGAATTAGCCCCACTTGTCAGGAGGAATAGCATGTAATTACTGAAGAACAATGTGATAGTTAATTGTATGTGTTAACTTCACTGAGTCATGGGATGCTCAGATATTTGATCATACATTGTTTTGGATGTGCTTTTGAGAATGTCTTTTAAATTTGTAGATTTAATGAAGCAGATTGCCCTCCATAATATGGATGGGTCTCAGCCAATCAGTTGAAGGCCTGAATAGAACAAAAAGACTGATCCTCCCTTAAGCAAGAAAGAACTCTTCCTGCTTGGCAGTCTTTGAGTTGAATCATAAGCTTTTATCTTGCCTCTGAACTTAAACATGGAGTCTTCCTAGTTGCAAGCTTCCCAGCCAATGAACTAGAACTATGCCATCTGTTCCCCTGGTTCTCAGACCTCTGAACTTATACTGGATTGGATACCATTCACTTTTCTGGGTTTCCAGCTTGCTGACTGACCTGCATATCTTCACACTTGCTTGCCTCCATAATTATGTGCAAGCCAATTACTTATTAACTATGTACCTACCTAACCACACACACACACACACACACACACACACACACAATATTTGTTCTGTTTCTCTGTAGAATCCCAAATAATGAAAACATATACCATGGGTAGCTGGGAGACATGAAGGGACTACTTTCTCATTTCTTCCATAAAAATTTGACTTAGCTACATAGGTTTTTCACTTGGTATACCTCTTCTCCCCCTCGCTTATCAATGCTGGGGGATAGCTTTATCTCATGGTGGACATACCCTAGGGTGAGGCCCAATGGGTTATACTCTATATAATATCCTTCTTTAAAATGTGGGCAGAAGCTGTGATGTGTTTTTAGTCAATAGAATATGGCAAAGGCAAAGAAGTTTTAAGAGCATAAGTAATGTCCCAGACCACTTGATTTTGAGTTTATTAAAAGGGACATTAATCTGGGTGAAATTAAACAGGTTGAAAGCATTAAAGAGATTCACCATCTGGCCTTTAAGAAATACTAGTTTTCAGACAGTTCATGAAAAAGGCACATTATGAAAGAATTAAGCCTATATTTCTATTTTATTTCCAATTTAATTAATTTTTTCCCATTCATGATAGAACATGTATACTCATGGGATAAAGTCGCTCTCCAGACTCAGTAATGCCATGATCTCCTACTTCAGTCCTCCAACCCACCAGGATCCTGGACATGATACACAAACCCAGCGTGGATTTTTTGTTTTTTTATGGTTTCTTTCTTTCTTTCTTTTTTTTTTTTTTGAGAGTTTTTTTTCACTATAGGGCGTGTGCACTTGCCTTTCAGAGAGAGACATAGAGAAAGAAAGTGAGAAATCACCCCCCAGGGGGGATGGTCACGCCACAATCCCTTCTCCTCCATTCTCCTCTCGGGATCTTGGACACGCACGCACACGCGCCTGGCGTGAGTTTTAAGCCACCGGGTCTGGGACACGAACCGCGGTTGACTACGTGTGAGTCCAGCAACATAGCCATTATGCTAACTACTGGTTCCCAAGCCCAGCGTGTTTTTAGCCTGACTGGACATGGGACTTGGACCATGATCAGCATGTAACTTCCAGCTCTGTGGTCTAGTATACTACCAACTGCTCCACAAAGACAGCACCTAATTCCATTTTTCCATGAACTTTTTGAAGTATCCGCACAAGCTGCCCTATGAATAGATCTGGGAGCACATGGCAAGGAACTCTGAGAAGTCTCTAGAAGATGAGAATGGGCTCTGGCTGACAGCCAGAAATAAAAAGAGATGTTGGTCCCAGTCACAAATATCTGAATTCTACAACAAACACGAAAGCTTAGAAGAGGATCTTGACCTCCAGAAAGGAATACAGCCCAGCCAATACCGTGAATAGGCCTTGTGATATGCTAGCAGAGGAGCAAGCTCTGTCATCCCTCCAAACGTTCACTAGCAGGAAGTTTACCAGTCAGAAATGTGCTCTCATTTTGAGATTTCAATTGTTAAGGTTGAAGAAACAAACTGTGGTGACAGTCCAGACAGAGTAGTTAAGATGAATCACTCTGTGTTCTATGAAGACTACCATGATAAAGATAATGAACTCCACTTTTAGCATTCACCTCAGAAAGACTACAAAAACAACAAAATGTCTTAATGTAATCTGATAAAAGTAAATAAAGTGTCATTAAAGTTTCTTCCATCTAAAATAGTCATTTTCAATACTAAATAGGAACACTGATTTCATTTAGCATTCAATTTTTACTCGTAGAGGAGACTCATTTGTGATCATCCTTATTTTCTCTTTCAGAGAAAAAATTATTCAAAATAATTTTTGCTTCATTTTAAATATTAAAACCACCTTTGAATAACTTCATTTTTCTTGGAAAAGGTTTTTCTTTATCTATAATTTTTATTGTGGTAAAATTTGCAAGATGAAACTTGCCATTATAACCACATAAAAGTACAATTAGTGGCATTAATTACATTCATTATACTGTGCAATGATCACTGCTATTTATTTTCAAAGTTTTTCCTTGCCATAAACAGAAATTCTGCAGCCATCAAACAAAAATTTCTTATTCCGTTGTCCACCAATCCTCCAACCATACATAATTTACATTCTGTATCTATGAGTTTGCCTAATTGGAATTACATAATATTTGTCCTTTGGCATTTGGTTTATTTTACTTAGCATAATGCTTTCAGGGTTTAACCATATTGTGTCATACATCAGAACCTTGTTCCTTTTTATGACTGAATAATATTCTGCTGTATGAATATACATTTTATTCATTCATCAGATGATAAACTCCCAACTTTTGGCTATTGTAAATAATGCTGCAATGAACTTTGGCATTCAAATATCTGTTTGAGTCCCTATTTCTAGTTTTTGGCATGTATAACTAAGATTTTAATTGCTGAGTCATATGGTAGCTCTATGTGTAGCCTTTTGAAGAGCTGCTAGATTTTTGTCCACAGTGGTTGCACCATTTTACATTTCCATCAGCATCATATGAGAGTTCCAGTTTCTCCACATTCTCATCAGCATTTGTTATTTTTATTTTGTTAAAAAAAATCTAATGGGTGAGAAGTGGTATATCATTGCGGTTTTGATTTGTACTACCCTCATGACTAATCTTATTGAGCATCCTTCTGCTCAATAAACATTTGCTTATTAAACATTTTTATATCTCCTAAAGACGAATGTTAATTTAAATCTCTTGTTCATTTACTGAGTCTTTTTGTTGTTGAATTTTAGGGGTTATTAATATGCTCTAGGTATTAATAAGAAGAATATATTAGATACAAAATTCAAAAATATTTTCTCCATGATGTATGCTATTTTTAACTTTTTTAATAATCTTTTTTGATGCACAGCTTTTAATTTTGATAAAGTCCAATTTTTCTATTTTTTCTTCAATTCATGTTTTTGTGTCATATCTAAACATCTATTTTCAAATCCAAGTTCATGAAAAGTTCTACCTATGTTTCCTAAGAGCATTATGGTTTTAGATCTAATATGTAGTTATTGATTCAATTGAATTAATTTTTGTACATGGTGTGAGGTAGAGATCCACTTGATTCTTTTGCATGTGTAAATTCAGTTGTCCCAGTACCATCTGTTGAGGAGTCTATTATTTCCCATTGAACTGACTTGACATCCTTGTCAAAAACCTAATTGATCTTAGTTATATAGGTTTCTTTCTGGACTATCAATTCTATTCCATTGGTCTATATATCTATCTGTATGACAGTATTACACTGTTTTGATTACCACAGTTTGAAGTAAGTTTAAAAATCCAAAAAATTGAGTCCTCCAACTTTGTTCTTCTTTTTTATGAAAGAGGCCTATATAGGAGCTTCTTGTAATTCCATATGAATTTGAGAGTCCAACATTCTATTTTTGCAAAACATATTGTTGGCATTTTAAAAACTGACACATGATAATTGTGCATATTTATGGGATACTGTTTGATTTTTCAATATGTGACTATAATATGTACCAATGAGATCAGAGTAATTAATGTATTCATCATCACAAACATTTATCATTATGTTGGGAACATTCAAAATTCTCTCTTTTAGCTATTTTAATATAGAGAATAAATTATTGTTAACTATAATTACCTTACTGTGCTACAGAAACTGGAACATCTTCTTCTTATTTAACTATAATTTTGTATCATTAACCACAATCTCCCTATCCTTCTCCCTACCCACGCCTCACTCACCCTTCTAGCCTCTAGTAACCATTGCTCCATTACCTACTTTCATAAGGACTAACTTTATTTTTTTAATTTTTAATTTCTATATATACATGAGAACATGTGATCTTCCTTCTCTTTGCCTGGCTTATTTCACTTAACATAATGTCTTCCAGGCTCATCCACATTACTTTCAAATGACAGAAGCTCATTATGTTTAATGAAAAAATTCATTAAAAATTTCTCTGGCTAGATCTTTTTTTTTCTTTTTAGTTTTAAACATATTTTTGTATTAAATAATTATTTTATTTAATTTTATTCATCTTTTTATTTATTTTATATTCATTCACTTAATATCATTACAGCATACAAAATGAATTTTCCCATCCAGAATACATTGACTATTGGTCCAATCAAAGATATTACCATAGCTATTATCTCCAACAGATAATTTTCCATTTTGTGTTTCTTAACTGTTTTACTTCTTTCTTTCTTTTTTTTTTTTTGCCTTAATTCCTTCCCTCTCATCCTCTGCCACTTCCCACCCTCCTTCTACACTGTCTCAGGTGTCCACAATTGCTCTCTATATCTTTTTATTGTCCAATATTTCTGTTTCTGCCATAGAGTGAAGACATTTAGTATATATTAAATAGGGACATACAATGCTTCTCTTTCATAGTCCGACCTGCTTCACTTAAGAGTAAATTTTCCATATTTGTCCACTTTATATCAAATGCTACAATCTCATTGTTTTTTATGGCTTAGTAGTATTCCACAGTGCCACACTTTTTCAATCCATTTGTCTGTTCATGGACATTATATGGGTTGGTTCCATGTAAGACAATTGAGAATAATATCCCAATAAACATGTGCAAGTGCTTTTCTAACTGGGTGCATTCCTATTCTTTGACTAGATACCCAGGAGTGGAATTGCTGGATCATATGATAGTTCTATTTGCAGGCCTTTGAGGAATCTCCATATTATTCTCCACAGTGACTGTACTAATTTACATTCCCATCAACAGTGTAGGAGAGTTCCGTTTTCTCCACAACCTCACCAGCACTTTTCATTATTTTTTTAATCTTAGTCATTCTGCCTGAGGTGAGGTGGTATCTCCTTGTGGTTTTAATTTACATGTAACTTAGGATAAGGGACATTGAGCACTTTTTCATGTGCTTTTTGGCTGTTTGTATGTCTTCTTTAGAGAGTTGTCTCTTCAGCTCCTTAGCCCATCTTTTAATTGGGTTGGTTATTTTTTTTTTTTCAGTTGAGCTGCTTGAGTTTACTGTAAATTCTGGTTATCAGTCCCTTATCTGAGACATACTTTGCAAATATATTCTCCTATTCCAAGGGTTGTCAATTCACTCTAATTATTGTTTCTTTTGCTATGCAGAAGCTTTTTAACCTGATATAATCCCACTTGTCTATTTTTGGGATCATTGCCAATGCTTTGGGGTCCTACTTAAGAAATCTTTGCCTACTTCAGTGTCTCCAAAGGTTTCCCTGGTGTTTTCGAATAGTAATTTTTTTATTTAATTTTATTTATTAATTCATTTTTTTTTTAAAGTTTGATGAGAGAGAGAGAGAGAGAAAGTGAAACAGCAAGCCACCAGGTCTGGGAACTCAAACTGTGGTCGGCCATGTGAAAGTGTCCAGCGCCTTAACCACCACACCACCTGCTGGTCCTTCTACCAGTAGTTTTATAGTTTGAGGTCTTAGACTTAGATCATTGATCCATTTTGAGTTTATTTTTCCTATGATAATATTGAAGAGCAGTTCTGAAATTGAGCATCTTTGTTTTGCTTCCAGATATTAGGAGAAAAAGCTTTTTTAATCCTTCAGTATTGAGATGAGGTAAACTGTGAGTTTTACATAAATGCTCGTTATCATGATGAAGTTCTTTTCCATTCCCCATTTGTTTGTTTGTTTGCTTTTTTCAGAAGAGGAGCATGCATGTACCAGAGAGAGACAGAGACAGAGAGGGAAAAGCACACCCCATGGAGAATGGTCATGCTGAAATCCCTTCTCCTCCATCTCTCCCTCCTTCAGGACTTTGGGCATTCTGAGCATTCAGAAACATGCTCAGCTTTTTTCTCAAGCTGCCAGGTCTGGAACTTGAGCCATGTGGTTGGTCACGTGAAATTCAGCTGCTTTAATCACCAGGCCATGGAGTCAACCCTTATTCATCATAAAAGAGTGGTAGGTTTTCTCAAAGGCCTTTTTTTTTTAATCCATTAAGATGACTATCTGGGTCTTTATCCATTCATCTATTAATGTGGTGCATTTATATTGTTTGATTTCTTTATGTTGAGCCACGTTTGCATTCCTGGATTAAATCCCATTTTGTCATGGTGTCCTTTTAACATGCTGCTGATACAGTTTGCTATAGTATCAGGATTTCTCAACATGTGTTCAAAAGGGGTTATTAGTCTATAATTTAATTTTCTTGTTATGTCTTTATTTGCCTGTGGTACTAGGGTAATAAGGCTGGTCTCATAGAATGAGATAAGAAGTACTTCTATTTTATGGAAGTGTTTGAAAAGTATGATTAATTCTTCCTTAAATGTTTGGTGGAATTTACCAGGGAAATTATCTGTTTTGGGATTTTCCTTAAGTGATGTTAAATTACTAATTCAATCTCCTTACTAATTGTAGATCTATTGGGACCTACCAGTGGCATGGTGGTTAAGGGTGCTGGACTCCCACATGGATGACCGTGGTTCAAGTCCTGGACCTGGAGGCTTGCTTTCTCATTTTCCCTCTCTCTCTCACTCTCGCTTTCTCCCTCTCTGGTCAAATTAAAATAAATAAATAAAGTTAAATAAAACAATTCTTAAAAAAAAAAAAAAGTTTTAGGGGCCGGCAAGTGGCGTGGTGGCTAGGGCACTGAACTCCCACATGGCCAACCATGGTTCAAGTCCTGGAGTTGTAATTCTTTAAAAAATGTAGGTCTATTCTTTTTCTTCATTATTCAGTCTTAGTAAGCTATGCATTTCAAGGAATTTGTCTATTCAGTCTAGATTGTCCAATTCTTTCTATTTCCATGTGGTCAGTAATATGTCCCCACTTTCATTTTTATTTTCGCTATTTTTATCTTTTCTTTTCTTTGCCAATCTAGTTAAAATTCTGTCAATTTTGCTGATCTTTTTAAACAACCAACTTCTGGTTTCATTGATTCTTTTTATTGTTTCTCTATTCTCTATTTTTTTTTTAAATCTCAGCTTTAATCTTCATTATTCCCTTCCTCTGCCAGATTTGGGTTTAGTTTATTCTTCTGTTTTCTCAAGTGTAAATTTAGGTTACCAATTTGACGACTTCCTTCTTTTTTACCGTAGGCATTTACAGTTATAAGCTTCCCTACGATCATTACCTTTCTTTTGTCCTATAATTTCTGGTATGTGTGTTTTCATTTTCATTCATCTCTAAGTACTCTCTATTTCCCTTGTGATCCCTTCCTTAATCACTGGTTATTCCAAAGTATGTTGCTTAATTTCCACATATTCCTTAATTTTCTAGTTTTTCTTCTATTACTGCATTCTAGTTTTACTATATTATTGTCAAAGAAGATATTTCAGATGATTTCAATCTTTTTGTAATTTTAGACTTGTTTTATAATCTGGCATATGGTATATCTGGAGGATATTTCATATTGAAAAAAATGTTTATTCTGCCATTGTTCAGTAGAGTGTTCTATATAGGCGTGTTAGATGTAGTTGGTATATGGTGTTTTTCTATTCAATAATGCTTTCAATAGGTGAAATTTAGTATTATCATATTGGAATCAAATAACTTCCTGAAAAAAAAAAGTCATCTCTCTCACCCTCAAAGTGGCCTCACATTCTCTAAAGGCAACCAATACAAACTTTACTTCCCTACTAATTAAGGTGTTTATATCAAGGGAATCATGATATCATTTTATATGTTGGAGAACTCAAGCCATGCAAGGTAAATGCAGTTAATCTTCATCTTTCATTCGTAGGACACAAGAATGGGGCTGGTTTCAGAACACAGACATCTGATACATAGGCCTGAAATTACACCAGTAATTTTGAAACTTCTTTCAAAAGCAAAATACTATTCAAAGACATTCTTACATGGAAACCAAATATATAAATTGGTTTAGGGATATCTCCCAGAACAGAGGAAATCTTTCTAGTTTTCCTCTATCTCATCCTCTTCCTCAAACCTTCCTCATCATACCAAGAGGTATGAAAAACACTGCCCTAGATAATGAACTTTGAGGTTAGAAGAAAGGACAGAGATTCTTGCCTCAAAACATTTCTAATCTCTCTTCCTCTGGGACAATGGCAGCCACCAATTTTATCTAGAGTACTAAGTCATGCACAGAAATAGATAAAATGTGAAGAAACACAGACACATGGCTCAGAGTTGTTCTCTTTAGCATAAGTTGTCCAAAGCTCACATTAGCTTCAACAAAAAGTTTTTCTAGTGCAGTGTCCGCATTCATCTTACTTCCAATCTTCCATGCACCAAACAAACAAAACCAGCATAGTGTAAATAAACATTTCCTCTCTAATGCAAAATGCCTAAAGGTGGTAAAAGAAAAAAAAAAAAACTGACTTGGAGGTAAAGCCCAACTTCATCTTCATTAGCCAGAATTTGTAACTAGTCACATCTTTACAAAGTGTAGGAATCAGGCATTAGGCCATGAGGACAGAGGTCCTAAGACCGGCATATGTGATCCTACCTCATAAAAGAAAGCTTTCATTCAAATCTATAAGGCAAGTTCATCTCCAAACTGGGAAGCCTTGGCCTACATTTAGGAGAGCAAGCACAGGCCAATAGAGGGAAGTTCAGTCTTTATAAGGGGATAGAAAGAATGTCACCAGGTGGCATAATGGTTATGTCGCTGGACTCCCACATAGTCGGACCCTATGGCTTGATACTCATACTAAGTGCATGTGTGTGAGTGCCTAGGATCCCAGGAAGAGAACGAAGGAGAAGGGATTGCAGCCTGACCATCCCCTGGGAGTGGGAGGGATTCCCCACTTTGTATCTCTCCAGTGAGTGCACATGTCCTGTACCAAAAATCTCTAAAAAAAAGAAGAATGCCACCAGATATCTGGAGTATACAGTCACAGAAAGACTGACTGAAGAAGACACAATGAGCTAGGCACATATCCTGCAGGGAATGGAAAATCAGAAACCACTCATTTATTCTACAATTTTTGTTGAGCAATCTCTATAAGGTAGGCACTGTTCCAAGGTGGAAAAGTCCATAGCAGTCAGAGGAACGTGTGGTTAGGAGAAGCACAGGATTGATAGAATCACATGATGGTGAGATCCATCATTGACTAGGCTACAGAACGTACACATCTCTGATGCTGATGGAAGAAACAGAAGGGAGAGCCAATGCCAAATGAGAAGTGGCAGTGAGTCCCAGGTTCTGGTCCTACCTCTACTACTTCTTTGTTGTGGGACTTAGAGCATGTTAGTTCCTGACTGGTTCCTAGTTGTCTTTTCTTTGAATTGAGACAGGTTGAAGAGACCAGAGTCTTCTCCTCTCACAATCTATAGGTGTAAAGACTGGAAAATAAATACCAAACTGCATACACGTTCTAGTACAGACTATAAGCTTCAACCTCTCTTAATGCTGCAGTTACAAAGATGATGATGATGATAATGGAATATCCAATGATGATAGCAGCTAGTGTTCATTTATTTAATGCTTACTAGGTCCAAGGTACTCTTCCTATATGATCATTTTCATGAGTTAATTTTAATTTTATGGGACAGTATTCTGAATTGCAATTCATAGTTTATATTCATGTATCTATACATACTTGAAAAGGTTAAAATCATGTTAAATCAACACTTTAACATAATTCTATGCTATCCTTACTCTGAGGTAATCATCTTAAATGAAATCTGTCAACTACCAGCATAGTTTCTGTTGGATGCTACTAAAATGTTTTGATGCATTGAGTAAAAAATTCACTGAATGTTATCATGATAGAGAGACAATCCAAACAATGTGGTATGTTATCAGTAGAATAGTAGCCAATTTAAAGCATTTAGCATTCTAGTTTAAAAAGTGCTTTCCCAGGGACCAGCAGTGAGCATAATGGCTATGTCGCTGGACTCCCATGTAGTTGGCTGCGGTTCGTGTCCTGGACCCAGTGGCTTAAAACTCATGCCGGGCATTTAAAGCATTTAGCATTCTAGTTTAAAAAGTGCTTTCCCAGGGACCAGCAGTTAGCGTAATGGCTATGTTGCTGGACTCCCATGTAGTCGACTGTGGTTCGCGTCCCGGACCCGGTGGCTTAAAACTTACACCGGGCGTGTGTGCGTGTGTGCCCAAGATCCTGAGAGGAGAATGGAGGAGAAGGGATTGTGGCATGGTCATCCCCCCGGGAGATGATTTCTCACTTTCTATCGCTCTGTCTCTGTCTGCCTGGCAAGCGCACGCACCCTATAGCAAAAACCTCTCCAAAAAATAAATAAATTTAAAAAATTTAAAAAGTGCTTTCCCATATAGTCTTTCATTGTGATTTGGTTTTGATCTTCTTAACAACTCTAAAATAAACAAGGCAAGTATCATCCTGATTGTAACAGTGAGGGCATCTCAGGCTCAGGGAGTTATGTGCTTAAGGTTACCCAGAAAATAGGTGTCAGAATCAAGAACATAACCAGGTTCTCTCATCCCAAATCTAGCATCTAATACATACATTTCTTAGATTTAGAAAATTATTTAACATTTCTCTCTACTCAGTACCTAATATGTACCAGAGGCTGTATAGACTGCATATAGAAGTAAGCAAATCAAGTAAGGTTATATAAGATTAATAAATAAATTAATTGATCTTGGCTGTTATAGTCTTTTCTTATATAGCTCTTGAGAAGAGAGAGAAAGTATAAGATATGATAACACAGATTTTTCTTTCATGGGCACTATGCTAGACTCCATCCACACAGTATAAAACCTGAAGATATTTTGAGCAAGGCAAGTTGGAGGTTAGTGGCAAACTTAGAAGCAGGCCTGGGAAGAAAAACACAATTAGACAGGGATTATTCAATTAAGATCTGTCAGCAGTGCCTCTGGAGAGCAAATTGTTCCAGACAACTCTTTTTATTTTCCTTTTTGAATTTAAAGGCAGCAACAGCAACAACAAAAAGAGATGAAGGGGGTCCCCCAAAACAAGCTGAGACACTATAGTTCTAGGGAGAAACACAAAGATTTAATCAGCAGCTCCACATACTTAGCTGCCTGAGGAGATGGTAGTGCTTTTTCTCATTGAATTCAAAGGCAACAACCCCCTAATTTTTCCCCCATGTTTTGGCAAGAAAATTATAAGTAACTGTGCCCCCTGGGTTTGGCATGAGTCTAAATACAGGCGAGTGTACGTAACCCCAATGTGTGAATGCTGTCATTTAGAGACCTATGTGGCACTCAGCATCTGGGGTGGGAGGAGAGGTAGGGGTCCTTAGCCAGATGCTCTGTAAGAGCCATCTAAGCTCATGTGGTTGATTTACAAAATGTGTTTTGTCCTGGCCAGACTTACTCTTTCTTGCTGGATAGGGCACAGTGCCAACCTAGCAATACTCTGGCATCTACATAGAGGTATGGTAGGATTTTCTCACATACCCAGTTCCATCATGGCATCTGTGGTGACTCAACCTGTCCATTTCATACATAGCATGGATGAATTTAAGATGACAGTTTCAGGCCTGTGTCCTGTGGCCTAACCAGTTATATCACCAATACACACCCCTGGGCATAGGGTAATGAAGTGAGAGGGGGCAACTCTGTGCAAGACAGCCCACTACTGGAAATAAAGGTCATGCCAAATCTGCAAGAGCCTAGCAATTATCCAAGCTATCAAATTCTGAAGAGCTGCCCTGTTTTAGGTGTGACCAAGCAAAATGACAGCCCATCAAGGTCCTATAGAAAAAGGTCTCTAAATAATTTCCTACGTGATCTAGAATAGGGGCTCAGTCAACATTTTTTTTTCTCTTTAGTTTTGCTATAGGGCATCTGCGCTTTCCAAAGAGAAAAAAGAGAAAGAGAGAGAGAGAGAGAGAGAGAAATTACCCTCCAGAAAGGATGGCCAACTACAATGATTCCCAAGCTGCTGGTCTGGGACTCGAGCCATGCAGTCAGCCATGTGTGATCTAGTGCTTCAACCTCCAAATATCTGCTGGCCTGCAATCAACATATTTTTAAGGTTTATTTTATTAATGACAAAGAATGTGTATGCATGTAGAAGATAGAGAGATAAAGAGAGAGGCAGCCTCAACAGGATTCATCACACCACAGCCCCCTTCCCTGGCCTTCCAATTCATTGAGATCTTGGGGCACACACGCATATACCTAGCGTGATTTCAAGCTCTGTTCTGGTGATCTGAACCCAAGGTCAGCCATATGACTTCCAGCCCCTCAGTTCAGTTTGCTACTAGCTATGTCACCAGGCTGGGCCTCAGTCAATATTTTTAATTGAAATGCTTCCCTTTAGCTATCCTTAAAATAATGGCCGACACAAGAGGTCCCTGCCATCTCTGATGCTCTAAGTCATTAAGAGAGTTCTACTTTCCTCTACAAACAGAAAAATAAAAGAAATAGCCACGGTTTCCCCACAGGGTACCAAGTACTTTTTCATCCATCACTTAGCTTCATCCCCATCTTACCACTCACCCCTGCTCTCTAAAACTTTGACCATCTAGTTGAATTAGAAATAAGACATTGAAGTGGGTCCAGGTATCCGTTTATCTTTGTTTTCTGCTGGAAAATCTTAAGGGAGTAATTGAAGCTTAAATATAAAAGCATGGGCAGCACCGACACCAGTGCTCAGGAGTCTGAATCAGCATCCCATATGACAGGGAATAACAGTAATCGAGGATATTTCTCAATAAGAACCAACTAGGAGCCAAAGCAATAAACAGGGTGTGGCAAAACATGCTATAATATGACCAAAATGGACAAGGAAACATGTGGCGCTGCAGCTGATGAAAAGGAACACAAAATGAGACTCAGAAATAAGACAACCACAAACTAGGAGCTCAGGGTTCACAGAACCACTCTGTGGGAAGCAGAGCCAGCCTCCTGGGAGTTTTAATAAGAAGAGAACTACCTCAGCAAATTACCTGGTGAAAACAAAGATTTGGCTTGAATAAATGGAGATACACAGGCATCCTCACATCAAACAAAAGAGAAACAATAATTTTTTATTTACATTTAATCACTGTACTTCCTTACGGTGTACATAATAATTTTTCCCAGAATGAATACAATGAATATTAGTCTAGTCCAAGACATTACCATACACATTATCATCCACAGATAGTTTTCATTTTTGTGTCTGTTAACTGTTCTTTCTTCTACCCTTTACTGTCCCTCTCCCACTTTCCACTATCATATTAACAAACACAATGCTAAAAATAAGTCATCACCTTTTTAAAACACTTTTCTCTGGAAGGGCATGTTATTTAGAAGAATTGGGATCTATTTCTGAGTTTGTCACTTACTAGCTTTGGAATCTTGGGCAAATCACTTACAATCTCTGAATCTCTATTTTTTTCATCTGCAAAGTGGAGACAATTGTGCCTTCCCTACCTACTTCACAGGGCAGTGTTAGGGAAAGTAAGAGGAAGAGAAACTCACACCATCTAGGCTACTCCAGATAAATATGTTGGGGAATGAGAGCTGAGCAAAAGGAGTTGCCCTGATCTTTTACCTTAGGAGAGGGTCTGTGAAAGAGGAATCAAATGCCCTTAGGACCTATGCCAAATGTGAATATCAGATAACCTCTAAGAGTTGAAGAGGCTCTTTAGAATCTCACATTCCCTCATTCACAGCTCACGTGAACCAAAGGGGCTTCAGTTGACATTTTCTCACAGTATTTGCTGAAGTTCAGATTTACACCAAGAAACTTATTGCTCAAAGCATTTATTCCCTAAACTTTGTTCCTGATTTTTTTTAAAAGTCATTTTATCCATACTAGTGAGAATTGGATGAAAGGCAAAGTTATCACTTGGTATTATTGAGATGCATTCAGATTTTCATCTATAGCTTATTTCCTCTTCCTAAAATACAGGCCAGGAATAAAAGACTATAGTTACACAAAAGGTATGTAACACATTGGTATCTCTCAGAAAAGGACAGATACAATATCCACTATGCACAGTTGTAAGATTGTAGGGAGTAAGTCAATATGTATTGATTGGAATTCCAAATAACTGAAATGAGGCATCTAAAGGAATCCTCCTGTGGATTCACTTAATGACATAAAAATGGATCAGTCACTGTAACACAATGCCATCAAGACCCTAGTATAAAGCCTCTCCTCCACAGAGCAGCAGTAGGAAGACATTCACAGGAGTGAACAATGGTACCATTAGTCTATTTACTCACAGATACCTTTCCTGGCTCCTTAAGAGAATGGAAGGTATTGAAAATTGGCATGAATTATGCCTAGTTAAATAAAATACAACTCAATGTCAACATCTGAAGAGAAAAACAGAGCATGTTAGCTTTTAAAAAAAGATGTTGTTGAAACTTGGTTGTGATAGATCAGGTACTCAAGAAGCAGATCCTGAGCCAGGAATTCTTTGGGGGACAATGAGAGTAAGCAGGAGAGAGCAGAGGAAGGGGCTAACAAAGCAAAATGGTGGTGAAAATTCATTTGGTATGTTGTAATGACATATATTGATTGAATGTAAAATAAGTAATTAATTAAAATTAAAATAAAAAAGAGACACATGCATAGTTTTCTCATAATACACATTTTCTATTAACTCTTGAAGATCCCTTGTATACACTCAGAAGTAGGATTACTGGCTCATATGGTAATTCTTTATCTTTTAAATTTATTTATTTTACATTCATTCACTATATATCATCACAACATACAAAAAGCTATTTCCCATCCAGAATACACTGTATATGAGCTTAATCAAGGATATTATTCTATGTGTTATCAACAAATACTTTTCTATTTCTTGTTTCTTATATATTTTGCTTCCCCCCACATCCCTTGATTCCTTACTTCTCACCCTCTGCCATTTCCCACCCTCCTCCCACACTGTTTCTGGTATCTATAGTTGCTTCTCATACCTTCTTTTTCACATGTTATTGGTTCACAAAATATCTTAATCTAAATACTTTCAATAGCAAGTTCAGCTGATATTTACATATCTGCGAACATATCTGCCTTTAAACATGAAACTCGGTGACATAGAATGAACGTACTATAAAGTAGGACCTAGCTGAGACTATGTATCTTACTGCAGTTATTATTTAGGTGTGTGTGTGTGCATATGAGAGAGAGAGAGAGAGAGGTCAATTAAAATACATCTTTAAAACATAAATAATCTGTGATCTCAGTTGGAGCCTAGTTTTAACCTGATCCTACAGGTAATGACCTACAGGATTGGTCCTACCGTGAGGCAAAACGGTTGAACAGTCATTGACTGTGAGTAGTTCCCAGGGCTCTGGCTACAGAGAACAGGGTAACTATGAACCTTACTAACCAACAACCAACATAACCAGTAGATAAAGGTACATTCACCCGGTCAACAGAATCTGGGCAGGCCACTAACAGTGTCCACTACACTGGGTGAACATCATCAGATACCTGTAAACCAAACTTTTTACTATGGGACAGCCAGTTTCCTGGCCACTCCTTTGAACATATTTTATACTATTCTTTGCCTAGGTCACTCCATTCTGGCCACATTGGGTAAACCATCATGCTGAGGTCTACGAACTTACTATTCTCTCTGAACTCACTCTTTC
>NW_006160229.1:2946962-2958590 GCF_000334495.1 Tupaia belangeri chinensis | reverse complement strand
TTCCTTGGCCTAGAGCTTTCTTTGTGAAGATATATATATGCATCACCACCGCACCTACTTCATTTCAATATTCAGATGCTGTCTTCATGTAGCCTTCTCTAATCCACCCACAAACTTTGGAGGGAACCAGCTACTCTTGCATTGGCACCTCTTACTTCCTGTCTTAAATATCATTTCTGAGAGGGTAGGAGTTTTTGTCTTTCTTAAAAAGTTAATATTTGCCAATGTATCTCCAGTGCCTAGAACCATGCCTCGATTATTAAATATTTGTTAAATAAATGAATGAATGTCTCTCTAATATTACTACCTTCTCCCTAAGCTTGAGCTAACTGGAGTATATTTCCAATGTTCACATTTTCCCCTCTATTTCATCTAAACCATTTCCAGTGCATTAGGTTTGTTTTTAAAAACATTTATAGTAATGGTCTTGTTTATTCCCACTTCATATTTTCAAATGTTCACCAAATCAACTACAGTCATTGCATCCACATGGGTTATGAGTCATATTTGTTTTGAAAGTGAAAATGCTTAAAGCTACCAATTCTCCCAGTCATGAGGGACAAGATATTACAAGAAAGAATCCACTATTACTTTCTGAGTGAAAAAATAACATCCAAGTGGAATGAGGGTTGTATATCCTAAAAGGGACCTAACCCTCTCAACACTCCCCAGCAAGATGTATCTGAACGAAAACTCATGAAGCTTCTATTAACAAAAGATATTCAATATACTACTCATTTTAGGAAACATAAAATAATGCATGCTACTTTTTTCCTTCCTTCTACAATATACAATACAGTGTTTATGAACAAAATCAATACTTATTGAATGAGTTTCTTGGGCCCGGAATGAAAACGAAATCATTGTACTTCTGCATACACAGAACATATTTTAAAAAGCCACGTTTTACTAACTGGTTCATTTCAGTGAGCCACAAAAACAGAACTGCAAACTCCTAAACTTTCTGAAGAAAAGGTTTTCTTTAACCCATTTTCAGTTGCCAAGGTGCTCAGCAATGACTCCAAATAGTAACGTTAGGACCTTAGGCTCCCTTTGTAGTTGTTTCCTCAACTACAAAGTGGGATAATCTGTCATTGGGGTTGTTCTGAGAAGCCTATGAGATTGTGAATGTGAAAGGACTCTACAAAGCATAATACATATACAAGGTTTGAGGTAAATCTGGCCTCAATAGACCTCTAAAATTCAGCATGTGTGAGAGTTGTGTTTTGTGGCTTTAATTACTCAAAGGAAAAGAAAAACAGAGCAGGAGGATAAAAAGGCCTTGTAAATTATGACCACAAAGTGCTAAGGACACAGTGTTAGAAAACTGGGATTTAATAGTCACTTGACATCTGAAATGAGCAGATGTGGTCAATCTGCTCTTCTAAATCCAATCTTGTGCTTTTGTATCTGTTAAACAACTATAACTGGGCATTGTGCCAGGAAGGAAACTTTGGCCTTTATCCCAGACTGCTTCTTTGTCTCTGGGCTGGTGTCATCTACTTCATTCTAGGTGGATGAGTAGATGCAACGTATCACGGTGGCTAAGTACGCAGGTAATGGGGGCAGCCTACATGGGTTTGCATCCTAAAGCCCTGAATTACTGAGCAAGCTTAAAAATGCTGCACAACCTCCCTGAGTCTTGGGATCCTCATTTGGAAAATGGGCAAATGAACATGAGTATTTACTTCATGCATATGGTTGTTGTCAGGAATAAGTGCATGAAGTATGTAAAAATGTCTATCCCATAGGTTCAAAGGGCCAGCTATAAATGTCATAGACATAAGCTATGTCTAAATTCTGATTTTGTTTCAACTTTACCTTTTACAGTCCCAGTGTTCAATAAGCATTATGGAAGCCCTCCCGGGTTGCTGGAATCAAAGCTAAGCTACCCCTTCTGACCAACCTGTCATGGATATGACTGACCAAACCTGTTCTTTGTTGAGCTGTAATGTGACACCATGGAAAGAGCACTCCACTTGGAGTCAGAAAACTTCAAGTTTCAGCCCCACTGCTTACTAGCACTGTGACAAGAACATAAGCTAATTTATTTTATAAGCTGTGGTGATCTACAGTGAGTGAGACTGTATCCAAATGTGTTCCTCTAGTCCCAGCACCATGACTTGAACCTACTAGGTGCTCACTAATGACTCGATAAATGAATTAAAGATATGAGAGTATGTTTGAGTCTAAATTTCCTTATGTATTCAAGGGGAAACAGTAGTTGAGATACCTATCTTTCAGGGTATCTTCAGATGAGCACTGGCTCCTATAGGAACCTCTCCAACCCACCTTCAACCCCAATATTAATTCTACCAGTTGTGACTCACTTTTACCTTTCCTCTGCCTAATAGAAAGTCTCTCAATGTTTCTTCTCCTTCTTCTATCTTCTTGCTTAATGTTTATTCAACCATCAATCCTCAGATCAAAAGGCCCTTTCTCTGACTCTTCAGACCTCCTCCTACTATTCTAGCACTCCTCATATGCCATCCATGTAACTCATATTATATTTGTATGATGATTTCAATCTTATCACTAAACTAAATACCATCAGGCAGGGCCCATGTTTATCTTGCTCATCACTATATTTCTTTTTTTTTACATTTTTATATTACATTTAATCACATGTAACTTTACAGTATATAACATTTATTTTTCCAACATGATTATCATACATATCAGTCAAGACAAAGACATTACTATCCACATCATCATCATCAAATAACTTTTCTTTTTTTTCAGATTATTATTATTATTATTTATTCTCAGTATTGTTCATTTAACATTCAATCACTATATATCATTTGACTTGTAAAGAGAATTTACCCAATATGGAATACCTCTCAGACCAGTCCAGTTGAGAATGCTACACATGCTATCGTCAACAGGTAATAAACCATTTTCTGTGTTCCACAAATGTCATGCCTCTCTATTTGTTCATGTCCTATCCTTCTCTATATTCTTCCCTACTCCCCCACCCTCATTCCACACTGTCTTCAGCATCCATAACTATTATCACTACTTTTATGCCTTCCAATACTTCAATCTCTACCACTGAGTGAAGACAGTCAGTATATATTAAGTGGATACATGCAATATCTTTCTTTCATAGCCTGGCTTGCTTCACTCAGCAATAAATCTTCCATATTTGAATACTCTCTATCAAATTGCAGGGTCTTGTTGATTTTTATGGCTGAATAGTATTCCATAAATTCTATGTGCCACACTTTTTCAATCCATTCATCTGTTTGTGGACATTTGGGTTGGTTCCATGTCTTGGTGATCGTGAATAATGCTGGAATAAAAATTGATGTACAAGCGCTTTTCCAACTGAGCATTCTGGAATTGTTGGATCAAATGATAGTTGAAATGGTAGTTCTTTTCAAAAGTCAAATGATAGATCTTTGAGAAACCTCCATATTGTTTTCCACAGTGGCTGGACCAATTTACATTCCCACTGACAGTGTAGGAGAGTTCCCCTTTCACCACACCCCACCAACGCCTATCACTTTTTATATTTTTAATCTTCACCATTCTGACAGGGGTTAAGTGATATCTCATTGTGGTTTTAATCTGCATCTCCCTTATGATGAGTGATGTTGAACATTTCCTCATATGCTTTTTGGCTATTCATATGTATTCTTTAGAGAGATTTCTTGTTCAGCTCATTTTCTCATCTTTTAATTGAGTTTATCTTTTCTTTCCTTTTTTTTTTTTTTTTTTTTTTTTGTAACCAGGTAAGTTGATTTGGGATTATTGCCCATGTTTTAGAAGTCTTATTTAAGAAGTTTTTGCCTGCCTCAATTTCTCCCAGAGTTTTCCCAGTGTTTTCCACAAGTAGTTTTATAGTTTGAGGTCTTAGGTTCAGATCTTTGATCCATTTTGAGTTGATTGCCTGCATTGTCTGTGACAAGAGGTCCAATGTTAGCCTAATGGGATAATCTTTATAAGTAACTTGATGTTTCCCTCTAGCCCATTTTAGTATCTTGTCTTTGTGATTTTGGCCAACCTGGCTATTATGTGCCTTGGAGAGAATCTTCTGGGGTTGAGTCTATGCGGGGTCCTATGTATTTCTTGGGTCTGGATATTTGAATGCTTCTCTAGGTTTGGAAAGTTTTCTTGCAGGATTTCATGGAATAGATTATCAATGCCCTTATTATTTTCTTCCTCTTCGAGAATACAATTATCCAGATGTTTGGGCATTTGACAGTATCTAGTATTTTATTATTTTTTAAAATAATTATTTATATAATTTTATTTATTCATCCATTTATTTTAATTTGATCACACACACAGAGAGACAAAGAGAGAGAGAGAAAGTGAGAAAGTAAGCCACCAGGTCGGGGACTCGAACTGTGGTCAGCCATGTGGGAGTGTCCAGTGCCTTACCCACCACACCACCTGCTGGTCCCCGGTATCTAGTATTTCTTGTATATTATCCTCATTTGTCTTGGTTGTTTTCTCAGTCTTTTTGAAACTTTTTTCTAGGTTAGAGGTTTTGTCTTCATTGGAGATTCGATCTGTGTGATCTAATGCACTTTTAATACTTTCGAGAGAGGTTTTAATTTCTTGTATCACATTCTTCATCTATAACAATTCCATTGGATTCTTTGTTATGGTGTCTATTTCTTCTTTCAAATTTCAAATTCAAGACTTCCTCATCTCCTGGAGCTCATTGTCTCTTTTCTCTTGCATCTCATTTAATTTGGTCACTATAAGTATTCAATATAAGAATTGTTTATCTGGTATTTCCACAACTTCCATTGTGTTGGCTGTGGGTGAGGTGTAATTGACGATTTCCCTTGGGGGAGAGACATTTTACTGGTTGTTCATATTTCTTGTGCCTCGGTGATTGTTCCTAGTCATCTGGTGATCTATACATTCCTTCCTAAATTATTCAAGGTATCTCTGAGCTTCCAAAGGTGTGCAAGAGTAGGAAATTGTCAATCTCTCTTCTGCTCTGCCTCCTTGTTGCTCATCAGCATCCTGCACTGTTGTCACTGTTCCTGGGTGACCCAAAGTCCTCCTTGTTTCTAAAGAACAGGTGTGTCTGAAACTGAGCTGCTAAGCTTCAACTCAGTAACAAAGAGATGGGATCACTATCCAAAACACCTAAGTCTTGAGAGTCTGAAGGCAAGTGGGGGAGGGGATGAGCTAAGGGTCCTGGCCTTTAAGCTCTGGAGTCACAGGCAGGCCCTTCACTTGACTGGGTGTCTGAATGGGGTGGGAAGGGATACACGTTCATCTCAAAGCCCTAAGAAACAAACCTGAGAGTCCAAAGGCGAGCAGGGGAGGGGATGAGCCAAGGGCCTTGGCCATTAAGCCCTGCAGTTGCAGGCAGCCTCCTTATCACTGTATTTCTTATGTCATGGCCAATTACTAACCCATGTGAACAGCTTAACAAATGCTTGCAGATGAATGAATGAAAATGTGAATGAATTAAAGAGAAACAGAGAAATGAAAATTGTCCTCCTGAAACCAAGCAAGGACCCCCTAATATATTTCCTAAGGTTCTTGAAATATAAGGTCCAATTACATTGTAATGGCCCAGAGTAAGGAGTAAGTCTTTAGACTTTGGTTATGATAATGAAACAACATTGACCATAAGTAAGGGCTATTTGACCTCTAAAACTCTCACTTAGAGGAAAGATAAGGTTTTCATTTCAATATGTAAGATGTTTTGTAGGATGAAAATTTCTAGCTCTGAGCTCAAAGATCCTAGGTTGAATGGCTCCAGAAACCTAGAGAGGAATATGATTATCTAAGGCCTCACCAATCAAGAATGCCCACTAGATGATCACGCCCTCTTGAACCAAATCACTGAACTGATCATGCACCTGGGACATCTGCCCCAACTTTGCCCTTAAAAACTCATGTGGCGAATATATTAGGGAGACCAGGTCTTTTCAGCATGAGCTGCCTGCTCTCCTTGCTTTGCACTTTGCAATAAAGCTATACTTTCCTTCATCACACAATGTGCCTATAGTTTGGTTTTATAGCACTTGGGCGAGCGAACCTGATTTGAGTTCGGTAACACTCCTTTATGGCTTACCCTATTTTATTTTTAAATTTATTTTTATACATTCAATCACTGTACATCACCACAGCTTATAAAATAAATTTTCCCAGCATAAATACAGTGCACACCAATCCAGTTAAAGACATCAAACTTGTTATCATCAACAGACATTCCTCTATTTCTGTTTCCCTTAAATGTCTCGCCTCTCTATTTTTCTCCTTGATTTCCATACTCTCACATGGCTTACCATTTTTAAAGAACCATCTGATTGTTAGTTTAAGAATATCACCACTGAGCCAAGAGTTGATGTGGATGTTAAAGCAGCTGGATCCCACATGGCTAACTAAGCTTACACTTAGATAGATACATGGACCAGATAGATTAAAAGGATCCTCCAGCAAGAATGTTTTTCTGGTTTGAGTCCCAGACTGGTGGCTTGGAAAAAGCTGAGTATTTGTGTGTGTGTGTGTGTGTGTGTGTGTGTGTGTGTGTGTACCCAAAATCCTGAGAGGAGAAGGGATTGTGGCATGGCCATTCTCTTTGGGTGGGAGAGAGGGTGCTTACTCACATACCTCTCACTGTTTCTGGTGAGCCCACATGCCCTATAGCAAAAATAAAATAAAAATAAAAATAAAGATTATCACCACTATGTGGTATCATTCCATTCCAATGTTCTTAGTAATATGATTTTTCCAGTCCTACTATTTAACAGGAGAAATGCATCATAAAATATTCTCAGTTACACAATGTGAGAAAGCCAGCACTCCAACTCATGTTTTGTGGGCACCCATCTGTCTCATTATGATCACAAGAGAACTTTCATATCTTGGGCCCTCATCATTTCTTCTTCCTCTAGAATTTGAGACCCTAAGCTCCCATATCTCAAACTTGGCATGGAATTAGGCTTAGTCCTCTAATGTTCTGGTCTTCTAAGACCCATATTTAGTAGGTTCTCATCTAGAGTGGTGTTTCTCAAACTCCCCAAGGTTGACAGCTGATATTTAGCACTCCATTTGACATAGCAAGGGTGGAGAAGACGAGAGGGTGTGAAGGAAAGACTATGGATAATTTTTGCTTACTTCCTAAGGTATTACCATTTTCCTTTCTTCCCTATGCTCCTGCCTGCTAATTGGACTATAGAAAAGGGAAAACCAGAATTCCACCCAATACTATAAATGCCATGAGCTAGCTCCCTTTAGAGGATCTTTTTTTGAATCCCTACAACATTCCTGAAAATTCAGTATTATTATTACTCTTCTGTTCTGAATGATGAAACTCGATGACCAACCATTCCCATGGCAGCATGCCTATGAATTCCACCATTCTTCTGATATCTTTGTCCACATGAAGCCCTATGTGCAATAACAATGTGATGCATGGCACTGTAATTGCTGTTTTTGCTGACCACCATGAACATAAGAATCATTCATCCAACTAATATTTTTTGAGCACCAAATATGGGCTCAGCACTGTTCTCAGTGCTGGACAAGACAGACATGGAGCTTCAGGAATGGGATTGGGGACAGAAAGACAGAGGTAAACAGACATTACAATACACTGAGTGCTGTCATGCGGGAAATAAAGCACCTCTGGGGATTCACAAGACACCCAGATAATCTATGTGGGAGTTCAGGTGGAGACAAAAGGCATTCTTTCCTGCAATTCAGATAAAAATGCCAAAATTCCAATAAGATAATAATATAAAGCATTTCCAATCCCCTGCACCTGCAAAATGGTCATTTAATCAATAGTTGTCAATTACAAACATGCTCTACATCAAGCATAGTGATTTGCACAGGGGATGCAAATAGAAACAAGGCAAATATGGCTCCTGTACTTAGATATTTGGGTCAGTTGGAGTCAAAGACCCTCCAGCAAGAATGTTTTTCCTCTCAACAGAGCAAATGTCCTTTGATCTGATGCCACCAGGACAAACCCCAAGGTAACAGTAGGGGTCTTTCCAAGAACTGGACATCTCTTTATACTCCCACAACAAGAAAATCTATCAAATCTCCTGGTGTCTTAGAGAAGACAGCATGGGTGGTGTTCACAACATATCCCATAGCTGGGCTTTTTTGAACAGGCCCATAAAGAAAATGACAAATAACTCAAATCAGCAGGCATAGAGAGAGTTCCAAGTAAAATCTTTCTGATTCATATGCCAAAGAACAGAATTATTGCTGTGCCATCCTTGCTTTTAACTGTATATCATAGCTAGAGCAGAGAATTGTCTGTTGTGAAAGAAGAGCTGTGTAGTGCTGAGCTAGAAATTAGGTGCAGGGACTCAAAATGGAGGAAAAGACTAGATGTTAGTCCATATTGGAAACCCATTCATTTTAACATGAAAAGATGTTGTCCAACCTCTTTACCTTTTTGAACTTTTTCTATGTAGGTATTTCAACACTGTATAGATTTGAGATCATTCAACAACATGTTCATTCTACAAATATTTTTTGTAGTACTTGTTAAATATCAAGCACAGTGCCAAGTTACATATGCAATGGTGATAGAGCTTCTCTCTCCCTAAGACATATGGATCACTGATGTTATTAACATCATCCCTTCCATTTTGTATCAAGTTGCACATGCTAGCAGCAACAGAAGTAGCAATGACATAAATAGTATAAACATATAGGGTTTTCTCTTTGTCAGGTAATGTTCTCAATACTGACTCCAAAGAGCATGAGATCCTAGAGCCTCGGAGGTAATTGAGAAAGCCAGGTAGGTCTGATAGTACGAGCAACTGATCTTGCTCTGGTGATACCTACCCCTCTTTCTGTGTCAGAACCCTTTGCTTTTTTGATATATCCTTCTCATTGCATTTTGGCTATTTGCCTCCCAAGTGGGACTCACAACAAATTGATACACAAAGTTTGTCCTTGCATTCATATAATTTTTCCACTTTATACTGAAGTGGTACTTTGGAGATTACAAAAAGTACCCACACATTTACTTATTATCTATCAAAGTCCCCATAGCTCTCTTGTCAGTTGGACTAGGAAGGGATTATCACCCCCCCATTTACAGATAAGGAAGTTGATGCCTTCAGAGTCATAGTAATTTGCCCAAGAGCACACACTAGTCAGCTAATATGTAACAAATCAGGTAGGGTCACCCACTATATTGCCTGTCATGCAATGAGCAGAGATTCCTACTTGAGGATCATTTTAGGCCATCAGTCACTTAGGACTAAAGGCAAAGAACCAGGCCTTAGAGAAAGGCTTTCCCAAAATTCTGTCATGTTCAGTCTCTTGCTAGGAGGATAACTTCGAGTCACTCTGAGTAAGTCATCTAACCTGCAGGTGAGCCACCTGGGAATAGTGCCTAGAATAAGTGTCCAGATAATGTTCACAAAAGAGAAGCAATTATGGTAAACATACCCACAATTGTAACACTGACTCCAGCCCGTCCACAAAATGCTCTTCAGTGCGCTAATCAGACAGAGCCACAATCTGAATGAGCCAAGCAGAGGACCTAGCAGGTCATTTTGCTTATTCATATTTTTATATTAATTATTATTGGCATAATATAGGTCCATCATACCTACCGCCTTATCAGCAATTCCAAACTCCAAACATCTCTGAAGATGAAAAGATATGTATTTTATGGTATTTTAAGACCTGAAATGAACTTATTTGGCAGCAAAATTTGACCTGAACTGTCATGAGGCTTCTTATTATCTTTATTTATCTCACTTTATTACCATTATAATATAAAAAAATCTGTATTCCAAAACACACTGGGCTTTAGGGGTTTGGAGGAAAGACTAAAGGACCTGTTGTACCTATCCTGATACCTTATACAATTCTTCTGACAAGAACATTTAAATAGCTGTGAATATCCTAGGAGTTCATTGGAAAAGAGGCTCTGTGAAAATCAAAGTGATTATCATATAATTTAGAATTGTAGCTATAAGAACGAACTTGTATTATAACAGTGTCAATCTAAGTGGTTGCACTGATAGTAGGATCATTAAAAAAAAAAAAGAAAGAAAGAAAGAAAGAAATTCAACCTATGAGGAAGTCTGGCAAGCCACAAGTGATCCAGCAGGTTTAGCCTAGACTGTGTATCTCACTTTCCGTTAGAAGGGCTCCAGTGGCTGTTGGTGATTCTCCACCAGCGTCAGGGGATGGATGTGGGTTTGAAACTGGCTCCCTTGTGGTCCTCTTAGTCTCTAAATTCTATTTCCTCTGGCAAAGGAGCTGTTTTGTGTTTGCACATATTTGATTTGGAAGAATCTTCTTTCAGGTCCTTCTGACTAATCCCCAGACTCAATGCTTCATTAAAAAAATAATAACAAGAAGAAAACTAGCATCTGAGCTACTGCACCCTACTTATCAGCTTTGTGTTCACAGCACAAAGAGGCATCTGATTATGAAGACTGTGTTATTATAGCAAGGATGTAGTGACAGTTTCACAAATAATTAGAATCTAACTCCCTTTATCAAAATAAGTCAACTAAGTGCATGGTGTGACAGCCTGTTTACTTTGCTAACTCTCTAGTGTACCAAATCCAGTTATTTGTAGCAACTTGTTCCAATTTTCCTGGGAATCTGTAAGGTTGTACTGCACACAGGTACGATCAATACCTTTTAAATGAAGTCTCTAATGATGATTCTTTCAGGTTCAGTCTCCAAACAGAAGCAGTATGGTCTTAGTGGTTTTGAATTTAAACAATACTTTTAGTTGCATCTTATTCATTGGGAGACCAAGTTCCTCCTGCCAAAATGACCCCATAAGTATATTATTGTATCTGTACTGTATTCATAAATAGCACCAGGGAGATTCAGTTCAGCAAGTCTATGAGGATCAAGAACAATAACTAACTCAAGGGAGTAGAAGGCAAATGGTGCATTCAGAAAAACATGAAACAAAAGAGCAACACTTGTTTGCAAAGTTTCCTGATGCTTCACTGAAACTCTTCTGGCCAATCCAATTTATTTGATATTCATGAAATGTAAATTAAAATAAATAAATCCTAACCTACTGGTACTATCCACATAGTAAATCCATTCCAACCACATTCCCATTGAGAATGACATTCACCAGATCAATATGAGGCCATGAATAGAATTTCCCCAAGAGGAAAAGCAAGCACTAACAAAATTCCTTTTTAGACAATACTATATGATATGAGCTAGTGGGCACAGGACTAACTGTATTATCTTACGTGAAATCTATGATCACCATCACACTCCAAGTTACTGAAAGGCAATTAGAAAGGACTTTGCATCCTTTCCTGACTCTGGTCTATGCCACAAGTATGTTCAAATTAACTTCTTTCTGCTTATTGAAGATGTATTATGTTCATTGTGGAAAATCAGGAAAATAAGAAGCTAACAACTACATATAACCCATCAATAGAAGTGATTTTCTTTTCATATCTTGGCATTTAAAATAATTTTAATACATTCAATCACTGTATATCATTACAGCTTGCAGAATGAAATTTCCCAGCATGAATACACTGTATATTAGTCCACTTAAAGATATCATCATACAGCTGCAGATAAAAACCACAATGAGATACCACCTAACCCCTGTCAGAATGGCAAAGGTTAAGAATAATAAAAAGTGATAAGTGTTGGTGGAGATGTGGTGAAAAGGGA
>NW_006160229.1:2937342-2946162 GCF_000334495.1 Tupaia belangeri chinensis | reverse complement strand
TAACTAAAATTAATCTTTTTCCTAACAGTTTTATAATAGGAACTACTCATGTTATTGAAAATTCACTGTCAACCTAAATTTTAAATAGCCACACAATATGCCAACAACCAATGTCCTAACATTGAACATCAATACATAAGGTAGCAATAAACACTGAAATCGAATTTGCAAATGAAGTGCAGAAAATGACAATAGAATTTCTGTTTATGCTCTAGCTGTAGAATCAGAAGGTCGAATGATATGCATATTTTAAAGCTTTAGATAAATCCTGTCGACATAATTTCCAGAAAGATTGTTTGAATCTACCTTTGCAACAGCAATGTACTTATATACTAATGTTAACTTAATGTTCAACAATGAGTGTTATTAAAATACAAATAAATGAAATCACCTTTTGCTAATTAATAAATATAAAATAGATGTTATTATATTAGTCTGGATTTCCTTAATTACTAGAGAAGAAAATTGAGGGTTGTTTGTTTGTTTGTTTAGTTTTATTGATTGTAAATTATATTTTGTAAAGTGATGCATTAAACCTTTTAGGACTGAAGCTATATTTAAAACAATAAGATTCTAAATATTTTCAAAGGAAAAATAGAATGTCCTTATAGTACCCTACATCTATCCTGAATACCTTCTTCCATTGTCCAAACTCATTCTTTTGTGCTGTTCTTGACGGGGTTAGCTAGCTTTCTCTATGCCTTTAGGGATATAAAGGTCTTGATTTGTTTCACCCTCAGTCTCCTCTTCCTTAGACAGCTTCTTCAGTCCAATAGTTCTCCATCTTTAGTGCACATAATAATTTTGTGTGCTTATTAAAATGGATAGTACTTTATTACTCTCCCACTAAATCTTGGGTGGGATCCAGAAGATGCATTTTAACAAGTACCCCAAGTTATACTGAGGTGGGTGATGTAGAGCCCACACTTTCAGAAGCGCTACTTTAGCCACTCATTATAGATCTTTGGGATCCCTGAAAATCCCATAGGAACTCTCCTGTTGGTGTCTACCCTATTTTCTCTCCAGTGTAACCCTACAGGGAGACTTAGACATTCGGGGCTAGATCAGTGCCTTGCTGCATGGAACATCCCGTTTAATGTAAAACACTTCATAATTCTGTCACCAACCCACAAAATGCCAGTGTTTCCCTTCAGTCAGAGCTACCACTCAAAACACTCCCAGTATTTTGCCATATGCCCCCTAAGAGGGTGAAATTGATCCAGGTTAGAAGTACTGCCAGAGTCCCTCTGGCTCAAATTATTGGAGTATATCTGTCAAGTGCTGGCACTCCTGAGAAGTACTCACTCTGTGTGTTTGTGTAGAGGTGTGTGAGTTTCTGTGTTTAACCCAATATCATATGTGTTTCTTTTAAAGAACCCTGGATCTAACTTGTGACCTCTCAGAGAAAATGAGGACACCTGGCACAAACACAAAATGGTAGAACTAGAACAGAGAGGAATCACACCTGTCTCTTTTCACCTCTATGCATCAGTATCTTATTTAGGTACAATGGAGGACCAAAAAGGAGTTGAAAACCTAAACAACAATCGCTCACATGGCACTCAGATAACAAAGGCCTTCTTATACTCATCACCAATGTTGTCACTCCTTGTCCAGGTTGACTGATTTTAGGTAACCATGTGGTTGCTGTCATTGGAAGCTAAAATATATGGAGATGCTCCCTTGGAATGCCCATCACACAAGAACAGAAAGGGGAAGGGTGAGACAGTAGGTATACATTGGACAGCTCTTGGCAATCAGAGGGCAGTTTGTGTGGAAATATACCAACATTTGGGTCATTGTGAGTTTCACTGAGCCCTAGGCTTTCGTTTCCTTCCTGGCAGTGAAATAGCAGTGAGGGAGGTTTGCCATGAAAATGGCTGCAATAATCACTCATCTGAGATTAAGACAAAATAACTTATTTCTGTCTCTGGCTATGGACTGAAATAGCCCAGCTAGCATCACTGTCAACTTCTTGTATTCATTTTAATTTTCATCCTAAGTGGGTTGGAGGAGACAGGCTGAAGAATCAATTCTAATAGGGACACCTGATTAACATCACAAGGATCCAAGTCTGACGGCCATCTAAAATGCAAAGTAGGCAACTTGCCATGGAGCTGAGGGTGAGCATACCAGGGCCATCCTGTCCAGGGTGTAGGCTGTTCGCATTGCTGCCCCCACTGCTTATTGCAACTACTGAGCATAAGAGAACATTTCTTCTCTTTGACTGATGGCCAAAGCCAAAGGACACAGCACCCAGGAAATAACTACAACATCATTTTGAGAGTTCCAAAGCCAAGCCCCCAGAGCAATATGACTCAATAAAATTTTCTGGGCAGCACATCGGGGCATCCACCCAGCCCTGCCAGTGGCAAGAACAATTAATGAGTCTCTCTCCAGGGCTTTTGCCAGTATACATACTGGTCATGTAACCTCTTGGCAGAAAAAAAGAAAGAAAGAAAAACACTAATAATCACTTGTGCCTTTTTTCACCTCCCCATCCTCTCAGCTCTGACAGCTACGATTTCTGTCTTCCTCCTAGAATGGCCCCAATATTTCCACACTTACATATTTAAATTGAGAATACAGAACATGCAATTTGGCTCTGTATGTATGCTTGATACTTTTTTTGGTCCTTCTTACTTGATAACCTGTTGTTTAGGCTTTATCAAGGTATGAGTGACATATAAAACTGTATATGTTCAAATTTTTCATATATAGATATATATATATATATATATATATATATATATATGCATTGTGTAATGATTACATCAAATTAGTTAACACACCCATCACCATCCCTAGTTACAATTTGTGTGTGTGTGTGGGGGGGTGAGGACACATATCTGATAAGAGGTTAATATCTAAAATATACAGAGAATTCATATAGCATGATACCATAAAAACAAATAGTCTAATTTGAAAATGGGCTAACCAGGCTGGTCTGCACTACAGCTCTGTAAGATTAACTCAAATGTGAAGGTTCTAGGTTTGCATCCAGAGACATTGTTGAGTCTGCCAGACATGCATGTGCCCATAATCTGAGGCTGGCTAAGGCAGAGGATGGATCACGGATAAGGCACCAGGTCAGAGGTGCTATCTTTCTGTGTCTCCCTTTCTCTCATATACACTCTCATGGAGAAATAATTTTTTAAAGAAAAATGTAAATGGGTTAAGGATCTGAATAAACATTGACTTACAAATGACCAATAGGTATGTGAAAAGGTGTTCAACATCATTAATCATCATCATGGAAAGGCAATGCAAATCAAAATCACAATGAGGTGTCATTTCACATCTGTCAGGATAGCCACTATCACAAAAAGAAGAGAGAATAAATATTGGCAAGTAGATGGAGAAAAGGGAACTATTTCTTATACACTGTTGAGTTGATAGAGTGTAAATTGGTAGAGACATTATGGAGGATCTTCAAAAAACTAAGAATTGAACTCCCATATGATCCAGCAATCCCACTACGGAGTATATATCCAAAGGAAATGATATCAGTATGTCATAAAGGTACCCGCACTCCATGTTTATTGCAGCACTATTCACAGTAGCAAAGGTATCAAACTAAGTGTCCAATAATAGATGAATGGATAAAGAAAATATGGTAAGTATGCATAATAAAATACTATTCAGCCTTTATATAAAAAAAGGAAATTCTGTCATTGGAGATAAATTGGAGGAACCTGGAGGACATTATGCTATGTGAAATAAGTCAGGTACAGAAGGAAAAAACCCACATGTTGTCATTTATATGTGGAATCTAAAAAAGTCAAACTCAGATGTAGAGCGGAATGGTGGTTACCACAGATTGGGGTGTGGGAAAATGGGAACTAAGAGGGTGAGATGTTGTTCAAACAGTACGAAGTTGCAGGTAGGCAAGTGGAGTAAGTTTGTAAGATCAATTACACAACATCATGACTACAGTTATGCATGTATTGCATATTTCAGAATTACTAAGAGAGTAAACTTGAAGTATGTGTGATGACAGATGTGTTAATTAGCTTGATTAATCCTTCCGCAATGTATACATGCATCAAAATATCACACTGTGCTCCACAAATACATATAGTTATTATCTGCCAAATAAAAATAATAAAGTTTTAAAAATACACCTGTGATAAATATTATGATAAGGGAATTAAATATCAGTAGCTTCACACGTAATAATGAGCTGTAACTTTTTTTTGTAGTTTGCTATAGAGTGCATGTGCTCAGTAGAAAAAGACAAAAAGAGAAAGTGAGAAAGCATCTGCATGAGAGATGGCCACACCACAATCCCTTCTCCTCCATTTTCCTCTTGGGACTTTGGGCACACATGTACATGTACATGGTATGTTCCTCAAGCTGCTGGGTCTGGACACAAATGGTTCCGTTGGCCTGGTGTAATCCAGCTGCCTTAACCACCACACCACAGACTGGGCCGAGCTGTAACTCTTTTATGCCTATCCTTTTACAATAGCCTGACAGGTCTCTACTTTCAGCTCTCAGTTTGCTAATTCAACCTGCACAGATCCACCAAAATTAATCTCTCCTAAAACACTGCTTTCATGATCTATGTTGCCTTCCTAACTTTCCAATGGCTCCGTGCTTCTTATTAGCTATATCCAAAATTTTCAGCCTAGCCTTCATAAGGAAGAATACATGCTTTGAAGGTAAATATACATGGGTTTGAATCTGGATTCTATAACTTACTAGCCATGTGAACTTTAGTGCAATGCCTAATTTCTCTAAGCCTCAGTGCTCTTATTTGATAAAAGGGAAAACAATTGCTTTTTCACTTTCACATGTCATTCTCCCTGACTGGAAAGCCTTTGCCAATCTTTCCTCTAACATCAGGTGTCTGAATGGTTTCGACTTATTCTTCAGGACATTGCTGCAGTAGCACATTGTGCAGAAGAGTAATGAGATAATGTAGATGACGGCAGACAATGATGAGCATTCAAATCCCTGATCCAATCACTAGTTCCGGGAGGGGCGTGGTTTATTCAGCCTTGCTTTGTTAAGTGAACATGGATGTCAAGGTTTGAAAGGTTCACACTCTATTGATCACTAACTACTGTGAACAATTATGTGTGTGGGCCCTTAGGTCACATGACATCAGGCACAGTTGTTGGAAACCTAGATGGGAAGCTCACCAGTGAAGCACAGAGCAGCAGGGTCAGCCATGGCAGATGCTGCACAAATGCCATATCTCTGTCCACCATGCCAGCACTATCTCTGTTCTGCTGGGTCCTCAAGACTTTTAGGGGCTGCCTGAGGCTGGGAGCACTTGCTGATTAAGCTGGGCACAGCAGACACAGGTGCATGGAGCTCACTCAACCAAATTACAAAAAGGCTGGTGGGTTTGCACCCTCATACCACATCTAGGACCTCCATGATCGGCTGTGGCTGTTTGTCATGAGAAGGCATTTCAGGGCCAAGGCACTGGTCCAGATTCACATGGAACCAGGGTATTCCATCTGTGATTAAGAAAGTCAAAAGCCCATGCCCTTGTTTTTTCCTAAAGAGAACAAACATTCACAGGACTCTCACAAACACCTAACAGATCAAGGAGCAGCAACTTGTGCTTTCAGTGGCACCGCTGACAAATTGCATCACATGTACAAAGCTTAGATATCACATTAGATGCCTCTGGGACCCGGCCGTTAGCGTAATGGCTATGTCGCTGGATTCCCACGTAGTCGACCGCAGTTCGCGTCCCGGACCCGGCGGCTTAGAACTCACGCCGGGCGCGTGTGCGTGCATGCCCAAGATCCCAAGTGGAGAATCGAGGAGAAGGGATTGCGGCGTGACCATCCCCCCTGGGGGGTGATTTCTCGCTTTCTGTCTCTATGTCTCTCTCTGTCTGTCTGGCGAGCACACGCGCCCTATAGCAAGAAAACCTCTTAAAAAAACAAAACGAAACAAAACAAAACAAAAACATTAGATGCCTCTGAAGTTAAATCCCACTTGCCTGAATACAAGCCATGGGATCTTTTTCCAACTATAAGAAGCATATTTTCTCTTCTGTTTAAAAAATGTTTCCCCTGACATTAACAATAACAACATAAATTAAAATTTTGCAGTAGAGCTGGAGACAAGCAAGGCAAATGTGAAGGAGTTGTATGAATGCCCATTTACTTCACTGCATACCCTTTAACTGCTTAAAATCTCTAAGCTGTTTGTGAGTAAGCACTACCTTTATGATTCAGCTTTGTGTCACACGGTCAAAGCTAAGAGTATTCGGTTTGTAAATACTTCTTGAACATCTACTAGAGGCCAGGCCAGGCACTTTACAGGGCACTAAGTAGGTGCTTGGTGTGATGAATTGAGTTGATTGTTATGTCATGTTTCTCTCTACTCAGCAACTGAGGCAGACTTTGGAGTACAAGGGTCCTGAAGGGCCCAACACCCTTATATACTTTAGTACTTTGAGGAAAAAACCTAAGGGATAGTTTTATCTTCAATCAACATGTCTACACTTCCTTTTTCCTCTGCATCTTCTCATAATTTTAAAGTATTCATAGCTTTAAAAAATGTATAGATGAATCAAAGAAAATTGAGAGGTGATTTTTTGGGGGAGGGATGATTCATGAGAGGGAGAGAATCCAAAAGATAGTGCTTTCTGTTAACATCTTTATGGATATTAGAGCAATTATATGGATGGAAAAGTGAGAATTTGTGTCATCTCCCTTTCTTAATCAAAGGACAGTTTGAGGGAGAAACAATTGAGAGAAGTTGTTAGGTGATTTATTGTTGCCTCTCTTGTCTTTACTATTATTCTCTCTTGAGCCTGTTACAAGGGCTGAGAAGGAGACCAACATGTTAAAACTGTTGCAACAGTTCCTCTCACCAAGGAAAGAGCTTTCCAGCACTTATTTCCATGCTGGAGGTACTGACCTTCCCTCCCTGCTCCACTGTAATTCCAACAGTCAGTTCTCTCTTATGTTCTCTCTCAGGTTCTCTAACCTTTATTTCATTCTTTACTCAAAACTAAGTTGATTGTCACAGTGGCTTTTATATTGGAAAGGTTTTGGTAAGAAAAAAGAAAGAGCTTGTGTGTGGAGGGGTGGGGTTGGGTTACCAAGACTTGGAGAACTTAAACTTACTGGATATAGGCTGAGGTTGATCTGTGTGAGTAGGAGAAACATGGAGAAACAGAAACCTATACTTACCTACAATTTTCAATGTTGTAGTTGTTTACTGGATTATAATCCTCTCCACCACATGCAGCAGAGCACCCTGCCCAGGCTGTACCTGGCATCCCACAGAGTAGCCTTATAAAATGGGGAAGATCATCTTTTCAGCCTTTAGCACCAAAAAGCCAATCACATAGGTACATTTCTCTCCATTTCTGGGGGGAATGGTTGCCAAAATGGCCTTCTAGAAAAAGACTGCCAAGGTTTCATGAGAAACAGTCTGCTTCGTCCAAGTGAGAAATGTGCAGAGAAACTTTATGGATCTCAAACCAGAAGGCAGCGAGAGCTAGGAAAAAGTTTTAAAATGATTTATGTAGGGACCAGCAGGTTACATAGTGGTTAAGACACTGGATTTCCATGTTTGACAGGAGTTCAAATCCCAGTTCCAGACTTGAAACTCATGCTGGGTGCATGTATGTGCATGTGTGCCCAGAATCCTGAGAAGAATATGGAGACAGGATTGCAGCATGGCCATCCTCCCCAGGGTGATTTCTCACTTTCTGCTTTTCTGGTGAGCACACACAAAAATCTCAGAAACAAAACAAAACAAAACCAACTATATACGTAATCCATCCTGAACCTTGGATTTCTCCAAAGAAAACACTTTCATGCAGTATATTTACTCCCTAAATTTGTAACTGTTTCTAAAGCAGCTAATTAATGAGTAATGCTCATCTCTCCCTGGAAATTGCCTGCAATTTAGAAGCACAAAGCATGCTAGGCCAGTTCCATAAGTGAGGTTACTCACTTTCAGTCAGAAAAGTGGAGACAGCACAGTCATGTGAGTGTGTGTGAGTGTCCTCATGTGTGTGAGTACATGTGCATGTGACCTGGATTTTTAATCATGGAAGAAGCTAAATTTTAGAGAAGGAAAAGAAAAAGAAAAAGAATTTACATTGTAAATGACATATATCCTATCAGGCCTGAGAAGTCGGCCAGGTTCTTTTTACTCATTCAGAATATAGTATGAATCAAAACCATTCATACTCTATGTTGGTCAACATTTGGGGGCTCCCATTGATTGCTCAGTTGAATTATAAATACCACAAGCCGATCATGATACTTACTAGAGTCTGATCTCCATTAACTCAGAGCTCCATGCATAACTGCATACCCTTTAACAGTCCACCCTTATGCAATATTTCCATTCTCATTCTCAAGTTTGATACTCATCCTGTCATCTTTTTCCTTCTCAGGACCTTCCCCATCTCAATAAAAGACAGTGCCCAGTAATAACACAGTACAGATTCTGGGTTTCTCTCTTCCCCACTCCTTAATTCCAATACATCAGCAGGTCCCATTGAAACACATCAAAAATGGGTCCCGAATCTAATAACTCTCACCATCCTTACTGCCCCTAGTCCAGCTACCATTACTCCTCGGCTGGACCCCTCCAGTTGCTTCCCAACTTATCTCCCCACTAGCATTTTTGCCCCCTTCCAACTCAATTATTCATATAGTGTCCAGTGCAGCCCTTTAAAAACTGATATCTGGTTGTGTTGTCTCTATGCTTATAACTGCCCAAAAGTTTCCCATGTCACTAAGAGGAAAATCCAAATCCCTTACCCTGCCCTACAAAGCCTTACATGTGGTAGCCCCTGCCCATCTCCCTGACTTCCTCTTCTCTGCT
>NW_006160229.1:2935717-2937311 GCF_000334495.1 Tupaia belangeri chinensis | reverse complement strand
TAGTTCACTGCTCGTTTCTGTTCTGTGGACATAATCAACTTGCTCCTCTCTCAGAGGCTTTGCAATTCCTCTGCCTTTGGCCTATAACTCACTCACATATTTTCTCAGCTAGGCTAGCCACATCATTTAGGTCTCACTCATACCACTCAACCCCATCGAAAGAGGTATTCCTCAGTTACTCTGCTCACCCTGCTATTTTATCCTTGGAACACTTTAGACTTTCTGACATCACCTCTATATTGGTTTACATGTACTTACTCTGCTTACTCTGTGGCTCCTCCCTTTAGCACACACACTCCACATGAATAGGGATGTACTCTGTCCTGAGTGCTGCTAATCCCCAGCTTGTGTTTTGGCACATAATCACTGGGAAGAAAGACATGCCTGATCTACTTTTACTGCCTTTTTATTCTCTGTTTAGGGTGGTGATTTCTCTTTCTCCACCTGTTTCAGTATTTAGCATTTGGACTAGCTGATTAAATTACAAAACAGAGGGTGGAGTTGTTTGCCTGAATCTTCACCTTAGCCTGGTACTTCTACCACAGATCCTAAGCCCAGTGGCCATCGTGTACCTCTCTCTATCCTATAGTACCAGGGAACCTGCACAGGAGAGAGGGGCTCAGTGTGCTAGGGGCACAGCTGCCTGTGGAAGAGGATATAGCAGAGTACTATGTATTTCCCTGATGTTCACAGCATTTCCTTTGTCAGCAGCCATTGATATGTCCATCCCCAGGCATCTCAGTCTCATGAATTTTTGAGACTCTGAATATATAGTTTTCTTTCCTAATGCCTCATCCTCTTTGAAAAACTCCTATGATCCTGCAGAACTCAGTATAAGACAGTGCCTCTGCATATATTTCTGTGACTTCCACTCCTTTTTCTGGCCCCTACTACATCTTGTACTGGTAACTTAACAATTTCGAAGTGAAGTGATGCCTTCCAGCCCAAAGTGTAAGCTCCATGAGGTCAAGAACTGAGTTCACTGAATTTCCTGTTTCCTCAGACCTTGACACAGGGCATGGTATATTAGGGAATAGGCGTATACATTCATTCATTTGACATTTCTTGATCACTTGCTATCAGAAAAAAAAAAGAAAAAGTTAAGGCCAGTGCTTTTTCTACCACAACACATTCCAAAATTACTAATGGTGACATCATGACCATGTACTCTGAATTTCAGCTGAATTTCCAATGTGTATGAAAGTGTCAGGATTAGTGGAAATTAAATTATTAATCCCTTGCTGTTTGAAATCTATACAGATCTCAGGACTCAGTAAACTAGATGTTTTCTGAGGAAAAATGAAACCAATTCACAGTACATAGAGGTAAACAGATGGGTATTATGAAAAAACAAGGTTAACAGACAGGAAACGCAAGATGAGAAATTGCCTTAACATGAGAAATGCCAGCCAAAGTCTAACAGGATTTTCAGAAGGGCATAATCGATTAAATAGATAATGGGGAAATACTTTGACATTTAATGGCAATAGTTTCCAGGAATTGAAGAAAAAGACATGAATCCTTATATTTACAAAACACACTAAGTTCTAGGAAATATAAACACAAATCCATACCTAGATAGATATATGTAGGG
>NW_006160229.1:2930567-2935707 GCF_000334495.1 Tupaia belangeri chinensis | reverse complement strand
GAACATTCAAGAAAAAATAAAAACATTTCTCAAGTGTTTGAATAAAAAGATAATATTGCTTACAAAAGAAAGACAATTAGGTTAACAGAATTCTCATCAGTAAAAAGTGGAGTAGTAGAATACTAAACAGCTCTACTTTGCTAACTCATCATCAAGTGTGAAAGTGGAGGATGGACACTGGCATAGCAGTGACGCTCTGTGAGGCTGGCCTACACAGAAAGGTTTCAGGTTTGTATCTACTGATTCTCCTGGCTGTGCCAGGCACACATATGCTCAGGATTCGAGACTGGGTGAAGCTGGAGGTAGGTTGGGCATAAAGACACATTGGGGGGCACCTCTCTCTTTCTCCTTCAAAATAAATACATAAGCCAAAAATAAAAAAGTGAGAGTAAAATGTTAGCCTCTTTAGACAAAAGAAAACCGAAAGAGTTTATGAAAATTTACTCATTTACTGAGAGAGAGAAACAGCAAGAGAAAGACAAACAGGTTTTCATGCCATGATCCTCTCCCTAGCACTTCAGCCAACCAAGACCACAGGCATGTGAGCACACTCAGTATGTTCAAATGGGCCCAGGATGAAAACTCAGAGCCCTTCCACACGGCCACCAATATCACACAGCAGTGCCCCTACTGCCTATGCCACCACAGCTGAGAATAAGAGCTTATTGTTTATAAAACTTCCCTTAAAGGATATGCTGTAGTTTGAACAGAAGGCAACTGAATCTAATTAAAAGGAGTCAGATATAAGAAAAAAATGAAGAACAAATTCTTAGTGAATCTATTGGGTCACTGGAAAGTCATGATGCATTTTTTGCATAGAAAAATTAAAAACTATGTCATGACTTTTTTGATGACCCTATAAATATATATACACCATAGATGAAAAAAGAAAATATTGACTAATGAAGTGAGTATGAAATCAAAATGGAAATAAATACTGGTAGATAATAAAGTAGTACATGGTAACTGGGAGATCAAAGTGAAAACATTCTAAGTTCCTTACAATTACTGGGAGGAGAGTAGAGAAACTGAATAATTTCAGACTTGTGAAGCTAATCACACATCTTAATATTTTAAGGAAAACTAGTAAAATAACAGTAAAAGACCCTAAGGGGAAGTCTGTTCTTGGTTGCAGGTGACTCTGAAATATACTCTCCAACCTCTTAGCCTACTGAGTTGTAGATTTAAGGATGTCAGATATTTCTGTGAGATCGCTAGAACAGGGCCTACTGTAGGGCTTGTAATTTCGATGGTTATAGGAAGGGTTATAAATGTCTGCTTGTTTTGGGTCATACACAATATTCTTAATGTGGCCTATTAGCTGACAGACAGATTTAAGCAATGTTTCACTTATTTAAGTAACTCAATCTTACCTTCTTTTGATCAGCTCCTTGTTCTCTGAAGAAAACCACCCTCCTCTCCTGACAGATTTGCTCTCCCCTGCACCTTTTCTTCCTTTCCAGAGACACTCGTAATCTCATTTTGATTAATAATCTCAATTCTTCTATCCATCAATTTTTTACCTGCTTGGGGAGGGGGGAGAAAAATAATCCTATTTGGAGTTTTACTTCTTCCTCATTTTTCCATCAGTGTGATAACAGGTAGGAAGGGTAAAGAGAAGGTTTAAGTCATACTGATTTGAACCCTGCATAAGAACTATCTAGGTAAAAAATGTAAATATCAAAAATACATTTATTTAGTGAATGACTTTTTGAGATCTATAAAGGAATTCTGGATACATTTGTTAATAGCTTCCATATTTAAAGAAAAACACAAACTATTTGTAGCATCACATAAATGCCTAAATAAAACCATAAAATAATTTATAAGTGCCTCTAAGGGAACTATCATCACATTTGGCTAAATACTCCTTGTTAAATAAACACATTTAATTAAATACCTAAAAGGAACGGGGACCAGCAGTTGGCATAATGGCTATGTTGCTGGACTCCCGTGTAGTCGACCACAGTTTGAGTCTCAGACCCACTGGCTTAAACTCATGCTGGGCGCATGTGCGTGCATGCCCAAGATTACGAGAGGAGAATGGAGGAGAAGGGATTGCCGTGTGGCCATCTGCCCTTGGGGTGATTTCTCACTTTCTGTCTCTCTGTCTCTGTCTTTCTTGTGAGTGCACGTGACATACAGCAAAAACCTCTCCACAAAAAAAAAGAATCAACAAACATAAATATGTTGAATTTTATATAGAAAAGAGCACCTGATGATTAATATGCAAATCTAGAAAACTGGATTAGATATAGAGTCAACTTTTCATTATTTGCTAAAGTAAGAAAAAGGTTTAAATGAAGACTAATTTCTAAAAGCTAAGATCTACTACTGTTTCTTTACTGAGTAAAAGTATAAGGAGGAAAAAAGATCTAATTCCCGGAGAAATAGTTTACAGTCGTGATGGTTTAAAAGCAGTTTGGCAATTAAAAATGAAAAAGAAAAATACTAATTATCAGATATTGTCAATCATCAAGGGACAAGCCTGATGACTGTCACTTGCATACACATTTCTAGGATGTCAATAAAAGCTAGCTCTCCAAATTCCCATTACTGAATCTGCCAACAGTCAAATTTTAAGGTTGATACACTGCTGGAAAATGTTATTGTAGAAATGAAGACAAGAAAACTGACAAGTCTATAAAAAATTAAAATGGCAAAACAAGTAGAGACCAATAAAACTATATATTCCATCAACCAAAAAGCAACCGACCTAGTCCAGGAAAGTGATTTCTCCTAGTGCAGTGAGGTCTGCAGTGTTTAACAGGGCATAACCTGGCACCCTGGAATGCTAGAGAAGTCTTTAGAAGGCTCTCTATGTATCCCAACCACATTGCAGGTCAGGATGAGTATGAGAGGTTTTTCTCAAGTACTTAAAACACCCTTATTTTCACATGGAGTTTGTATTTGGTTCATAAAACAAAAGAAGTGCTTCAAATGGAGCTTAGGATTCACCAGGATCCTTGCATCTTCCAAATAAGAAGTCTCCAAACTCAAAATGAGCAAAAGCACACCAGCTTGTCCTTGTATAATTAAAAGTATGGTTACACAGAAGCAGCAGTTGGAATTTCCAGAAAGACTTGATGACATGTGTGTGTGGGAGTGGGAGTGTGTGTGTGTGTGTGTGTGTGTGTGTGTGGTGAGGGGTTTCTAAATGAAATATGGCCAAAATGCATTGCTGTTTTGTGGCAAGGACAGAAAGAGGCTGGTCCAAAATTAATTGTCTGGGACATCTATTATCTTCAGCATGCATGTTTGGTGAACCCATCAGGTTCAAGGTCCTTTGATAGGCACTGGAAAACCCAGACATTCAAACATAGGACCTGCATTTAAGCTCCTTCCATTCTAGATCAGGGGTTATCAATCAGCACTGACCACATGATAAAGTTCCAGCAGCAGAAGTCACTGAAAATTCCACAATTCAGTGGTTCTCTCTTAGGTGCCCATGAAAATCACCATAGATTTATACTCAGACATTCTAATTCACTTGGCCTGTGGAGGAGTCTGGACATTGGCCACTTTTAGAAGTCTACCAAAATGATTTTGATGTTTATTTATTTTATTCATAGTGCATGTACATATATGAGAAAGAAGGAGAAAGGGTGAAGTACCCTTGATAGGGTCTCTCGTCACACCATAATAATCCTCTCCCAGCTCTCCAGCTTGTCAAGATCTTGGGCTCAAGTGCTCCTAGTGTGTTGCAGGTCGACAGGGATGAGAATCTGAACCTGCAGTCTGCCATGTGGCTTCCAGCACCGCAGTTCAGTATGCTACTGCATGCAACAGAGGTTGGGCCCTTCCCAAATGATTTCTATATACAGCTAGGTCGAGAACCTCTGTACTAGTTGAGAGAAAACACATGTGTGCTCCAAGAGAACAAATCACATGGGCTACTTTCTTCCTTGATGATTTATGACTTGAACGGATAGATTATGTTGAAAAGTGAATCTTGGCAAAAAACAGATTTTACTCTAATGTGACAGGAATCTGAGTGTCAGGAGTCTACTCTTTCTATTAGGGGTTTACTCATTATCTACAAATCAATATAAAATATTGAAAAGGACTTGAAATCACAGTGAATTCATAATAGATCTAAGTACAGTCATAACCCATGCAGGCGGAAAGAAAGAAGAATGGCTCTGGAAATCTGGTACTGGATTGAATGCTGAGAATGAACCCAAGTCCAGATTTTATCAGGTGGCACAGAATTCCCCTAAAATCTGAGCTTCTTGGGACAGAGAGATGACTGGCACAGACCCACAGAATAGAAGGAGTTGGAGCTTGCTAGTTCTTTGCAAACAAGGCAGTGACCCCTTGAATGTTTCATGAATACACTAAGTCTTTCTCTGCACAAATGTAGGTCTTCTCTAAAAGGAACAATAAAACTTTTTAATGGGCTAATTATAATACAAACACATGATAGAGACTTTAATTTTCATAAACACAAGATAATGATGTGACTACTCTGACAACAGATTGCACCAGGTGTGGCCATTGGATAAGCTATGCTCAGGATGACAATCAGACTCCGTGCACTTCCCTAGCCAGGTAACTGGCAGTGCCTGCGAGCCCCCAGAAGGAAATAGGCCTCTGCATAGACCTTGGTGACTTTAGGGTGCACATATAATATGGACTGCCCTTGGCAAGCTCAGAGGGCTGCTTTAATTGGTATGGTATTGTGATCTGATTTTGTTGCATTTTATTTGGGGAGTAAATAAAAATGGTACTTTGATTACTTAAAATGAATAAAAGCTGACCAGAAAGCCTTAACATGCACTGGCCTTATAAAACATTTTGATTTGATAAATGAGGTTGTTTAGGTCATGTCTCCAGCAGTAGAAAATCCACATTAGAGATACATCACAGTGGCCACTAATCCTTATTCTTAAAGCCTCAAGAAAAGGAACTACAGGAACCAGCAGTTAATGTAATGGCTATGTCGCTGGACTCTCACGTAGTCGCCTGCGGTTCGAGTCCTGGACCCGGTGGCTTAAACTCATGTCGGGCGTGTGTGTGCATGCTCAAGATCCTGAGAGGAGAATGGAGGAGAAGGGACTGCGGCGTGGCCATCCCCCCAGGGGGGTGATTTGTCGCTTTCTGTCTCTCTGTCTCTGTCTGTCTGGCGAGTGCACGCGTC
>NW_006160229.1:2917942-2930548 GCF_000334495.1 Tupaia belangeri chinensis | reverse complement strand
AAAAAAAAAAAAAAAGAAAAGAAAAGGAACTGCTATTTTCTATCTGGTCTGACTTCAGCATTGAGTCACAATTGAACCAACAATGTATAGTGAGCTCTTTCTGTTGGTTTGAGTTTATTACGTTAAATACATGGGTAAGTAGACACAATCACCTTCTGTGGTCATTTTAGTGAAAGAGTTTTACAGATTTGGGTAAGAATCATAAAAAGAAACTTTCCAAAGAAATTAAAGGGAAAAATAGAGAGGCAAGATATTTATGGGACATAGAAATGGATCGCTACTTGGTGATAACGTGTGTAGTATCTTCAACTGGTGTGAGATGTATTCATGTTGGGTAAATTCATTTTACAAGCTAAGTAATGTATTGTGATTAAATGTATAAGATAAATAAATATATAAATGAATAAATAAATATAAATTCAAAATACTATCAAGAGAATTCAGAGTCTGGTAGTTCTGGAAGCAATACCCTTAAGGCCATGATGAAATCCTGCCTCCACCATTTATTCACACTGTGACCTTAAGAAAGGCCAATAACATAATCCCAAGTTTATTCTTTCTTAAGTGTACAATGCGGATGAAGACTTCATATACCACACAGAGCTGCTACGAGGATTCAGAGAGTTACAGTGCAACTGTCAATATAAATTAACTGCACTTGTCATTGATTTTGTTGGCGTGCTTATTGTGTTTTGGATATTAGGCTTGTCCATTCATTCCATTCATTCATTCATTCATTCATCATGTATTTCCTGAGCTCCTGCCATGCCCTGAGAACACAGAAATGAACAAATCCACATCTATGTCTCCTTGCATTTAGTGGGTGAGAGACAGACAGCAGAAAAATTAACAAATAGATAAGAAACATAATGTCAGCAAGTGATATGTGCAGGGAAGAACTGTAATGCAAGTTAAACCGAAAGTCAATGTTACGGGCTACTTTACACAGTATACCAAAAAAGACTTCACAGAGGGTGACATCTGAGCAGAGACCTGAGGTTTCAATACTCCTACTGACTAAGCCACAAAATTTTTCTAATTCAATCATTCAAGTGACTGGCATACATGCTCCCTCAACCCTTAGTTCTCTGACATGGAGTACTGTGTCTCCTTTTTCTAGTGCTCATGTTTTGGCTGCCCAAGGATGTGTGATTATGCTGACAGCATAACACAGCAGCAGGCAAAAACTCTCATTTACAGCCCAGCTAAAGTCTTGAATGTTTAAGTTTGGCAGATCGTTATTCCACCTGCTGATGCCTAAAGAGTAAGCTGCTTTTTATTTTTTTTTTCCCTCATCTAAAAATAGATGGCTGCTTCACTAAGGTGTAACAAAGAAGCTGTCTGGCTCTTCATCCCATTTATTTCCTATTATTCAAGTTGGCTAGGGCAGTAGAATTAGCTCCTTCCTCCCCAGGGAACTGTGACCAGTAAGCAAGGCAGAGAACATGGGTACCCTGTTAGGAAAAACCTTGAGGGAACTTCTTCATTCAGTTTAACTAAGAGAGTGAAGGCAATGGTTCTCCCCAGTTCACAAGATGCTATAGTGTCACCTCCATTAAGACAGAATCTGCTAGAAGGACATCCTGACCTACCTCAGTCACTGTCAGCAACATCTTTCAAGTTCCCTCAAGTTTCCCTCTCCGTAACAGACTAAAATCATACTGATAACAAGATTGTGGGTTGGGAAGAGAACAGGGAGTGAAAGTGCAGGATGCAGCTGGAGTTCTAGTAATTCAGTCTTGGAAGAAAGAATAGAAGCTGAGTCAAATGCCTAGGGCCTAGGCATCGTATTCCTGACATTAAGAGGACTGTGGGAAACATCATCCCATGTGGTCTTTTCATTTTCTGCTCTGTTTCTGGTCTGGGAGGAATACAGACATAGAGACCCAGCTTCACATAGAGGTCATGCCACTGAGCATGCTCCTTGAGGGCAGAGAGGGGTTGTGATTATTGTTATTATTATTATTAGAGTAAGACATGACAGTGAGATGGGTATTTTTGTCAAGGTCTCACCACACTGCAATCCTCTGCCACAGCCTCCCAGTGAGCTGGCATTACAGCCCTGCACTACTATAGCCTGCCTGTTTGGATTGGTCTGAGAACTGAACGTGGGCTTCCCATGTGGCCCCAGCCTTGTGCAACAGCACACTATACTCTTGTGCCACAACTGAGCCAGGTAATCCTTTGTGAGATTCCTCTGAGTGTTTAGAATCATACTCAGTTCTCTGATCTAGATTATCCTGATGATCTCATCTATTCATGATTTCATTATTACACCTGTTTTTTAAACAAGGCATACACATTTAAGGACTTACTGGCAGTTATACTTGCTTTTGAGAATTTAAAACCTAACTATTGTTTAGCAAATGTCAAATAAGGATGCTGAGTAGAAAGACAGCTTGAATGCAAGGTCAGAAGACCAGAGTTTTAATAGGTTTCCAAACAGGTGTGAGAAAATGTGTAGAGATAAGACAAACAGGAAGGTATTTTCTATCTGATATAATGAAATGCCAAAATGGTATGGTGAATATGTCTATGGAGTGGGATTTTGGTATTCTTTTCCTTTATCATTTTCCATATTTTTTTCTAACAGAATATCTGATCAGAACATTGCTAAAATATAAGTCAAGAGATCAAGGTTAGAATCTCATTTTTATCATTTACTACTTATGGTATACTGAAGCCAGGTACATTCTCTTCTGCCGGTCCTTAGTTTTCTCATCACTAAAATGAGAGGTAGGGAATGGAGAAAAAGGCTTCAGTTCTATCACTGTGCTAACACTTTTTCTATTATATTCATTTTTTATCTGGCAACTTAAGGAACTGGGCCATTACCATGACTTGAAGTTACTATAACCAGAGTGGCTGTGTGCCGTGGAAGCTAATCCTTTCCACACTCAGTTTGAGAACTCACAAGTTTTTCTATTATTCTGCATTTGCTTGTGAGTCACAGTTAGCCTGATACTGGATCTTTTTTTTTTTTTGAGAGGTTTTCTCGCTATAGGGCGTGTGCGCTCACCCAACAGAGAGAGAAACAGAGACAGAAAGCGAGAAATCACCCCCCAGGGGGGATGGCCACGCCACAATCCCTTCTCCTCCATTCTCCTCTCAGGATCTTGGGCACGCACACACATGCGCCCGGCATGAGTTTTAAGCCACCAGGTCCGGGAAGCGAACCGCAGTCGACTACATGGGAGTCCAGCGACATAGCCATTATGCTAACTGCTGGTTCCCCCGATCCTGGATCTTGAAGTGCCACTGCTGCCAAAGTATGGGATTAATTACAAAGTATTTGTAACATCTGCCTTCAGCTGCAGCAACTTCTTTATTTCAAATTCTGCCATGGAGTGTTTATCACATACATATAACATAGTACATCAAATATCTCCTTCAGTCCTTATAACACTATGAAACAGGTACAAGTTATCTTATCCCCATTTTATGAATGATGAAACTGAGGTTCAGAGAAGCATGCAGATAGGTACCAAAATTTAAACCCATGTTTGCTCAGCCATACTAAATACCACTTTAGGAATTAGAAGAAAATGTGGGAAGCTACATTTGCTAATGGTTACTGAGCTTTTAGTTGTCTCTGTGTGGTTTTCCCCTGTGAGTTATGGACATCAAATCCTCTAGCAAGAAGAATTTTGTTGTTGTGCTGTTTCCCTGGTCTCTGGTGCATGATGATAAGAATTGAAACTGTACAAGCCTCTACGACCTCTCCCACCCAGAGTGGGAGGCTTGCGAGTGGGTGTGGAAAAAGTTGAAAAGTCTCCAAGTGGAGCAGGTGGTAATTATACCGCAATCTATGCTCTTCCCATTTGAGAATTCCCCCACACCCAGAAAGAGGCAAAGATGTCAGCAGACCCCATGACAAGCTCCTGGGTGTGATACTAAATGATCTAGCAGTAGAAGCTTCCCAGCTTTCTTTTATGGTCTCAGTTCAATTCAGTTCCAAAGTAGAGCCCAATCATGCTCTAAGACTCAGGGAGTTAACATCAGCTTCTGATTGGCATGGGCACCGTATGGGAGCACATTGTTTCCCAGCTTTGGGTTAACATGACGTTGTCATCATAGGGGCCAATGGCAGGGATTATGCATACAGGGACAGTGAATGTGGCAGAAGAGCAGCAGGACTTCCAATTGATACAACTCTGCGATTTTGTAGCTAGGTGATGTGGGACAAGATCTTTCAGCTCTTTGGGCTTCATTTCCTGCATCAATAAAATAGAGTTTGTAAATCTGTTTCACAGCATGTTTATAAGGATTAAATTAAGACATTTTTTCAAAGTGAGGGGAAATATTATTTGGATATACTGATGGGCATTTGGTGGGTATGTGTGTGAATTAGCATGCACACAAGCAGAGAGTGCACCATGATCTAGAGAGTCTGAGAAACACTGGGTTAAACAAAGTTAAGTTGCTATATTTGTGGCTCTTACAACATTATTTTTCAAGCCTATCATGAAGTCTGGAAGCTGCCCAGAAGGTCCATAGACAGCTCAAGGCAGGCCAAGAGTGTCAGTCTGACCTGAGGGAGTTATTCTGAGTGGGAAGAGACAAGATCAAGCTATGAACCACAGGTCCTCCTGTCAGGAGTAGTCAGGAATTAGGAATCCAGCTCAAGGTTAACAAATACTAAGGCTATCCCTAAGCTGTGGCCCAAGATTTTCAGTCATGATAAAGGTCACTTTTGACTACCACCAGCAGCCTATATGATTGGCTGGTGAGATTCACCATATGCAAATACCAGAGTCTACTTGAGAGGATATTTAGGTAACTTAGCCTAGAGGAAACATTCATATCTTGCTCCCAGGCAGGTAGGGTAAAAACAGCAAGATTCAAGCAGGGGTCAAATCATAGCAAGATGGGAGAATCACTTTAAAGAAACTCCGATTGAGTCTAACTTTAGCCAAGGAAGCCATTGCAAATTCTGAACATCTGACCTTTCTGGTATTCAGTAACATTAAAAGGGGCATCCTTATCCTAGCTAAAGTCAACCAAAGAGCCGGAAAAAAATTTTTAAGAGAGATTTTTGCTATAGGGAGCATTTGCTAGCCAGAGAGACAGATAGAAAGTGAGAAATCACCCCTCAGGGGGATGGTTATACAGCAATTCTTTCTCCTCCATTCTCCTCTTGGGATTTTGGACATGCACACACTCACACCCAGCATGAGTTTTAAGCCGCTGGGTCTGGGACTCAAATCACACTCAACTGTGTGGGAGTCCAGCAACGTAACCATTATGTCATCTGCTTGTCCCATGAATTTTAAAGACACAAAGTATGTTATAAATCAGCAAGGAAAATACACTTTGACACAATGGAAACCTAGGTGAATATCTACTATCTGTCATTGAAACTTTGGTGTCTATACACATGGAACAGCCAGTTAATGTCAGTTAACTGAATTCTGTACTAGCTACAGTAACACATTATATTTAATGATTAAATCAGTTGCCTAGGATAACACTAGTGGCAAAAATCAGAATTGTAATGCAGATCAATCTGATTCATTTATACTATGAGGAAAGCAGGTTGTTTGGCTCTCCTAAACTTCTTGGCCTCTATGTTTCAGTAACATGTCCCAGTGCTGAATCTTTACCAGTATTCCACAATTAGCTCCCCATGCCTGCAGGGCTTCTGTCATTTTTCACTTCCACAGCTCACAGGTCCTAGAATCCTAGGTTTTTATCATGTAGGGGAGGTATAGGAATACCTAGATACTTAACAAATCCCTGGATGACTAAACAATAAAGTAAACTCCCAACTTAGGTCAAGAAAGAGAAAATTACCTCTTTTTCAGGACAATCTGAAAGTCTTTCCATAAATTTTGAAGGTAATTTCAAACCTACTTTGCCTGTGCCAACCACCAGGCCATTTTTAGCTGTTTTGCATAGTGGAATGTCTGCAACTAGTCAAACACCGCATATCTACCTCAAATCGAGATTCCTACTATGAAGTGTTTGCTCATGCACCCAATATGTGGGGGCCTTCACTGTTCCAAACAGCCATGCAAAAATTTTATTATTACCATAGCAACAAGACATTTACCTGCACCCCCAATTTCACGATCATTACTGTGAACTTGTAAAAGCAGGAACTGCATATTTCTCTCATCTATATGTTCTATAACACTCAGAATAGCACCTTGTCATAAAGTTACTCAGGATTTATTCCTTGACTTAAATGGATATATAAAATAAAGAGACAAGACATTTATGGGACACAGAAATGGATTATTATCTTTTGATAATGTGTATAGTATCCTCAACTGGACTGGTGTGAAGTGTATTTATGTTGGGAATAGTGACTGAATGTATAAAAAAATTAAAATGAAATAAAATATCTATAAAAAAAAGTCCAACAAATCCTGACCAGACAGGTTTTTCCTGTTTACTGGAAAGAGGAAATCAAGGAAAGTGATATCCTAGATGCCTCGGCAAAGAGCTTCCTACCCTCTTTAAAAACTGGCCTTTGTATATATCACAGGAGAAGTCAAATGACATATATATATATATATTTTTTTTTTTGGAGAGGTTTTTTGCTATAGGGCGTGTGCGCTCGCCAGAAAGACAGAGACAGAGAGAGAGAAAGTGAAAAATCACCCTCCAGGGGGGATGGCCACGCCGCAATCCCCTCTCCTCCACTCTCCTCTAGGGATCTCAGGCACACACACGCGTGCACCCGGCGTGAGTTTAAGCCACCGGGTCCAGGACTCAAACCGTGGTCAACTACATGGGAGTCCAGTGACATAGCCATTACGCCAGCTGCTGGTCCCCCATATGACATATTTTATAGAAATGTTCAGGAGCTGGCCCTACAGCACAATGGTTATGCATGGCGCCGAGGCTGCTGGATTCCACAATGCCAAAGAAAGTTTCGAATTTCAGTCTTTTGGGTTGAAAAACAAAGTGGATGTGCAGGCACATGCCTAGGAACTTGATGGTATGAAACATTGGAGGAAAAAGGATATGGGGTAACTGGGTCTCATTAGGAGGTACTTGGTGCCCCTCTCTACCTCTATATTTTCCTCCTTTTCTCTCTCATGTGTACACCCTCTGGCATTAAAAAAAAATGGAGTTGACATAAAAAATACTAACCCAGACAAATCCTGACCAGAAATCTAAAATTCCTTTTAAATCATTCTATTTAAGATGACAAGCAGAGATTGATTAATTCAGGGTTGACAAATGGATAGTTTCATCTCCCCAATCTGTCTTCTCCTTCATCTGCTGAGTATACATCTTTTATTGATGCCATAATGTTTCCATGGCAATTTACATTTTGAACTTTTCACAATCATTTTTCTTTTGCATTTAGCATGCTAAACCAGAGTGGTAAGGTCTATATAGAAGACAGGGAAAGTCTCAACCATGGAGATGTTAAAGGTCACCCTTCAAATCGGAGGCAGATCTGAGAACAGAACATTGACTTCAGAGGCTTGGGTTCTGAAGGCATATTAATCAACAAGCCAGCTGTCCATATAAAGGGAAGAAGAAAGAAAAATGGAACTGAATTAAAGTTAGAAATGTTTTCTGTAAACATGCCACTATTTAGTCAACTTAAAGGATCGATGCAAGTCAACCCAAACTAGGCAACCAAAGAAGTGGGTTAAAGAACTAACAGATTCTCAGATCCAACCAAAACACAATGAAACAATAAGTTGGCAACACATCCAAGGAATCTGTATTTTCTTAGCTTCCCAAGAGATTCTGTTGTGCAGCTATGTTTAAGTCCATGGGTGTATGTAACTGCAAAGATGTCAGGCTTGAATATTCATTCCCAGGTTCTGTTCTGCCTTGTCCTAAAATCCCCATACAAAATGATGGTGTGAGTTGGGAGAGGTGTAGCAAGTTCTCAGGATGCGTCGAGGGAAAATGAACTCCTCTAAGAGCCTTAACAGGTCTGTAGAAGAGTGTACTCTGACCCTTCATCTGAGTGCACCCAGTATTTAGCCCAAGCATTTTCTCAGAGTCAGTTTTACACTCTCGCGTTGTACTGATATGAAGAAAAACCAAGCCCCTAACAATGGCAGCTCACTCAAACTCAGGATATGATTCCATGGCAATAAACTACAAACTTGGCTTTATTATATCTCAAACTTACTTGTGAACAGACAGCATCATTCTCCTTTTAAGGGTAGGACCTTGTTATGATTTTCTTCTCTTCTACCTAGGCAAAAAAGGCCTCTACTATTTGGAAAATCCAACATAGCTGGGTTACTGTTAGACTAATGAAAATCTGATTAATTAAATCACCTAGAATTACAATAGTAAACAAGACAGGAAGGGGAAATAAAGAAGAAAGAGAGAAAAGAAAGAAAATAGAAAGAAAGAAAGAGAGAGAGAGAGAGAATGGAAGGAAGGAAGGAAGGAAGGAAGGAAGGAAGGAAGGAAAGAAAAACAGAAAGGAAAAAAAGAGGGAGAGGAAGAAAGAAAGAAAGAATGAAAGAAAGAAAGAAAGTGCGAGAACTACCATGTTGAACAAGGAGCATTTTTAAATCAGCCTTAAAAAATAATAACATTACTTGAGCAGTTTTACCAATCATTAATGATTGGAAGAATTCAATAGCTTATTTTTGATGAAACTCCAGGAAGAAGTAACTTAATGGAAACAACATGTCTCCACCCCAGGATTAAATTCAGACCAACCCTGAGGGAAGGCTCTCACTGGTATCCTGTTAGTATTATTTGTACTGTGCTTGGACCAGGTGAGCTAATGCCTCATTAATGAGAGCAAGGCCACCACTGAGATAATTCTTCCCCTTCTGAGCCTTACAAATGAAGACAATACAAAAAGCCATGGAAAATTTTCCTATGTCTTTGAAAAACTTCATTCACTAATTACAAATCAATCATCAGTCCTCTCAGAGATCTTACTCTCAGGGCTCCTCCTGAGAGAGCCCCTCTCCCCCCTTCACCAGCTACAGCTCCCTTGGATAGCAAGCAGCTAATAGCTGGTAAGTGCAAGTTGAGCATCCTTAATCCAAAATTCTGAAATCAGAAATGCTCAAAATTCTGAAATATTTTGAATGCCAACATGATGCCACAAGTAGAAAATTCCACACTTGACCTCATGTGATGGGTCACAGCCAAAACACTGCAAATTGCAATATAAAAATACTGTATAAAATTACCTTCAGGCTATGAGTATAAAGCAAATATTTTTAAAAAATGAATTTCATGTTTAGATTTGGGTCCCATCCCCAAGATATCTCATTATGTGCATACAAAAGGGCACTGAACCGGATGGTTCCACCTACGAGGGCTCCCACAGCAGCCACTGCCTTTCACACAAATACTCTTCAGTTTCCTTGGCCCTATCACACTTATACACAAATGTGAGGAGCTGGTTTTATGCCTCTTTCACACTTATGTGAACCCTCCTCCCACCATTAATTGCCAGCTACCCCACACTACACTCTAGGCCAACTTCCTTGCCGTGATCTTTTCCTTCTTTCATTCTCAAAAGATAAAAGCCCAGCTCCTCTTGCTCCTCTTCCTCCTCAGCTTCCCCAAAAAGCAGGGTTGGGGCATCTATGATACAGTATATATTTCTCTCTGCCTTTTTCTTAGAGTCAAACTGACTGACAACATGTTGACAACTTCCAAACCCACTAATGGTTTCCAAAGCTTTTGTAAAGCCAAGACCTCACTACTGTTTCTGAGCATTCCTTGCCAACTACACCACTTTTTTTTTTCCTTAACAACAGAAAAATAATAGAAAGAAAAAAATCATTTTTATTTGGAGAAAAAAAAAAGAAAAAAATCATATACTTATGTTGGTAGAGTCTTGGTGAGAATTCCTTGTGTTGAAAAGGAAATCCATAGTGGGAAAACTTCTCTAAAGAAAGGTTTAGTTAATCTTAGAAAATCTACTGGGTAATTCCAGTTCCCAAAGCAAATGCTGTGTTGTCTGTACTCTACCTATTACCCCTGGACACTGCCTGCTCCCATATACAGGGACAGTTTCCTACTGCAAGTATCCGCCATTTTTGCCTGCTAAGGTGCATTCTCTAGCCCCAGGAGCTTGCTCATCCTGGGCATGGGGGAGGTATATTGAGGTATTAATAATTGCCATGGAGTTGACATTCCCAGGAGTATACCATAATTAATGATTGACAGGAGTTAGCAAATGACTACTCCAGTTTTTTCAACTCTGAGATATATTCTGCACAATTTTGAGGGCCCACAGGATAACTGGGCCTCAAGGTCCAGTCATAGCCTTCTCGGGCTTAAATTCCTTTCTTCTCTGTTAACTTCTTTATTCCATTGGTGCTTTCTACATCACCTCCCAAATAAAACACTTCAACAAAAATCCTGTTGCAGGGTCTACTTCAGGGAGAGACTGACATAAGACCCTTATCTTCATCATCAGAATCCATTAATTTGGAAAAGCAACTGGGCATATTCCACTCAACTCCCTTCTTTCTCTTGGAATTTGCTTGCTTGAAGGAAGACATATTCTTGTTGTCTTGGCCACAAACCTAAACCATGATCTCCAAACAGTGTTAAAGAAACTCAGAAATTTTGAAGTGATATTTTTATCAACATCTACCTCACCACTGTATTTCGTTTTGTTCAGGACCCAGATGGAGAACCAAAGTGTTTGTTTGTTTGATTGATTGATCTACTAAAGCCTCAACAGGCACATGTCAACATCCATTGTCAGAAGGAACCTGCAGGTGAGACATCCCAAATTCTCAAGGTTCCGAGTGGATGGGTCCATGGTCTTCTCGCCATCATTATCACCAATTTTTATACACATGTTTTGGAGAGGTAAAGATATTCATTTCTTGCTATGTGAAACAGGAGAAACTACTTAAACCTCTGAATCTACATTTTAAGATTTTCATGAGGTATTGGTATAAAGTGCCTTTTAAAATGTCTGGCAAGTAGTATGCATAGATAAATTTAAATGGTGACCTGTCTTGACTTCTCCAAGGTTTTTCTGATCCTAGCACCTCCACTGATCACACTATTTCTTACCAATTTCATAATAAATACTTCTCAAAATGCATCTTTGTCCTGAATCATAAGAAGCTGCAAGATATGAAGAGCAAGCAGCTCTGTAATATTTGGGTAATTTTCCTCACTTGGTTCTGCTGGCGTCACACAAAAGTGTCTTTAGAGCTTTGAAAGGCTTTTTATCTCATTGCTCAGTGAGTCCATTGTCAAACAGGAGGAGATGATTTGAAAATCTCACTATTCAGGTCTGAGAAGGTGAATTCCTGACATATGGGCCACTCCGACACTGTTAGATCTGTAATGGTCAAACAGTTCTCACCAGATAGAAGAAAATGTAAAAGCCGTTTTAATAATAAGAGCGAGCAAGGGAGAGAAAGAGACAGACATTTTTTTGACAGGGTCTTCCTATGTCACAGTCCTTCTTGCCTCAGTCTCCTAGTCAGCTAGGACCACAGGCATATGCTACCACACTCAACTTATTTAGGTTGGGCCAAGAAATGAGCCCAGAACTCCATGCAGCCACAGTGCAGTGGAGTCTTCTGCTTTCATCACCAAAGCTGGGCTGAAAGTTTTGTAAAGCTGACTCTATCACTGTGCAATAGCTTCATATTAATTTCATAAAATAATAAGAAATAGAGAAAAAACAAGTGCCATTATTATATTGAAGAACTAAGCAGTCTAAGACTTAGATAAATTTAGTTGTAGCTTGAGCCTTCACCACTGCTATGGGCGGGCTGAATGCTTGTTTCTACCCCAAATTCCTATGTTGAAGATCCAGTGCCCAATGTGATGGTATTAATGAAGGCCTGAGAGGATAATTAGAGTTAGATAACTGTCATGAGAGTGGGGTCCCCATAATGAGATTAGGGTCATTATAAGGAAAGGAAGAGACAGCAGAGCTTCCTGTCTCTGATATATGAAGATAAAATAAGAAGACAGCCATCTACACTCTGTAGGAGAGCCCTCACCAGAACCCGACCAGGGTGCCCTGACCTTGGACTTTCAACCTCCAGAACAGTGAGAAAAAAATGTCTGTTGTTAAAACACTAAGTCTATGGTATATAATTATAGTACACTTGGAGTGGCAAATCTCAACCGAGGTAGTTAACTTTCTAATTATTTAAAATAAATTCTAAATTATAGTTAACTTCAAGACTATCACTTCCAGTTCACTAAAGATTACCATGGTGTATTCATCTTGTCTCATGCTTTCTTGGAGTTTTATCTTTATTTTCCTTTTTCTACTTTCAGTTGCCATGCTATGAGCATATTTTGTGACGGGTGCACCTGGAAGTGTGTATTTCATATTCCACAGGTTACCATAACATAAGACTAGGCTTTGACTTCCTACTTATAGAGATGCTTCTTCACAACAGCAGTCAGAGTCTAGGAGCAGCAGGAACTAACTAGAAAAGAGACACTATTTTCTCCTCTCTCACCATCTGAACAATTTTCCTGAGTTATGATGACTCTGAAAGGAATGTCCATGATTACTTAATTTGAAATAAGGAGTGCTGGGAATTTTACAAAGTCAGACTCAGCTTCCTTCAAAAAAGTGTCTCTCAATACTTCTCAGACCAATCCAGTTGAGAATACTATACATGTCATCATCAACAGGTAATAAGCCATATCTGTTTC
>NW_006160229.1:2902951-2912347 GCF_000334495.1 Tupaia belangeri chinensis | reverse complement strand
TAGCAAATCAATTAAAGGGGGGGGGGGATAGGCATAGAAAGCAACCATGGATATCAGAGACAATGGGAGGAGGGTTGGACAGGGAAAAGGGTTAGGGATAGGGAATCAAGGATGGCAACAACAAAAAACACACACAAAATATACAAGACATAAGAAATGAAAAATTGTTTGTTGATAACACGTATGTTGATGTGCTTGATTGAGCCAACAGACAGTGTATTTTGGATGAAAAATTCATTTTGTATACTGTAATGATGTATAGCATATTTATATTAAAAAAAGAAAAATAAATTAAAAATAATAAAATAAAAATAAAGTGTCTCTCCATGATGGGATTAGGGGAACACAACACTACCAGATAGTTGAAACATTTTGGGTCAAAACCTTTTCAGAACAATTGACACAGTTTTCTGCTTCCTTAAATAGAGGACAGACAAATATGACTACCTGTCTACTTGTGATTCAGTATTTTTTAATTTAAATTTTTAAGTTTTTATTTTTAATTACTGAACTTTTTAAAACAGAGAACTTTACATTTCTTTACCTGTTAAATGTCTCCTTGCTCTTCTCACCAACCCTCTACCACCTACTCTATAACCCACTCCCCAGCTTACAGTGTTCTGACAAGTCCTGCTTCTCCTCTGAGGGAGACATGAATCATAACAGATTTTGCTTTGGAACTAAATACACTAAGGCTGCCATGCTTTATGAAGTCTTCCATCTGTTACTTTAAATGCATCTCATCCCCATCATTCTGTAAAGCGTCACTGATCATTCACTATGCATCAAGCATTGCACTGAAGATTACAACTGTTGAGCAGACAGGCATAGTCTCTTCTCTTGCAGAGTCCACACACAAGTGGGAGACACAGGCAAGTAAATATGTAGTTACACTGATGTAATAAAAGTTTATAACAAGGGTAGCATAGGAAGGAGTTCAGAATAAGTAGGGAAATGTCAAGGAAGACTTCCCAGGAGAGTTGATATTTCAGTCAGGAAGGAAGACCAGATGTAAATGAATGAATGACAGACAGTATAATTAATTGAGATGGACTGAAAACTCATCAATATTTGTTGTTATCAGAGTATCTGTCTATAACATATCCCTTACCCTGTTTTAATGCAGTGCTTCTAATATGTGAAGTGCTTCAATATAAGATCAGCAAAAGTATTAATACTGTGTATAAATTAAGAGCAAAGTGACTGCTTGAGACTCTAGGGGTTTACTTATATAAAAGTTTAAAAAAAAGATTTATTTTATAAGACCATGAAAACCGCAAACTGCAAAGAAAATTACTGATAAATATGACTACATAGTATCTAAAATATATGCATAAAAGAAAGACACACCATGAACATTAACTCAACAGGTGACAGAGCTGGATACCATGAGTAATATAGGGGAGGCCAAAGCTCATCAGGGAATAAAACAGGCAAATGATATGAAAAGGAATTTCAAGGAAGGGCAAGTCCTAAATCCTGTCCCACATATAATATGAAAGTGTAAATTGATCAGAAGATGGTACAAACAACTCACCAAAAAAATCTGTCAGTGCCTTTTAAAATTACAAACGGACTTATCATACATCTTAGCAATTGTATTCTTGGTGTTTATGCCAGAGAAATTAAGACTGATTTTTAAGACTGTAAATTATCCAAATGTCCTTCAATGGGTAAATTGTTAAATTGTAAAACAACCATACTTCAGCTTGTAACAACTTGAAGGTTGTTTATTCTATTCCATGGTTCTACATGCCCCCCCCCATTTTTTTTGGTTTTTTTTTTTTTTGCTTTTTTGTCAGTACCATACTTTTTTGATTACCATAGCTTCACAATGTGTTTGAGGTTAAGACGTGAGATGCTGCCTACTTTATTCTTTTTGCACAGTATTCCTTTGGTGATACATGGACTTTTATGATTCTAGACAAACTTTATGATTCTTTTTTTTCTATTTTTGTGAAGAATATCTCTGGTAATTTGATCAGAATTATTAAATTTTATTAAATTTTGTAATTAATTTGGGTAGAATTAATATTTTTACTATATCAATTCTTCCAATCCAGGAACATGAGATGTCTTTCCACTTTTGTGCATCATTCTCAATTTCTTTTATTAGTTTTTAATATTTTTCCTTGTAGAGGTCTTTCACCTCTTTGTTTAGGTTTACCCTTAGGCATCTTATTTTTTTGTGTGTCTCCTGTAAATGGGACTACCTTCTTCAATGCTGCCCCAATCATTTACTGTTGGTTTATAAAAATGCTATTAATTTTTGTTAAGTTGACTCTCTATCCTGCCACTTTACTGTATTAAATTATCATTTCCAGGAATTTTTTGGTGAAGTCTTTTAGATTTCCTATGTATATGATCATGTCATCTGCAAATAGAGATAATTTCACTTCTTTTCTTATTTGAATACCTTTCATTCCATTGTTTTGTCTGATTATATTGGCTAAGACTTCCACTACTATATTGAAAAAAGTGGAGAAAATGGGCAGCTTTGTTTTGTTCCAGTTTTATGGAATGATGTTAACTATGGGGTATTTCATATATGGCTTTTATTGTGTTGAGAAATGTCCCTTCTATGCCAATTTTTGCTGAGTCTTAATCACGAAGAGATGTTATATCTTATCAAATGCTTTTTCTGCATCAGTTGATATGATTATATGGCTCTTGTCTTTCTTCTGTTCATGTGATATTTTTTTTTGTCTTGCATATGTTGAACCCCTCTTGCATCCCAGGAATAAAGCTTTCTTCATCACTGCATATAATATTTCTAATATGCTGTTGGATATGATTTGCCAGTACTTTGTTGAGAATTTCTGCATACATATTCATCAGGGATATTTGTCTGTAGTTTATTTTTTTGTTATATCATTTTCTGCTTTGGGGATCAGGTAAAAGAGACATCATAGAATAAATCTGGGAGGACTCCTTCCTTTTGGATCTTTAGAAATAGTTTGAGTAGAATAGGGATTAGCTTTTGATTAAAAAATTTGTAGAACTCAGTAGTGTAGCAATGGGGACTTGAGCTTTTCTTTGTTGGGAGGCTATTACGGATTCAATCTCATTACTTATTATTGGTCTCGTCAGGCTTTCTATGTCTTTCTGATTAAATCTTGATAGATTATATGTGTCCATAAATTTGAACATCTCACCTAGGTTTTCTTGCTTGTTGGTTCATAGTATTTTCACATGATCTTTTTTTTTTTTTTTTTGGAGAGGTTTTTGCTATAGGGCATGTGCACTCGCCAGACAGACAGAGAGACATAGAGACAGAAAGCGAGAAATCACTCCCCAGGGGGGGTGGTCACGCCGCAATCCCTTCTCCTCCATTCTCCTCTCGGGATCTTGGGCACGCACGCACACGCGCCCGGTATGAGTTTTAAGCCACCGGGTCCAGGGACTTGAACCACAGTCGATCGACTACATGTGAGTCCAGCAACATAGCCATTACGCTAACTGCTGGTTCCCTCACATGATCTTTTGTGTTTCTATTATATCTGTTGTAATATGGCCTGTTTCATTGCTGATTTTATTTATCTGGTTCCTTTCTCTGTTCTTGATTAGCCTACGGTGTGTCAATATTTTTTATCTTCTCAAAGAACCAGCTTTTAGTTTCATTTATTTTCTGTATACCTCTTCTATTCTCTATTTCATTTATTTCTGTTTGAATCTTTATTATTCCTTTTCTCCTAGTATTGTTGTTGTTCTTTCAGTTCCCTGAGATGTATTGTTAGGTTGTCTTCTTGTCACCTTTCAACTTTTTCCTTATGAGTACTGATTTCTACAAACTTCCCTCTTATAAGTGCTTTCACTGTGTCCTATAGGTTGTGAAAAATTACGTGTTCATTATCATTGGCTGCAATGAATCTTTTGACTTCACTTTTAATTTCTTCAGTGGTTATGAAGTCATTCAGGAGTAGGTTGTTTAATTTCAATGTGTCTGTGTATTTATGAGGGTTCTTTTCACAATTAATTTCAAATTTAATTCCATGGTGGTCAGAAAAGATGCAGGATTATCATTTTGATAACTTCGAATTTGTAAAGGCTTGCTTTGTGCCCTATCTTGTCTTCAGTCTTTAGAAATGTTCCATGTAGGGGTGAGAAAAATGTGTATTTTGTGTTTGTTAGGTGAAACAGACAGACATTCTATAGATGCCTGTCAAGTAATTTGACTTATGATATTATTTATATCTTTTATCTCTTTGCTTACTCTTTGTCTAGATGATCTGTCCAGAGGCAATGATGGCTGTTGCAATCTCCCATGATTAGTGTATTGCAGTCTCTCTCTCTAGATTTAGCAGTCTTTCTTTCATCCATTTGGTGCTCCAGTGTTGGGTGTAGAGGTATTTATAAGTATAACATTTGCTTGGTGGATTAGCTTTTTTAGTACTATATACTGTCCTTCTTTGTCTTTTACAGTTTTTATCTTAAAGTCTATTGTGTCTGATATCAGTATTGCAACTCTAGCCTTTTTTAACATTTCCTTTTGCATAGAATATCTTTCTCCAGCCCTTCACTTTCAATGTAAGTCTTTCTCAATGAAGTGCATTTCTTACAAGCAGCAAATAGATCACTTTTGGGTTTTTATCCATTCAGTCTGTGTCTTTTTTAAAAACGAATGATTTGTTTGATTTTATTTATTATTATTTAACTTGCTATAGGGCCTCTGTGTGAGAGAGAAGGTAAGTCACCAGGTCTGTGACTCAAACTGCAGTTGACCATATGAGACTCTGGCACCTTAACCACTATGCCACCTGTCGGCTCCAGTCTGTGTCTTTTAATTGAAGTATTTAATCCATTCGCATTAAACTTTATTATTCGATATTTGTGGACTTATTCTTGCTATTTTGTATACTATTTTCTTGGTTATTTTGGGTTCCCTTATTTTTGTTTGTCTTTTTTTAGTTTTCCTGATACAGTACTCCTTTCAGTACTTCTAAAGAGCTGGTCTAGTGATGGTAAATTCTTCCAATGTTTGTTTATCTGAGAATGATTTTATTCGTTCTCCCCATGTGAAGGATAATCTTGCTGGATATAGTATTCTTGGTTGAAATTGTTTTTCTTTCAGTGTTTTGAATATGTCCATTCTTTCATTGTTTGCATTGTTTAAGTCAAAAAGTCTGAGAGTCTAATAGGATAACCTTTGTAAATAACTTGATGTTTCTCTCTTGCCATTTTTAGAATCTTGTCTTTGTCTTTGATTTTGACCAATCTGGCTATAATGTGCTGGGGGAGAATCTTCTAATATTGATTCTATACGTGGTTCTTTGTATTTCGTTTGTCAGGATGTCCAAATATTTCTCTAGGTTTGGAGAGTTTTCTGCAGTTATTTCAGAGAATAGATTTTCTACACCCTTATCAGATTTTTCATCTTCTCGCATACTATGTGATATTTGGGCATTTAATGATATCTATAATAGTATTTCCCAAATGTCCTCAATTTGTTTTTTGGCCATTTTTCTTTTTTCTTTTTCATTTTCTTTCTTTCTTTTTTTTCTGTCTAAGTCAGAGGTTTTGTCTTCTAGACCACAGATTCTACAGATTCTATCTTTTGTATGGTGTAATCTGCTATTAATACTTTTGAGGGAGGTTTTCATTCCCTGCATTCCAGTCTTAAAGTCTACACATTCTGTTTGATTCTTTTTCATGGTGTCTATCTCTTTGCAGAGTCCCTCCTTCAAGTCATGGAGTGATTTTCTCATCTCCTGGAGTTGGTTGTCTGTTTTCTCTTGCATCTTACTTAGTTTTGTCACTATGAATATTTGAAATTTTTTCTGAAACTTCTGTGAATTCCTTTGTGCTATGTATTATTGGTGAGGGGTTACTGTGCTCTTTTGGGGGAGAAATATTTTCTTGTTTTTTTTTTTATCATGTTTGTTGTGTCTATGCACTGGTTTTTTGGTCATCTGATGAATTATTCACTTCTTTCTATTTATTGGAGTAGGTTCTGTAATGTCCGAGGGGGAAGATCAGCCCTAGATTCCAGGTGTGTTCCTGATAAAGGACTGCTTCTTCCAGATCAGAGCAGGGTTTATGTGGGCAGCTTCAGGTGGTTGGGTCTTACAAACTTTCAGATCCTGAAGGGGAGAAAATGAGCTGGGGGAGTTGGGAAGAACCCAGGGTGGCAGGATCAGAGATGACACCAAAATCCAGCTCTGTCTGTGGAGCAGGGCTCAGAAAGGAAGTGGCCCGGTATGTGCTGGAGGGCTCTGGGTTCTAAGGTCTTCCATGTATATTAATTTGCAAACTTTCATATATGTATAATTATTTCAAAATAAAAGGTTCTAAAAAATTTAACGGGGAAGGTTGAAATTCGAGGCAAAATAGGCATATGTTATCTTCTGTCTTATCTTTTTTGGTAGGCATGTAAGAGTAGACAATATTATTCTCTGCACTAATATTGTACGTTTAAATTGTTTCATGATCATGATAAGTAATAATAACATGAAAAAAAAGTTTAAAGGCAAGTACATCTACTTTAAAACTGAGATCTGTCACTTACCACCTGTATAATCATAAGAAGTCATTTAATCTCTCAGAATATCAGTTTCCTCTTTTATGTCAGCATAATAATACCCTCCTTGGAGAGGTTTCTTTTTCTAAAATTAATTAAAATAATGAATATAATGTGTCTGGTATATACTATGAATGTAATTAATGGCTGGTATGAAATGATAATAATGATGATAATAAATTCTGTTCCTTTTCACATACTGTTGGCTGAGATTAATTTGATATGTCCCCACAAAACAAGCCAAATATTTTTCAAGTTAACCCATAGAGGCTTGTGCTTTTTTACTGTGAGTACTAGTATAGCTTTGGTGATTTTCCCTACTATACTGTATATTGTTAAGATGTACATGATTGAGCCAGCCAGTGGCATGAAGCTTAAGGTGTTGGAGCTCACATGGCTGCCTGTGTGGTTCAAGTCCCAGGCCCAGTGGCTTAAAAATGACACTGGGCATGCCCAATATTCCAGAAGGAGAATGGAGAAGGGACTGTGGCATGGCCATCTACACTGGGGGGTGAATTCTTGTTTTTCCTCTCTTTCTGGCAAATGCACACACCCAATAGCAAAAAAAAAAAAAAGACATGATAAAAATTTTTAAAAAAAGGAATATCAAATCATATCATCCTCCAGATATTTTCACAGAATTCCATAAAATGTTATAAAATAGAAAGTAAATGGGAATAACAGATGTGCTAGCAAAACTGCCACAGTGTTGTGATTTTTATTCAATGTTTCAATGACAGAGAAATGTAGAACTGGAAGAGTGGAGTGAGAGAAACTACTGGGAACAATGCTCATAGGTTTTTTTGTTCTCTATTCTCTACCTCATCTCCACAGAGAATGGTTTCCACAGTTCTTGGCAAGATTCCATGAACTCAGTCAATTGATGCTGATTTTAATGTAGTTGATATATTCTGAAAACAGCATAGCCTCATTCTTAAGAATATGGAGCTTAGAGTTAGACTTATATTCAAGAACTAGTTCCACAACTTATCTTTTTATACACTCAGACAAATTATTTCACCTCTCTAATCCTCAATTTTCTTATCTATAAAAGTAAAAATAATAAAACTTACTTCCTGAGGTTTTTTTAAACATTAAATGAAATAATCTATATAGAACTCTTAGTATGGTGCCAGGCACTTAGTAAACATTCAAAAATGAGCTGATATTAATCTTCAACCACAAAGTATTTCTTACAGCAAAAGCAAACTCTACTGACCACATCATTTTCTCTCAAAAGTTCCTAAAGGAAATTAAGAGGTAATAAAAAGTGAATCGGAGTATAACATTTATCCACTCTTCACTGCTGCCATGGAGACATTTTACAATATGAACTACTAAGTATGTACAGGCTTCATTTTATTGTGTGAACTCAGGTGGTGAGACTATAGATATTTATCAAGTTATTTTCATATTTTAATTTCATTTTATGGTATTAATGCTGACTCCAAAGGGATCCTGCCTTATTAGTGACAACGCTTCTGAGGTGTGTGTTCTAAGAAATATTATTATATAGTTCTTCATAGTTAATCTTACATGTAGCCTTTCCCATCTCTATTACTGCTAATTCCTGAGTATTGCAGACTTTCAGCAGTTAAGAGTCCCTGAAGCTATGGTTTCTCCACACCGTTTTTTTTTTTTCTTTTTTTCTTTTTTTTTTGGCTCAGACTAAGAAACATATCTTGCAATTTATAGGAAGAGAGTCAATATTTATAGGGCAGCTTGTGTAAAATACTGCATAGAGACATGTAAACAGATCTAGCCTGGTAATTCTACTATTTTCCTGTAGTTTTTTCCACAAGGGAGATTTGAGTGTATGCTACATTAGTTATGCACTCTGCTAGGTACTCTAGGAAGATTCAAAAATGATTACGATAGGGGGACCAGCAGTTAGCGTAATGGCTATGTCGCTGGACTCCTATGTAGTCGACTGCGGTTCATGTCCTGGACCTGGTGGCTTAAAATTCACGCAGGACGCATGTGTGTGCATGTCCAAGATCCTGAGAGGAGAATGGAGGAGAAGGGATTGCAGCATGGCCATTCCCCTTGGGGGGTGATTTCTCGCTTTCTGTCTCTCTGTCTCTCTCTGTCTGGTGAGCGCATGCACCCTATAGCAAAAACCTCTCCAAAAAAAAAAAAAAGGATTAAGATAGAACTCACATTTCAAATGGGAGAAATAAAAACTTACATACATGAAACAACCACAGAAATTGGCCAATCATGTGTTTCTCATGGAATTCAAAAAAGATACAAAACCTCTGTATCATCCTTCCAATCTTAAGGATAAGTTCAGGGTATCAACAGTTGATTTTGCTATTGGCTATGACCCAACTCAATCTCTTGAAGAAATCACTTCCCATTTCTGAATATGTTTTTATTGCCATATCTCCTCATAGGAAATGAACCTAAATTAGACATCCATAACAAATATACTGAATGAAAGTAATATATTTTCAACATATGAGGTCCATCATCCAGATATCAAACAGGATTCCAGTGACAGAGTCTGAATGTCCTTATAAGTTTCCCTCTTCCACAGTGTAAAGCTTGAATAAATAAAGACAGAGTCAATGGTTACTGCAGGTTAGCCTGCATGGGGCTGAGCAAGCCTCAGCCTATGGGAATTCTCTTCTCTCTTTACATTCCCCTACTGGCTAAACTCATCCATTTCCATAGCTTTAGCAAGTTTTAGGGAGATGATCTCTAAAGCTGCATCTTCAGGATTTAGCATGTTGCTCAGCTCTAGACCTGCCTTCCAAATGTCCACCAGGCATCATCTGCCCAAACTAGATTTCCTTCGAAATTCTCTATTTTATCATGAGCACCTCCATTTTCCCAGTCACTCACTGCTGATACATAGACACACATTTATCTCCTAT
>NW_006160229.1:2898671-2902698 GCF_000334495.1 Tupaia belangeri chinensis | reverse complement strand
CTCATCTGTCACCAAGCCCTGATAGTTTAACCCCTAAGCATCAATAACTGCTAACTTTTCATTTTCACTCTCACTTTTGTAATAGTTTGCTAATATTTTCATTTAGCCACAGTACTAGAAATATTTCTTAGTAGGATATTCTGCTCCATCTCTTGTCCCCATCCGTTCATTCTCCATGCAAGGAACAGAAAGTCCATTCTAGACTGAAAATCCATACAAAAATACTCCTTATACAGTTGTGGAATTGGATGAATTGAATTGAATTACCACGTCTTCCTAAATAGCAGTCTCCTTATTTGGAACATGTGTATATTAGTGTTTTGTGGATGCTTTGAGTGCTAGAGAATAAAGATAATTTCAAGGTATTTTGCAAGCATAATGTTCCAGAACTTGAAAAGAAAAATGCACTTTTATCTATTATATTCACATTTTATTAAATCATCAGCTTTTTTCAATATTATAAGCTTTTAAATACCCATTTATTAATGGTCTGGATTCATATTTATGGTACCATCCTTTGGTAACCAAAGAAAATTCCGAGAGTAAGGTACTCACACTGAGGTAGGGTGTACTACTGGCTCATCTAGGTCAACAAGGAGGCAATCACTAAATTAAGCCCTGGTGAATGTGAAAGGTTAATGTATTTCCCAAACCTGAGCCATTTATTTTCAGCTCTGCTAACTTACTAAAGGATCAAACAGAATATATTTAACTATATGATCAAAACAGAAGGATGATTCACTGACTTTTCTAGGTTGGTAGTACAGCAATTGATTTGCTGCTACAGCCTTGCACACACCATCTCGCACAGTTAGACTGGGCGACATAGGGCCAGTCAGGGATGTCACTCCATGATGCTGCTAAATGAATGCAGGTCTTCTTTACTTCCTTTGTTACTGCCCATTTTTACTCCTGTCTCATCCCAGGCAGGGCTAGATGCCCAGACTGCTCTTCATTCCCCAAGCCATGCTGTTGCCTGAAAAAGGCAGATGACCCTTGGCTATTTCTCCATTCCTATCCATCTCTTCTTTCATGAAGCTCTTGTAACACTGACCTTCAGTTCTCAAACACTGAGTTATTTCCTGTCTCTGGGCTTTTGTACTTGCTGTCTCCTCTACCTGGTATGCTCTTCCTCTAGATAAGCAAATGTCTGGCTGTTTCTCATCATTTAGGTTATCAGCTCAAATGTCACTTCCTTTATTTAAAGGAACAACCCTCACCACCACCTTAGGTGCTCTTTAGTCCATTACTAAGGGATTCTGTGTCCAGTGGCATTGTCATCCCCATATTCCTGAGTTGATCAAGGCAGGAAATGATAACCAGATGGAAATTTTATACTAGAATTTATAACCTTTTGCTGATGAAAAGTTCCTTTTGGTTTTCCTAGACCTTTGTGAGGTAGTGGAGAGAAGATGTATTAATTCCCTTTTGATTACAAGTAGCAGGAACCCCACTCAAATTAGTTTTAGCAACAATGGGAATTTATTGGCTTAGAAATGTGATGCGCAAGGGAGTATGTTGGTCCAGGCATGACAGGATCTGAGGGTTTGAAGAACATCAGTTGTACTCTGTTTCTCTTCTCCAATCATCAGCTTGGCTTTTCTTGTGTTGGCTTCCTTGAAAGACAAGTATTTCTCACATTTGGAAATGATGGTCAACAGAAGTACTAGACTGTGCTGGAGGCATAGCCATGAATAAGAAAGACTGTATTCTCTTGGAGGCAAGACTTGGGAAATGATGAGTTCTCTGGGCACCTACTCCCATCTGACAGGACACAGGAGTAAAATGGAAAACAATGCAGGCAGTAACGATATATACATGTGAAAATAAAGAAATAAATAGAATAATTTCAGACAGTGATAAGTACTATTTAATATACCTTAGGACTCCTGGGTCACAGCTTACTATGTATTTCATTTCTAGCCAGTCTATACAGATCACTTCTCTGTGCTTGCATGTGCCAAAGAATTGGGGTGCAGAATTGAACAATGAGGTCCCTCCCCCTGAAGGACATACAGTACTATACTATACTCAGATAATTAGCCACCCCAGTAAGCAGAATAGAATAGAAACCAGTGAGGACCAAGGGCTATGGACAATTCTAATAGGTGAACTCCCTGGTGGATGAAGTAGGCGTAAATCAAGAAAAAAATATTGGTAAAATAGCCCACATAGGAATTGATGAAGAGCATAACTCAAGTATAGGGAGTGGCAATAGAAAGGAAGAGCTCAGCCATCAAGGAGTCTGTGTGAATGATGCCTTTCAGACAGCTCCAAGGAAACCAGGGAATAGCAGTTTTCAATGAAAACCATAGGGCAGGAAGTGGTGCACTTATTTGGGGCCATATTAATTTAAGGGATATATATAGAAACCAGAGATCATTGAAATTTCTGTTCCCATTTGTTGAGGGCCTATATATGTGCCAAGAAATATGCTCCATACACATTATTCCACTTAATTATATATCGAGTGTCTCTCAGTAAGATAGATATTGTTAGCCTCACGTTTTATTTATGGAACACATGAAACTCAGGAAACCTATGAAACTCAGTCAAAGTCACATAGCAGGTTAGCAGCATGCATAGCTCTTGACCCCCTACCACTATCTGACCCTTTCTTTCCTCCTACCACCCTGCTTCATCACAACCTATACCATTGAAACTGGCAACCACAAAGATCAGACTGGCTTACCTTCCCATTAAAATCATTAACATTTGCAGAAAGAAGCAAGGGGGATGACTAAACCCCAACAGGAAGGTTGATTTATTTTGGAAGACTTTTCACAAGACTCTTTAAGGAGCTCTCTGACAGTGCTAATTTTAACCAAGTCACTGTGAAGCAACCTTGGATTTCTCTATGCAAAGCAAAGTACAAACACAAGAGTGTGACTCAGCACAAACCAGCTGTGGCTCTCCCTCCACCCCATTACCCACACCTCAAACGGGGTGAGTAACAACTTCAAGTTCATCAGAGAATTCAAAACTTGCTCAGAACATCCCCCACATGCCTATAACCCAATTTTCCCATATTTCCAAAACACCTACCCCAGTCAATCTCCTTCTCATAATCTTTTGTTCTTCTGTTTACGGCAGGGCTGAGCTGGGCTGAGAGATTATGCCCTACAAGTGACTAAGTGTTGGTTTGTTTTTTCTTAAACCACAGATAAAAGTGAAAGGTAGAAAAGGAAAGGGTCACACTGCATTAACAGCAGCAGCAGTAACAGCCTCAGAAATACCGTCTCAATTTTTTGATGAGGTCCTTCACTTAAAGCCCTCTGAGATGCTGGCCTGCATTACTGTTACCATGGTAGAGCTGCCCAAGACACTCTAAACCCCAAATCTCCATATGGTTTTGCCCTATCTCTCCTACTAATCTCTTCTCTATCCCCAAGAAATAGAGGGGGGTGGTTTTTCAGACTTTGATCTGGAGTCCACTGCCCAGGGGACTGTTGGGAGAGTGGGGTTCACTTTTCTATTCTGAAAATACTATTTAATGTCACCTCCCAACCTCATGACCAGTTATTCATCCCACAAATACATAATGAGCTACTCTGTGCATAAGACAATGGATTAATTAAAAGGAAGAATAAATAATTGTATGTAGCAATCCAACTTATGCTATTATAACCTGACCCCCCTGCAGCCTATCCAGTTTACACTTAGTCCTAAAGTCCTGGGATCCTTAGACCTACCCAATTGGTCTCTAAGGTTTAATTCAGTGGTTTTTACATTGAAGCAATCCACATTTTACTTTGAAGTCACCTGTGTTATGCTCCATGGAAGAGACCACGCAATATCTTTAACAAGTTTCTCTCTCTGGCCTTATTTGTTTACATTAAGTTCTAACACATTTAACATCATTGCTCACCAGCCCTTGACTTCTCAATCCCATCTTGCCACTGCTTTCTCATACACATGCTTAAATACACAGTGTATTTTGGATGGGAAATTCATTTGTATGCTGTAATGATGTATAGTGAATTAATGTAAAAAATAAATAAATTTAAAGAGAAAAAAATTGTCTCTT
>NW_006160229.1:2869444-2898164 GCF_000334495.1 Tupaia belangeri chinensis | reverse complement strand
TGTCTCTCTCTGTCTCTCTGGTGAGTACATGCGCTCTGTAGCAAAAACCTCTCCAAAAAAAGGAAAAAAAAAAGAAAGAAAAAGAAAAGCTTTCCACCTATCAAACTAATAAGGATTACAAGCCATGCTACTACTTAGCATCAGTAAGGATGAGTTAGTCAACCCAACAACAATTTGCACATTGGAAATAAATTATCTGGTAAAAAAAAATCATTAAAGTAACTGTCTTCATATTAAAGGATAGGCTCTATGATAACCCAGATGATGCCTGGCTCATTCTTCACTCTGCCTCTGGCACTTAGCAAGTAAGAGGACCTCAACAACCATTCACTTTAATTAGGCAATATGCAAGTCAAATGATGTATAGCTATCAAATGTATATAAAAATAATAATAAAATAAAAAATAAGTTTAAAAATTTAACTTTAAAATATTAGGCAATAGGAATCTCTGTTCCCCACGTTTATGATATTTTCCCAATTCTATTTAGTCCAATTCAAGCTGTAGTTTTCCAGGGCCCCTTCCCTGATTTCATGAATCCATAGGGATGTCATCAATTCCCTATACTACTCTACAGCAACTGCAGCCCACATCATTTCCCCTGGTCTACTGTCATAAACTGCTTTAGCTTTGTGTGTGTGTGTGTGTGTGTGTGTGTGTGTGATCTTCTTAAAAGATCATAAGCTCTTTGAAGGCAGGGCACCCTGTGTCTCACTTCTCAGTACACTTCCAGTTTCTATACTATATTTAGCTAGAGCAGGCACTTAATAAATACTTGCCTAACAAGTGCAGTGCACATTCTAAATTTGCCTTTGCCAGTTCCCCAGCCAGTCTTTGGCAGGGAACTAATCATTTGTAAAGCTATGAACTCACTCAAGCCAGCAGGGTACTGGGTGTCTAGCAGTAAGTGGTCAGAAAGAGTTAATGAACTCCATCAAGTCTTGTTCACTTTAAGGCCAAGATATCTATCAAATTCCCCGTGAAACAGGTGCTGTGCTGTAGTGTCTGTTTTTGTTTTGTTTTGTTTTTTCCCCTGCCATGTTTATGTTATAATAAAGTAATGTTTCTCTCTGAAAGTTGCTAGAATTCAACTAATGACTACTGTGTTTGCTTATTTAGTAAAAGCAAAATTTAGATTACAGGGTTTGTTTATTTTAATATTCACAGAAAAAAGGTAGATGGGTAGTACAATGGATATAGAAGGAAAATACAATCTATTGGTTTCTGGATGGGGCAACTTTCCCCTTCAAAAAATTTCTCCAAACCCAGAGAAAAGGCAAAAATGAAGATACATGAACGAGCATTCTGCAGCTACTTAGGAGGGCAGATCTGAAAGTCTTTTAATCTTTTCTCTTCAAAGTCAAAAATAGTCATTTGCCAAGCATCGTTTTCCTCATGAACTTAACAACTTATGCTGCAAAGCTCTACCTACTTTCACTTGCTACATCCCCCTCCCCATGCAGTTGTCACAGCAGCTTAGTGCAGCTGATAACAAACAAGCCTGAGCTGCTTCTGTACTGCAGTTGTTTACCAAAAGCCTGTCACTAGGACCACACACAGCTCAAAACCACAACTTGACCAAATGGATTTATAATTGAAGTTGAAAAGTCAAGGGCTGTGGAGATACCCCAAATCTCCCTTGGCTGCTCTGGGTTGGAACACTTGATGTATCCTTAGCAAATTGGGTCACCGAGGTACACACATATCCTACATTTAATAATTGGTTGTCTACGGAAAACGAAAAATGAAAAGAAAGGACAGTAGAAATGAGGGGGAAAATTCTTCTAAAATCAATTTTCTTCTCAAGTAAATTTCTTATGAATTATAAATCAAAACGGATTTCTACCATAATCAAAATTCCAGTCATTTTCCCCCTCTTGGCCAGTCTTTGGGGCTTTTTATTCCCTATCACAAATGCCAGCAATAGTGACTACATATAGGAGATACTGTAATAGAATACCTGAGCACTGAATGCCTCCCAGATGCAATATTAGACTTGCTTCTTTACAGAAGGAGCATGATAGAAAAGGACTCGAATTTTTTTTTTAATTTTATATAACTGTCGACTTACCCCTAGCCATCACTGAGGGCTGTGGGCTACAGAATAGACATGGACTGGGATTCTTCCAGCTACAGATGCTTATGGGAAACCTTCAAATGAACACTGGCTAGGACAGTATGAATTCCCATTACTTTAGCACAGATGTTTTTGTGAAACTCCAACACACCAGGGAGCTGAGAGTCTAAGCAGAATCCTTTTGTCAAGAATCAAAATGATGAACCAACACCTTTAAGTTGATATGGAAAAATAAACTCATTAAAGATAGAATATGTTGCATTATCTAGTTTAGGAGCTGAATGAACTCTCAGGTTAAAACACCTCTCTATGGCCAAATTGCTCTAGACCACCAACGTGTCAAATGTAACCAGAGGTGAATAGAGTCATCAAGCTCTGCAGATGACAAACAGAAGCCTGCATGTTTCTAGTTGTATCTAAGGAAATAGAGAGGACAGAATTTACTGTTTACAAAAGATGAACTCTACTCAGCTGCATCCTAATTCATATGAGTCTAGTAAGAAAAGCTTAACAAAAGGCAATTTGCAACATTCAAACATAAATTTCTGTACTCAAACAAAAACAAGAATATAAATATCCAAGAATGCCTGCAGCTCAGTTTCTAAGAAATGTGCTTGGACTCTAGCTGGTATGTTTCCCATGCCCATTCCCCAACATCTTAGGTGGCCATGCTAACTAAAAAACAAGAACAACAACAAAAAAAAAACAGCAGAAAATTCTGCCTCCTTCTCCCTGCACCCACCCAGTTTAAAAGTTGCTCCTTTGTGGGGCTTGGGGTAGCCCACATTTTATCTCATGATACATCCTCTCTAAAATATTTGTTAGGCATTGTCTATTTCAGAGATTAGTTCCAAAGGGGCACTTGTCACTTTCACGGCGTCCTTTTAAACCTACATATCACCACAAAGATGAAAGGAATATGATATAAAGGCAAAAAAGCTTAGTTACCTTTTGCAGCAAAATGGTCTACTAATTCCATCTTCCCATACCAGATAACAATTTACTGAGCCATGAAAACCAAACCACTTTCTGGAACTAAATTGAAAGATAACCCCAGCTAAAAATAGGAAGGAAGGAAATATGCCATGAGTATAAGGTATGTGTATGTTCGTTATGTGTTAAGTTTGTTGCTTCTTGGCTGTTTTTGCATTGCTATGGTGTGTCAGCAAGAATCCATAGTAATCCTTTTATCCTGGGCTTTGGTGCTAGTCCCTCTGCTGGAGAGGTCTTGGATTTTAGAAGCACCTCGTCTCCTCAAGACCAGGAGCAATTTATGCTTAATGGCTGGGCCAGAGTGTTAGTAGTCCGGAGCTAAATTTGAGGCCCAGCTCTGCCATTTACTATGTGAGACCTAGGGCAAATTCAACAGAGTGTGCAGGTCTCCTTTTCTTCTTCTATAAAATGAGGGATCTCCATGTCTTTTGAGCCTGGCATATCTTTCTGATCAGTGGCATAATAATTTTTTAACAAAGCCAAAATTTCTGGGAGGGTTATAGCAATAGGCTTGGGGAAGATTCCCCAAGGTATTTCTTAATGTGGACACCCAATGAATGACTTGAGGATTAAATATATATCCCTAGGACTTGGGTTCTGTGGAGTAGCCTGGGAGCTCTGCCTATCAGACAGAGAGAAAGAGAGAGAGACAGACACCTGCCCGCTCCCAATCCTCCCAACACATATACACAGTTGGTGGGGGGCTTTCAGAGTCCCTTGTTACTGGGTAAATGCAAAGAAGGCAAGGCTAATCTCAAGGCCCCACTTTTGGAAGTCCTAAGAGTAAGTAACATGGGAAGGAGGTCATGGGTGAATAGCATTGTCTTTTATCTTAAGGCTATCAACAGTAAAATGTGTGGTCTCAGCAATGGCTTCCTAACTGGCCTCTATGCTTCCAGTATCACCTGGTATTCTTTATATCATCCTTCATAGTTCTGTCAGATCAAAATTCCTTCAACATTTCTGTCATGCCCTGTTTAAAACTTGTACTGGCTCCCTATATGACTAAGTCCATGCATCTATCTTCCCCACTAGTCTGTGAGGTTACTGAAGGCACTGGCCATGTCATAGCCATCTTTAGATTCATAAAAACCACAGTTAACTATTCACACTAAATTGGATTAAGGGATGAGCTTGTTTACCTGGGTTGTAGTTTACAGATGACTTTAACTTTCTGTTTTGCTAATCATTATTTCAATTTTTTCTGTGATTAACAGGGACAGTTTCATTTTCTAAATGGAAAAAAAAAGTTATTGTCTTAGAATTCATTGTAACCTCTTTTGCTTTTAACTTTCATGAGCTAAATCCCAGATACCAGTTGTGAGCAAGGCACTATGCATAGTTGTCTGATCAAGACCTGATTGCCCTGGAGGGGCTCCTAGACTACTCAGAAATGTGGCAGGTAGAAGAACAATTATGCCATGAGATAAAATGTGGCAACAGCTGTAAGAGTTGTCCTAGCAAAATGTCCTGGGAGTTCAGAGGAGGGAGTGGGCCTGTTGCCAAGAAGCAGATGATGCCTTCTCCTTACAAAGCTGATAGGGATAAAGGTATAGAAACATTCTTCTTCAATACAACCATACCTCAAAAATGCTTGGTTTGGGACCAGCAGATGGTGTAATGGTTATTTTGCTGGACTCTCATGTAGTCGACTATGGTTCTAGTGCTGGTCCTGGCGGCTTAAAACACACCACACACATGTGTGTGTGTGGCCAAAATCCCAAGTGGAGAATGGAGGAGAAGGGACTGTGGCATGGCCATACTCCCCGGGGAGTGATTTTTCGCTTTCTGTCTCTCTGTCTCTCTCTCTGGTGAGCATATGCGCCCTATAGCAAAAATCTCTCTCAAACAAAATAATAATAAATGCTTGCTTTTACTATGGGCAAGCACAATGAATTGTCATCATGAAAAGAATTTTTTTTCAAGTTTTCTGATTACTCTAAGGTATAGTAAGAGTTTAGCATCTGGTCTAACATGTCAGAATACCTTGATGGGAAGTTGTATTTCATTTCAAATATGTGTTGCTCAGGGAGTGTAGCTCCCTACTCAGAGCTTTGAAAATAGACTGGATGGGGTGTGGTGGCACCCGCCCTATGGAAAATAGACTGAATGAAATGTACTGTTGATTGCAAAACTGAATCTGTGATTTGGTTGCTTAGTAGGTTGGAAATCAAAACATTTGGTCCCATGAGAAGAAATGGTAGGTGTCCAAGCCAGTCCATTATAAAGCCTATTCAATGTGTTCTCGCCATCATATAAATATACTCAGTACTAGACATTTGACTCAAATAGTCTTTCTGGGATTTAAGCAAATCAAGTATCATTATCCACATATCCCAGATAAGAAAAGATTCAAATCCAGTAAGGGGAGGAGTTTGAAAAAATACTATGCACATTACCAAAGCTAGTCTAGCTACCAAAGCTAGTCTAGCTAGAACATAATTTGTGACAAATCTCTCCCTCCTTCTCTCTCTGCCCTAGATTATAGCACACCAAGACTTTAGGAGGAAGAACAAGAAGAGAGAGAGAGAAGAACATCTCTTCAATTTGGCGGAGATGAGTGGTCCTTTTGTCTTATACCTTCAAAAGTGAAGGTCCGAGAATCTTTCATCTTTGAAGACTTTGTGGCTCCAAGGCCATATAAGCCGAGGTCTGCCTGTCCTGTGCTCCAAGTACAAAAGAGAACTGAAGTCATGTCAAACACTGGGAGAAAGCTGGGAAGCTGAGCATTTAAAAATTGTGAGCTGTAGCTTGGACAAAAATGCTCTTTCACACAGCTTAACACTACTTCCCTAGAAAGTGCACTATGATCAGCCCCATCCCATATTGTCCATAGGACATTTTTCAAATAAGAGCACTCAGTTGCTTAACAACCGAGATGGTACATGGGAGAATAAATTAGTTCCCCATGACTTGAAACGAAGCAGGTGCCAAGTTGGAGTAATCTCCCCATTTATTATCCTTTTTCCAACCCTATCGAATCATCAAAGGCTTTGAGCACCCACATTCTTAAATAGAGGCTGAGAGGTGAAAAACAGATAACATAAAGTGTTGTTTGATTCTTTTTTTAACTTTTTAAAATGAACTAACAGTTAGGTTGACTTTTCTTGGTGTATAGGTCTATGATTTTGAACACTATGGGACTACCACCACAACTGATCACTCCAACAAACTCCTTTGTGCTAACCTCTTTTAGTCTCATTCTCCCACCTCCTCTAACTCCTGATAACCACTGTTTTGTTCCCTATCTTTATAGTTGTGTATTTTCAAGAATGTCATACGAATGTGAAAAATGGAACCTGTATTGTATGGGTTTCATTATGATGGGCATGAGGTACACTTGAAAACCCTTTTGCTTCAAAAGGTGAGTAGTGAGTTGGATAGCCTGGTTGGACTTCAGGGTCAAGAATTTCTTTTGAGAAATTAACCTCATCATTGCTTCTCCAGGTCCTTCACAGGTCCTGAGACCCAAAGAAAGGGACAAATTAGGGACCAGCAGGTGGCATGGTGGTTAAAAGCACTGGAGTCCTATATGGCTGACCATTAGACATAGTGGCTTGAAAATCATGCCTGGCATGTATGTGTACATGTCCAAAATCCTGAGAGAATGGAGGAGAAGGGATGACGGAGCGGCCGTTCCCCCTGGGGCGGGGGTGGCTTCTCACTTTCCCTCTCACTGTCTCTCTCTGTCTCCCTCTGGCAAATGTACATGCCCTACAGCAAAAAAGAAAAAAAAAAACACAAGATATACTGGGAGATTGATTCTAAGTACCCAAAGTTGTACCTCAGCAAAGGAGAATTATCTCAAAAATTTTCCTAAGGGTCAATATTCCTTAGAAAAAAGACCATATAGTTTACACATGGTGTGTTACTATATACCAATCAGCTTACCATATTCTACTGTTTCTTCCTAAAGCTCCATCCTTGAGTTGCTTCACTTTACAGAAAAAGAGTATCCCTTCAATAATCCTACTGCCTGCCAAAATTCCCTCAGGCTTCAGCCCAAATCCAAAGGCAACATCAATAGAGCTTAAGAGCCCAAGTTTTGAAGTCCTTCTGCCTGGTATGACTCCTGTTTTTTTAAGTTTCTAACCAAGTGACCCTGTAAAAATGATGATTTAACTTTATTGTTACTATTTTTCCTCCTCTGAAGACTGAGGATTAATAAAAGGTATCATTGGCATTATTGTAAAGATTAAAAAAGATAATTTATAGGAAGAATTACCTAGACATAATAAAGATACACTAAGCATCAGCTATTATTATCATCATAATGCCAAATGGCATTACTTGTTAACATTCTAGTCTCTTGCATCAGAGTATGCTCTGAGCTCCCTGAGACCAGGGACAGTGTCATCCCTAGCATCCACCATAATGGCTGACCAGAATAGATTTTTGCCAAACTTCTACTCATTCTGTGATTCAATCAGTAAATAAAAACATTGAACACCTATTATGCATTCATTCAATAGATACACATTTAATGGAAAATTTTCTGTGCAAACCCACATATTCTACTCTCTAAGAGGAACCTTAATATTGTACTACAACCTCTTATTCTTCTTCACACTGGGGACTTCAAGGTCATAAATGAAGGGAAGAGAATGCTGTAGGGTGGAGAGAAAGGCACTAAAGGTGTATCCTTATGTAGGATGGAGGTGAAGATGAGGGTAACATCAACTTTCTTTACCTCTGCTTCAGAGAACACTTCCTGCAAAGCCAGGTCATCTCTCTCAACTGGTGCTTTTATTGCTGGTAGACAAGAACAAACTGAGGGTCCCATTCTGCTTGAGAAAAATTGTCTGCCTTCCATTTCTACCCCATCCTTTAGAGAGCTCAGCAAAAACCCAGAGGGACTGAATTTAGACAAAATAAGACAAGATATACTGGGTGTATAACCAGTAAACACTTTTGGTCTTACAACTCTAGCTGTCTAGTTCAGCTTACTAGGGAAAGGATTATACAATGAATTTGGTAACCAAAGCCCCAGGACTTGGCAGCTTGAGTCTATATTTCTAACACAACAAAATAAAACACACAACACACACACACACACATAAATACATGCAGGCTGGACGTGAAATCCCCATCTAAATTTATTTCTGCACCTAAATCATCTCTGTGTTACATTTAATGCTGCCTTGTGATTGCCTTCTGACTCTCTAAAGTGTAGGTTGCAAATGGGAAAGAACTGTGCCCAGTTCTCATGGTATCTCTCAAGTGTGGCATAGTACTTGGTACATTGGAGGTTCTCTTTAATATTTGTCAAATGAGGGACCAGCAGTTGATGTAATAGCTATGTCATTGGACTCTCATGTAGTCAACCAGGGTTGGAGTCCCAGACCTGGTGGCTTAAACTCACACCAGGTGTGTGTGCATGTGTGCCCCAAGATCCCGAAAGGAGAATGATGGAGAAGGGACTGTGGCATTACCATTCCCCCTGGGGAGGTGATTTCTTGCTTTCTGTCTCTCTGTATCTCTCTGTCTTTCTGGCAAACACATGCACCTCTCAAAAAAAAAGTTGCCAAATGAATCTGTACCACTTGATGTACAGATTATATGTACAGATTAATGATTGTATGAATGAATGCATATGTCTCTGCTATCCCATGAAATCACATTTCTTAGTGCACTGAAGTTTTCTGTCTACCAGTCTCCAGTCTCTATTGCAGCTAGCACTGTGTCAGATGTAGCATATATTATCTATTAATATTGAAAGAAGGGCCGGCAAGTGGCATGGTGGTTGGGGGTGCTGGACTCCCACATGGCCAACCACGGTTCAAGTTGTGGACCTGGTGGCTTGCTTTCTCCCTTTCCCTTTCTCTGTCTCTCTCAGTCTCTCTCTGGTCAAATTAAAAAACAATTACAAATGAATTAAATAAATAATTCTTTAAAAAACATTTGTTGAAAGAATAACTCTAGGAGAATGATCTAGAAAAGAAAGACAAAGGACCAAGAAGAAAAAGAGAACGCTGTTAAATAATCAGTGCTCTTCACAGTTAACCTAACTTCAGTATTCTGCTTTGGAGAGAATATTCAGTACAATGCGTTTGGGAGAAAAGATTATAGTTGGCCAATAGAAATATGGAAGTCAGTTGCATAAACATTAAAACATGGAGGACACAGGAGCAGAGAGTAGATAGAGAGAAGGAAGCCCAGAAGCAAGTTCCAAAGAATCATCCTACCATGTTAAGAATGATCAGAGGGAGAGAAACCAGTTATGGAGGCTGAAAAGGAGTGGTCAGTTGGAAGGAAAACATGAAATCAAATAAACCAAGAGAAAAGAGCAGTCAGCTGTTAGATACTGCTAAGAGATCAAATAGATGAGAAAAGAGAAGACCATTCTAGTGGGAAACACAGGAGGTCACTAGTGATCTTGAAAAGAGCACTCCCAGTGAAGAAATGGGTGAAATGGGATGAGGAAATAACAGAAGAAGTGAAGGCTGTTAGTATAGACACAAAGAGGAAGTCTTTTCTCAGCCTTTGGGGAAAATTAATCTGTTTGACAAATACCTTTAGTATTGCATTTCCTGCCCACTGCTTGAAAAGACAGTTCTTCTGGCCAAATCACAGCAGTTCTAGGATGCAAATAAACCAGCATTAAAAAAAAAAAAAAAAAAAAAAAGAGCCAGGTGATCAGCTCTTGGTCTAAGATTCACTGGATTCTGAAGCCCCAAAGAACCAAGACTTATCTGCCTGTGCTGCTCTCTGTTTGCTGCTTAGCCCCTGGCACCTTCTCACCCACACCCACACACATTTCATCCATTATTAATGACATCATTGTCATAAAAAAACGACTTAGGGAGAATTTGGAATGCATCAAGTAGGAGTTGCAACAAAATACTTTGTTATTCAATGATGAATTTTTAAATGAAACATCTAAATACAGATTTCTCCCCAAGAGATGTTCTGATTTGAGGCTGAGCTTGATGTACTTCCAAGAAACTGTCTAATTACAAATTAGGCCCTAAACCTAGTTGCTTAGGTAAGTTTTTCATATAGAACACAATGCAGTCTTTCCTACCCAGCAGCTCATGCAGGCCTGTGGTACATAGCAAGGCTAAGGCTAGATAAACTCTGATGAGGAACTTGCCCAGGAGACCTTGAGAAGCATTTGCTAAGGTTTCTCTCTGTTGGGATGATTGGTTTTAAATGTAAGGTAAATTTAACTTTCCTTATAAAGCACTTGGGAAAAAAGGCTGGTATTTAAAGCCATTTGCTATAACAAATGAAAAACTATGAAATCTGATTTTTTTTTGCAAGATTTTCATGTTCAGTTGAGATGGTGCCAGGACATAATGAAGCTGGACCTAGGATGACCTCCTGCTGGCATTGCCAAACTGCTAGTGAGGAATTATTTATGGAAACCGGGCCAAAGGTTACCTGGCTCAGGGTAGGACCTAAATTAAATGATGTCTGTCTCCCTTTATTCATATACTAAAAGCGAGAAACCATAGATGTTGCTTCATATTTCACAAACTGCAAATCCTCAGTATTGCACACAAAGTTCTTGAACCCCAGTGGATAACATTCAAGGGGAAGGTCCCTCCTCCTGATACTTGAGGCTACACTGGGTTGTATCCATGGCCTCCTATTCTGGAAAAGTGGCATTTTTGATCTACAGTTGTCCAGTACTCTTCTCTAATAGTGTGTCTGTGTTTTAAACAAGTCTTTCACCTGCTGTTCCTTGAAACCAATGCTGAAATCTGAAGGAGTACCAGATAGTATTTTTGTTATTGTTTTCTTTTTTGGAGAGATTATTTTGCTATAGGGTGAATGCACTCTCAGGAGAGACACAGATAGAGAGAAAGGAAGTGAGAAATCACCCCCTGGGGGTGGGAAATGGCCACCAGGTTGCAATCCCTTCTCCTCAATTCTCCTCTCAGGATTTTAGACATGCACACACAAACATCAGGCATGAGTATCAAACCTGGGTCCAAGGCTTGAACCATGGTTGGCCATGAGGGTGTCCAGTGCTTTAACCACCACAACACCTGTTGGCTCCCAGATAGATCTTAAATCTGAAGTCCACTGTAGACTTGTGCCAGAAGTCTCCCCTGAGTGAGATTCACAGGCCCAAAAGTGGAGGCCTTCTCATTAGTGCTATTTTCAAAGAAAAAAATCTATAATCCCATACAATACTTGTCCTTTTAAACATTGTTATTACCATCTATCTTTTATTGAGCAACTAATTATGATATGTCTGGCATGGCTGGAAAGATTTTTTACATGATTTATCTCATTTGTTCCATGCAAGAAGACTTGGAAGATGGTAGTATTCTCCCCATTTCCTAGGCAAGCAAAATGAGGTTGAGAGAGGCTGAGACAATTGCCACAGGTCATATAGGTAATAAATCACAGAACTTGGCCACCAAAGCCCATGTTCCTGCTCCTGCACACTGTTTCCTCTGGGGCCAAGCCCCTGTCTGAGTCAGTAAGTATAGGGCATTATTTGCATACAGAGGCCCCCAAAGAGCCAGGGCTCAAGTGTGTTTAACACATACACATCTACGTAACAACTCAGCAAAGAAAGGAATATCTTGGTAGCTTTCAACAAGCTTTGACCCTAGGTCAGCTGTGAATAAGCTATGGCCCTGGGTCCAATGAATATGGTCATTTGACAATGAAGCAATGTCCTTTTTGGTTATTTTCTCCTCCCCTGATTTCCTTGGAAAAGCCATTAAGAAGAAATGTAACCTTTTGTCTGCTTGATACAGAGCTAATTCTTCTTGACCATAGAAAGAACTCTTCTCAGAATTTTACCTCAAAACAAATCTCTGGACAGTTAATTAAGAATCTATTCTTAACTAGGCTCAAAGATATTTTCTATCTCCTTAGTTCACAGGAGGGGGAACCTCAATGTCGCAAGAAAAATAAAACTGAGGAAATTCTCATTACACTGGCTTCTTGTACATTGTGCTCTTCAAGTGTCTTGTTTGTTTTGCCATTCAACATATAACTTTTCATCTTAGAGATTGCTCTAGGCCATTTACAAAATTGAAAAATTTTATTTGAGCCTGACAGTGTCTTCAAGCATTAGACCATCCAAGATTCTACTTTGCTCATGAAATTTATATAGACTCCACCTACCCCCAACAACAATCCTAGCTATTCTGTTATATTGACTCTAAATCCTCCATAATAATGACACTGTGTACATTTTATTTTTCATTGTGGAGTACAGAATAGGGGCCTGCTGATCAGTGACTAAGAAATCTCTCCCTCTCCTGGGAAACAAAGTGGGCTTCGGATGTGTGTGTAAGAATGTTACTGGCTCAGTCCCAGAGCCCATGGTCTGTGATGATGGTCTACAGTAACACCCTGAAAGGTTCTGCATAGAGCATGTACTAAAGCCTTACCATCTAGCCTTGTGAGCCATGTACAATTTATATATTATGGTCAATGTAAATTGCATCCTACATGTAGGACAGTACATAGCAATTAAAGCCTTGAACTCAATATTTCACTAAGTTAAGAGAGTATGAGATTGTCAGGGCTCCCAAATAGAAATGCCTATGAAAATCACATGAAGTAAATACCAATGATGCTTTATTATCTAATCTAATGAGAAACAGGTATGCCTGCCTCTCAAAAATGTCATTAACTAAGAGTGGCCCATGGATGTGCCCCACATGGTTAATGTGGGGCAATGGAACAATAATAGAGTCATCATAGTAAAAGAAAAGCTAAGTGGATCTTCACTAGGACTCCAGCAAAAACAGGGAATGAGCCATCCTAAGGTATTCTTATTCAAATTCTAACTATTTTAGCAAAGATCATCACCATAAAGGGAAGGCCCATGAGGAGAGTGAATTTCACAGCTGAGAAAATTCCTTTTTACTCTTCAGGTACAAAGTATAACAGGATAACACAGACACTACTTGACTGCCTAAACCAACCTTTTCATAAGCAATAGCACCTGATATAGTCCAGAGAAAAGGAGATTGGGTACAAATTCAAGACTGATAATTGTTATTATATTATTTTAATGAATCCATAATGGATGTTTCATTATTGTATTTCTTTATGTAACTCCATGAGGTATTACTGTCTGTATTCTACTAACTCATCAAATAAATATTTATGGAATGCCTACATGTTCCAGATGAGTACCAAGAATAAGGAATGACCCAGGGTCACACAGCCACTAAATGGTAGAACCAGACACTGAAATCCAGGTATTTTTTTTCTTTTGGATAGGTTTTTGCTATAGGGGGTGCGAAAAATCTCCCCTCCACCCCCCAAAAGAAAAGTGAGTCACGAGGTCCGGGACTCGAACTGTGGCTGGCCATGTGGGAATCCAATGCCTTTTTAACCATCACACCACCTGCCAACCCTGTAATTTCCCCGTTTTAAAAGGATGGATAATGTTGCACTGTGCACATATACCATGTTTTCTTTCTTTATGAGATGATGGACCCTTAGATTGATTCCATAACCTGGCTGTTGTGAATAATGATGCAATAAATATGGTAGTACAGATAGTTCTTTGCCATACTGATTTGAAGTTGAAGTCCTTTGGATGGATATATATATATATATATATCTTAAAGTAGGGTCATATGGTAACTCTGTTTTTAGTTTTTTTGAGGAACCTCCATTATGGCTGTATTAATTGTATTAATTTACATTCCCACCAACAGTGTCCTAGGGTTCACTTTTCTTTAAATTCATACTAATACTTACCTTTCTTCTTCCTTTTTTTTTTTTTGGAGAGGTTTTTGCTACAGGGGGCATTCGCTTGCCAGAAAGAGAGAGACAGAGAGACAGAAAGCAAGAAATCACCCCCTAAGAGGTGGCCATGCCGCAATCCCTTCTCCTCCATTTTCCTCCAGGGATCTTGGGCATGCACGCACACTCACCCAGCGTGAGTTTAAGTCACCAAGTCTGAGACTCGAACCACGGTTGACAACATGGGAGTCCAGTGACATAACCATTACACTAACTGCTGGTTCCCAGGTATTTCTGACTCCTACCATTATACCCTCTCCACAGGAATACACTATTACCCAAGCTTCCATGGACCCTTCTGTTATCCATAAGGTGTGTCCAATGACTACCATCTTCAAAGATCCCCAAATGTAATTTGCCATTTCCTCCTTCCCATCTCCTCAAAAGAAAGCCCTTATCAGGGACCAGCAGTTGATGTCATGGCTATGTTGTTGAACTCTCATGTATTCCACTGAGGTTCAAGTCCTGGACCGAGAAGCTTAAACTCATGCCGGACGCGTCTGTGTGCATGCCCAAGATCCCAAAATGAGAATGGAGGAGAAGGGATTGTGGCGTGGCAATCCCCCCTGGGGGAGGTGATTTCTTGCTTTCTGTCTCTATGTCTCTCTCTCTCTGTCTGGCGAGCGCACGCGCCCTATAGTAAAAACTTCTCAAAAAAAAAAAAAAGAAAAAAGAAAAAGAAAGAAAGAAATCCCTTATCATCTAAGACAAAAACACAATTGATTTCTCAGACTTAAGGCACATGAAAATTGGGAATGTTGGAGAAAGGGGATTGAGATTCAGGACACATGAATTCTTTTTTTTTTTTTTTTTTTTTTGTGGTATTTTTTTTTATGGATTTAGCGCACGTGCACTTGCCAGACAGAGAGAGACAGAGAGACAGAAAGCAAGAAATCACCCCCTCAGGTGGGATGGCCACGTTGCAATCCCTTCTCCTCCATTCTTCTCTCGGGATCTTGGGCACACACGCACATGCTCCCGGTGTGAGTTTAAGCCACTGGGTCCGGGACACGAACCGTGGTCGACTACATGGGAGTCAAGCAACATAGCCATTATGCTAACTGCTGGTCCCAGGACACATGAATTCTATCCTCCTTGCTATTAAGGTGTTGTGTGATTGTGGGCTAGTAACTTTAGCTTTTAAATCACAGTACCCCTATCTTCCTTTATAAGAAGATAAGATAAATGACTCTCCACAAGGATTATTAGAAGGGCATGATGGGAGTCTATGAGCTATTTTTAACATTTCAATAAGCTTAAGCAGACGGGTTATAAAGAACCCTAAGATCAAGCCAAACCCAAGCTAACTCAACCATCTAGTGCCTTTGCTTTGGGAAGGGATTAATTATATCAGCTTACTGGGGCCACATGGCTTATTTCAGTGGGTAGTCACCAATGGTTTTGAGCTAAAACCAATGGGAAAAGAAAGTATGATCTAATAAAGGTAATTTGTTTAGTAGGCCTGATATTTCAAAACATGGAATGCAGGGGGAAATTAATTAAGGTGATGAAAATTTTTGGAACGACCAGGCTAGATCATCTCTAAGGGCCCTTCCAGCTCAAAGATTCTCTAAAGCACTCCTGAGCAGCCAATAGATCAGAGGCTGCATCTTAGAGCCAGGCAGGCTAATTTCAGGATGAAAGATTAAAAAGCAGTTTCTGTATTGCTATTTCTCAAATATGCCTAGATATTCAAGTTTTAGTGGCAGAAAAGCAGTGACAGTTTTCCCACTAGTATTTTTTTATTCAGGAAAAGCTGCACAAATTTTGAAGAATAAACATTTCCCACTACCTCACCACCACCATGAGATTAATAAGCCATTTTAATTTTGAAAGCTATCCATCATTTCTTTCATCCCTCTATTTGTCCCATACAGTTTTCTTTTTTGTAGTTTGACCTTCCATGAAAGCTCTTGGTTACCATTACTGTAAGGATTCTTGGCAGTGAGTGGGCTCATATGAGGTGTGAACATACAGAGGCATCCTACACGGGGGCGAGATCAGAGTGCAACTGCAAGGAGCAGCCTTTTAAAAGGTAGATGGCTATAGTAAAAACTGGCAGAGCCCCAAGATGGAATGTAGTGTAAAGAGGGCTTGGGTTTTAGTTTCCTATTTTATATCCAAAGTGCATTCCTCACTGCTGCACAATGAGTGCCTAGGACATGCACTTAGTGCCTAGGACATGTACTAAGCCTTCTCCAAATCAAAGTTCTAAGTCCTGTAACCATGTGGAGTTGTTAAGTCATTTTCATAAGAACTGCTTCTCTATTCCTCTAGCACTGAGGCTGACCTCCACCTCCTTGTAGTTGCACTCTGATCTCTCCTCATGTTTGATGAGGGTAAACCACAGGTAGCAACAGAAGAGGCACTGAAATGTCTACAGGTCAATCAGGCAGTGGGTCTGAAGGGAACCAATTTAGTTCTGTACTCTTGCCTGTTCCAGTGAATAGGGAGACCCATTGCTAGAAGGAGAGATCTACTTACCTAGAATTCTACTATGTTGCAAACACATTTGCTAACACAATTGGTTAACCTTTCATGAGTTTATTTTCAATTAGTTGTCATTCAAGAACTAATAATAATAGGTACATGCAGGCTGGCAGGCGGTTTGGTGGTCAAGGTGACTTGATCCCACACAACTGACACCATGGTTCAAGTCTCAAACCTGATGGCTTGGAAAACATGGCAGGTGCATTCAGAAGCAATCTGAATGAAGTCAACTATCCTAATAACTTGATTTCAGACTTTGAGCCTCAAGACCAGTGAGGAAATATTGTTTTGTTGTTTAAGCCATTTGGTTTATGGTATTTTTGTTATGTTGGCCCAAGTAAATTAATACAAGGAAGTCAGACAGGTTGTGCTTATTAACTCACCCAGGTAAACCAGAGTAAAAGTCAATCCCTATACATTCTCTGGTATGATTCGCTATAAAGGTTCTCAAAAAATTGTGATGGTACACCTAAATAAAGAAATGATAGTCTAAAAGTAAGGAGATGATGTTACTTCATACATTTTAAAAGATTTTTTGCCATAAGGTGCATGAGCTTGCTGGAGAGACAGAAATAGTGGAAAATGGGAGTTTAGATGTGCATGCACACTTGCCCAACGCATTACTTCCAATGCCAGGTCCGGGACTTGAATTGCTCAGTTGGGCATGTGAGAAGCAGCACCTTAACCACCATGCCACCTCCTGGCTCATTACTTGATCTCTTTAAAATGATGGGTGGGGACTTCCATCTTCAGACCCCCTGGCCTAAGGAACACTGAGGCATGGTCCCCACCATAGCTCGAGCCCCAGCACCCCCAACCTAGAGACTCCTATCTCTGTCAGCCAGGACCACCCTCAGCTCTACAGTCACCCCACTTCCATCTTCAGAACCCTAGCCTAAGGGACACTGAGGCAAGGTCCCCGCCATAGCTCCAGCCCAGCACCCCCAAGCCAGAGACTCCATCTCTGTCAGCCAGAATTCTCCTCCTCGCATCACATTGCTAAACACAACAGAAGGGAGACTTTGGCAGTCTTCAGCCCACAGCAAAAGGGAAACACTTGCTCCTATTCGAAGAAAACTTCTCTCCAAAGGAATTCCAAAGTGAATATATTTCCCAATGGCTAGAAGTAGAAGAGCCTTGGGTCTGAATAAAGCAGGAAATATGTCTCCATCAAAAGAACACAGTGACTCCCTTTTCATTTCTTGAAAAAACAGAAGACGTTACCAAAATGTCCGAGAAAGAATTTAGAACATTGATGGTGAGCAAATTCTATGAGCTGGAACAGAAAAGACACAATTAACTACAGGAGATTAGGAAGTCCTTCCACGATATGAAAGAAGAAATGGACATGCTAGAAAGAATCAGATGGAACTATTAGAGATGAAGTCTGTAAAACAGGAAATCAAAAACTCTCTCAAAAGTATTAAAAGTTGATTAGACCATGCTGAAGATTGAATCTCTGATGTAGAAGATAAAAGCTCTGACCTAGAGAAAATCACCAAAAAGATAGAGAAAATAACAACAAAAAAATGAGGATAACATACGAGAAATACTAGATTCCACTAGACGCCCTAGCATCCAAATAATTGGTATCTCAGAAGATGAAGAAACTAATAAGGGCATGGAAAATCTATTCCACGAAATCTTGGAAAAAAATTTCCCAAGTCTAGAGAGACACTCAAACATCCAGACCCAAGAAATGCAAAGGACCCGAAATACAATCAACCCAAGAAAATCTTCCCCAAGACACATCTTAGCCAGATGGGCATAGACCACAGATAAAGGAAAGATACTAAAACTGGCAAGAGAGAAATGACAAGTGACCTACAAAGGTCACCTCATCAGGCTAACACCGGACATCTCAACGGAAACAGTGCAAGCAAGAAAAGAATGGGAAGATGTATTGAAAGTGTTAAGAGAGAAACAATTTCAACCAAGATTATTATATCTTGCAAGACTATCCTTCCTATGGGAAAAAAAGATCAAAATCTTTTCAGACAAACAAAACCTGAAAGAATTTGCCAACACCAGACCAAACTCTTCAAGAAACCCTAAAGAAAGTACTCTTCCAGGAAAACTAAAGAATTAACAGACAGAAACAAAAGAATAAAAAGCAACTAAGACAATGGCCAACTTAAACGTTGGGACAGGTCCAGTAACATCCATAATAACACTGAATGTGAATGGATTAAATTCTCCAATCAATAGACACAGACTGGCTGAATGGATTAAAAAACAGAAACCTTCTATCATTTGCCTGCAGGAAACCCACTACATGGATAAAGACATACATAGAATGAAAGTGAAGGATTGGAGAAAGGTTTTCCATGCAAATGGGAACCAAACAAGAGCTGGAGTTGTGATACTCATTTCTGACAAAATAGGCTTTAAAACGAAAATTGTTCGAAGAGAAAAATAAGGGCACTATATTGTAGTAAAAGGGTCAATCGATCAAGAAGATATAACGCTTATTAACATCTATGCACCTAACACAGGAGCACTGAAATATTTGAAGGAAAGACTGTTAGATATAAAAGGGAAAATAGACTGCAACACACTAATTGTTGGAGACCTCAACACCACACTATCCCCTCTGGACAGACCATCTAGACAAAAAGTAGGTAAAGAGATAAAGGATCTAAACAATACCATAAATCAACTGGACTTAACAGACATCTATAGAACCTTCCATCCAAAAACCACGAGATAAACTTTTTTCTCATCCCCATATGGAAACTTCTTGAAGACTGACCACATCATAGGGCATAAAGCAAGCCTCTACAGATTCAAAGGCATAGAAACTATATCCAGAATCTTCTCCGACCATGATGGAATTAAACTTGAGTTTAATTTCAAGAGAAATCTTCAAAAATACTCAAATACATGGAAACTAAATAACCTACTCCTGAATGACTCCACAACTACTGAAGGAGTAAAGACTGAAATCAAAAGATTCATGGAAGTCAATCACAATGAGGACATGAGTTTCCATAATCTTTGGGACACTGCTAAAGCAGTCATAAGAGGGAAGTTCATAGCAATTATTGCACATAACAGGAAATTGGAAAGAAGGCAAATGGATCACCTAACATCATGTCTCAGAGAATTAGAAAAGCAACAGTAAAAAGATCCAAAAAAAACTCTAGGAGAAAAGAAATAATAAAGATACTAGCAGAAATAAATGAAATAGAAAATAAACAAACTATACAGAAAATAAATGAAAGTAAAAGCTGGTTCTTCAAAAAGATAAACAAAATTGATACACCAGTAGTGAGACTTATTAAGAAGAGAAAAAGGAACCAGGTAAATCAGATCTGCAATGAAGCAGGCAAAATAACAACAGACATAGTAGAAATACAAAACATTATTAGAGGAAACTATGAATATCTGTATACCACAAAAGAAGACAATCTGGATGAGATGGACAAATACCTGGGCACATATAACCTGCCAAGATTGAGCCAGGAGGATATAGAAAGTCTGAATAGGTCCATAACAAGCCAGGAGATTGAATCAGTAATAAATAACCTCCCAACAAAGAAAAGCCCTGGCCCTGATGGCTTCACCTCTGAATTCTACAAAACTTTCAAACAAGAGGTAACCCCCATTCTGCTCAAGTTATTTCTAAAGATCCATCAGGGTGAATCTCTCCCTAGTTGATTCTATGAAGCCTCTATCACCCTTATCCTTAGAACAGATAAGGACAAGACAAGGAAGGAAAACTATAGACCAATATCCCTGATGAATATAGATGCAAAGATTCTCAACAAGATACTAGCACATCGCATCCAACAACTTATAAAAAAGATTAAATATCATGATCAGGTAGGCTTTATTCCAGGAATGCAAGTTTGGTACAACATATGCTAAATCATAAATGTAATACACCATATTAACAGGAAGAAAGATAAAAAACCACATGGCCATATCAATTGATGAAGAAAAACCATTTGATAAGATACAACATCCCTTCATGATCAAGACTCTCAGCAAAATCGGCATAGAAGGGTCATTTCTCAACACAATATAAGCTATCTATGAAAAACCCATAGTGAACATCATCCTGAATGGAGAAAAGTTGAAAGCTTTTCCACTAAAAACAGGTACAAGACAAGGATGCCCACTCTCTTCACTCCATTTCAATATAGTACTGGAAGTCCTCACCAACGCAATCAGAAAAGAGGAAAAAATTAAAAATTATCCAAATAGGAAAAGAAGACGTGAAACTCTATTTGCAGATGACGTGATTGTATACATAGAAGACCCAATGGTTTCCATGAAAAAAATTTCTGGAAGTAATACATGAATATATTAAAGTTGCAGGATACAAAATTAACATCCAGAATTCTATAGCATTTCTATATATGAACAACAGGCAGAATGAGATAGAACTGAAAAAAGTAATTCCATTTACCATAGCCACAAAAAGTATAAGATACTTGGGGTAAATCTGACCAAAGAAGTTAAAGACATCCACAAGAAAACTATGAGAAGATAAAAAAGAAATTGAAAATGACACAAAAAAGTTAAAGGATATCCCGTGTTCCTAGATTGGAAGAATTAATATAATCAAAATGGCAATTCTACTCAAATTCATCTACATATTTAATGCACTGCCAATTAAACTATCAGACACATTCTTCACAGATCTAGGAAAGACAATCAAAAAGTTTGTCTGGAATCATAAAAGACCTTGTATTTCCAAAGCAATTCTGCAAAAGAAGAATGGAATGGGCAGCATCTCACTCCCTGACCCAAAAACATACTACAAAGCTGGGTAATCAAAACAGCATGGTACTGGCACAGAAACAGACACGTGACCAATGGAACAGAATAGAGTCCCCAGAAATAAATTCCCAAACATACATTCAACTGATTCTTGACAAAGGGTACCAGTAAATTCAGTAGGAAAAGGAAAACCTCGTCAACAAATGTTGCTGGATAAACTGGATTCCCACTTGCAGAAAGATGAATCCAAACCCCTACCTCTCAGCTCTGATAAAAATCAAATCAAGGTGAATCAAATATCTAAATCTAAGACCTCCAACTATAAAACTGCTCCTGGAAAACACTGGGAAAACTCTGGGAGACATTGGAGTAGAGAAAGACTTCCTAAATAAGACCCCCTAATCATAGTCGATAATCCCCAAAATACATAAGTGAGATTATATCAGACTAAGAAGTTTCTGCATGGCAAAAGACACAGTAATTAGTGTGAATGGACAGCCCCCAGAAGGGGAAAATATCTTTGTAAACTATGCATCGGATAAGGAACTGATAACCAGAATTCACAAGGAACTCAAGCAGCTGTTCCAAAAAGAGATGATCAATCGTATTAAAAGATGGGAGAATTAGAAAAAAAAAAAACACACACACACACAAAAAAAACCTCTCTAAAGATGACATAGGAATAGCTAAAAGGCATATGAAAAAAATGCTCAGCATCCATCATTGTAAGGGAAATGCAGATCAAAACAACAATGAGATACCATCTAACCCCAGTCAGAATGACTAAGATTAAAAAATAACAAAAAACAATAAGTGCTGGCGGGGGTGTGGTGAAAGGGGAACTCTCTTACACTGCTGGTGGGAATGTAAATTGATCCAGCCCCTGTGGAGAACACCCAGCCACTGTGGAGAACAATTTGGAGATTCCTCAAACATATACAAATAGAACTACCATATGATCCAGCAATCCCACTCCTTGGTATCTATCCAAAGGACAGAAGAATACTTAAACAGAAAAGTGCTTCCACATTGATGACACAAAAAAGTGAAAGGATATCCCATGTTCCTAGATTGGAAGAATTAATATAATCAAAATGGCAATTCTACTCAAATTCATCTACATATTTAATGCATTGCCAATTAAACTATCAGACACATTGTGGTACTATACAAAATTGCTAAGTCATGGAAACAACCCAAATGCCCACGAACAGATGAATGGATAGAAAAACTTTGACACATATACTCTATGGAATACTATTCAGTCATTAAAAAAAACCCTGGCTTTTGACAGAAATGGATGAATATGAAGATTTACTGCTGAGTAAAGCAAGCCAGGCTATGAAGGAGAGGCATTGTATGTCCCCACTTAATATATGCCGAATGTCATCACTCTATGACTGAAACTGATTGACCAAAGGATATAGAAACACAGTATATAGATGTAAATACCAGATATAGTGTGTGTGAAAGAGGAAGGTCTGAGGAAAGACATTTAGAAGAAAAAAAGGGAGGCAAAGCATTAATGGGACAAAGAAATGTGGTATTATCTGTTGAAGATATTTTATAGTTTTATCAAGTGTACTAGGGAGAAATGTTCACCTATTGAAATATTCATTTTGTAAGCTAAATAACGTGATTGAATGTATAAAAGAAAATGAAATAAAAATTTTTAAAAATTGGAATAATAATAAAAATCTGGGAAAAACATGAAAAGCTATTGGATGATGATGATGGGGATTTTAATGTCTTTGTATTGACTGATATGCATGGCATTTCATCTGGAAATGTAATGCACTGTAAAGTTACATGTGTTTCAATGTAATATAAACAAGATTATGACAATAATAAATAAATTAAAAATAAAAACGATGGGTGGGAATGATCACACCTCAATCCTTTCTCCTCCAGTCTCTTCTCAGGATTTTGAGAATGCGTGCACATGTGCCCAGTGTGATTTTCAAGCCACCAGGTCCAGTACTCAAACTATGCAGCTGGCTTTGTGGGATCCAGCACCTTAACCTCCATACCACTTGCTAGCCCAACTATCTATTTATGCTGCCTCCAGCCCTTGAACTCAAAAATGTAATGTTCCTCTTAATACAAACTTGACTGCCACATGAGGCAGAATGGCTGAATCAGTTAAGAGAGGTAGGGAGAATCATGTTTAGTGATACAACAAATCTATTAGGTTAGTGTTATAATTTCCGTTGTACAGATGAAGAAATCCAGTCAGTTGCTTGGTCAGGATTAGAGTAAAGGTTTATTTGGCAACAAATTTGATAATGTTTTCTTTTTATTTTTGATAAACAGGGATTCAAAAAAATAGGATTTGAACCATGCAGTCAGCCATGTAGGATCTAGCTCCTTAACCACCATGCCACAGAAGTTTGCACTATTTCTACAACACCATTGTTACAGAGGTCAAGAAGAGTGAGAAGGTACTTCTTGTTGAAAAGTTTGGGGAAAATATATTTCAGTTTGATTTGTGTGTGTTTGTGTGTGTGTTAGTTAATTCTTTTTTTCCCTTATTTATTCAATTATTTTTAATTTTTTGCCCATTTCATTTTCTTCCATACATTCAATCACATTATTATTTGTCTTACAAAATGGATATTTCAACAGGTGAACATTTCTCCCTAGTATTGTTGATAAAACTACGAAATATCTTCAACAGATAATACCACCCCTAAGAAGATATCATTTCCTAGGGATGTCACAGTAAATTACCATAAACTTGGCCAAACAAAACAACAGAATGTACTCTTAAACTTCTGAAGGCTAGAAATCTGAAATACAGGTGTTGGTAAGCCATCTCCTGAAGGCTCTCAATAAGATATGTCCTTACCTCTTCTTAGCTTCCTGTGGTTGCAACAACACTTGGTGTTCCTTTGCTTGTAGGTACATCACTCCAGTCTCTGCTTTCATCATCACATGGCCTTTGCATCTGTGAGCCTGTGACTCTGTGATTTCAGTGACTTCTTAGAAGAATACCAGTCATTAAATTAGGTGCCACGCTAAGTCAGTATGATCTCATCTTAACTAATTACATCTGCAAAGACCGTATTCCAAATATGGTCGCATTCTTAGCTTCCAAGTGGATGTGAATTTTGAGAAAACAATATTCAACTCAGGACAGATGGATATATCTTGGCAGATCATCATGGGAGCAGAGGCTGTTGCAAGTTGATTGGATGGAATAATAAGTATACAAACGAAGAAAGAATAGGGCCAGCAGATGGCATGGTGGTTAAGATACTGGATGGCCAACTCCACGATTTGAGTCCTGGGCATAGCAGACTGAAAAACATGACAAGTGTGTGTGTGTGTGTGTGTGTGTGTGTGTGTGTCCAAAACCCTGAGAGTTTAATGGAGTAGATGGAATTGTGGCATGGCCTTCACTACTTGGGGTTGATTTCTCACTTTCCCTCTCTCTGTTGCACATACATATCCTATGGCAAAAATAAAATGCACAGTAAAATATAGGAATTATCTGGAGAACAGTAAATGGTTTACTGTGGCAAAAAAAAAAAAAAAGGTAAAAGTATATAAGTAGGTTAAGGCCAGAGCATAAAAGATCTAGAATGATTCCCTTGGAGAGAGAGAACATCAGTAGATGTAGCTAAAGAATTCGCTGAAGTCTTTGATACCTTCCAAAACAAAAGGAATGCTCAGTCAATAGCCTTTTCATGCTGTGGTCCATGTATTTGCCCTCAGAACAGTAGCAGTAGCAATAAAAAGAAACAATTTACATGCACAGTCATCTCCCTGTCTTCAGCACCACAACTGGAAGATATTAAAGGGGAAATATGTGACGCAAACACTGCATTCTTTTCCATTACATGGAATCATTTGAAGGTGCGTTTCCATCATTCAGACATGACAAAATAGCCAAGAATCCTCCTCTATGATTCAGAAATGAATTGACTCAATGAATGATCTGTAAAATGACCTCACATACCAAACAGATATGTTCTGTGAATACAATTACTGAAAAAAGAAATGAAAAAAAAAAAACTACTGTTTATTTCTTTTAGGATGGAAATCACTTGAAATTTGATATCTTACCTTGCCATTTCATATAAAAGTAATAATACAGATCACCAACACACACCATTTTAAGTGCCTACTATGCACTAGAGAGTGTATTGATATACTATGAAGCATTCCTAATATATTCTCTAGTACTTATTTAAATCCCACTTTACAAATGATACAGGTGAGGTTTACAAGAATCAAGTAATATGTCCACATTTCCAAATTCTATGTTTGTTTCATCTCAAAGTCCCTGCTCTTTGTAACTGTATAACACTGACTTAAAAATCTTCTAAATGTCTGCATTTACCCACCTTTACCTAGCACATTTCAATTCTAGGAAAGCACTACATGAATTCTTTCATATAATTTTTTTTTTGCTTCTGAATTAAATTTTCTCTATGCCAGGCAGCTGTATAATCAAGTCTGATGTATCTGTGCTGAGAGATTCTATTGTAAGTATTAATCAAAACTATATAGCCAAATGGTGGTGTAGGGGTAACACAACTGGATTTACATGGGAAGGTCTCAGGTTCGTGTCCTGGGGTCTCCCTGTACATATTGAGCTCATGTACAAACTTGTGATCTGGGCTCTTTGAGGCTGGGAGTGCTTCACAGTGTGTGGACCCTGTTGAAGTACCTGCCTCTGTCTATTTCTCTCTTTATGAAGATATAAATAGAACTTTTTAAAAGAAAGCATAAAGATGCAATTTTAGATTTATATATAAAAAAGTATTTCTACAATATAGCCTATCACTTCTTGGTGGGCTAGCTCTATATTCAGTGGGTCAGTATGAAGGTCAGTAGGAGGAACAAAGAAACTTTCCCTATATTTGCCTGCCATTAAAAGTTTTGGTGTGATTGGTATAATAAAAATGAAAATTAGAACACTAGAACATACCATTTGTTTAGGACGGACTATGTGCTATGCTCTGCGGTAAGAAGTGATCTTATACTTACTTGTTCATTTAATTTTCAAATTACCCTGTGAGATAAACACTTGTCCCCTTTTACATAAATGAAAACTGACAACACAGAAAGGTCAAGTGGATTGCCCAAGGTCACATTGCTGATACTGGAGTCAGATTTGAATGCAGATCTGTCTAACCTCAAAGGTATCCTGTTGAATGATGTGATGACCAAATGTAACCACTATAAAAAGTAAGGGCAAAGAGGGGATGCATGTTATAATAATTAAAATGTAGAATTTTCAGTATACCAAAGGATAATACCTTCATAACCTTGAGTTTGGCAAATATTTCTTAGTAAGGACACAGAAAGTATGAACCATAAGAGAAAACACTGATAAACTTCATCAAAATTAAAAGAATCTATACATCAAAAGAGCAGAAAACAAATAAGGAAGCTACAACCTGGGGAAAATATTCACAAAACATATACCTAACAAAGAACTTTTATTCAGAATATATTAAGAACTCTTACAATTCAGTAATAAAAATACAAACAACCCAGTAAAAAACAGGCATAAAGGGCCCAGCTGTGTTGGTACAGGCAGTAGTGCACCACTGAATGATATTAGAGCTATATTGGAAAGCATGGGGTTCAGATCCTGGGTGTATCTGAACATGTATTCCATGATCCTGGCTGATTGGAATGCTGAGGGCAGGATTACAGCATGACAGACTCCAATGGGGATTCCTCTCTGTCTGTCTCCCTCTTTCTTTCTCATGAAAGAAATAGATTTAAAAAAAAAAAAAAGACAAATACTTGGACAGATGCTTCACAAAGTCAGCTATATGAATGGCCAATAATACATGAAACAGTGCTCATCAGAGAAATACATGTTAAAACTACAATGACATAGCAACACTCTCACTCAAATGACTAAAATGTAAAAGACTACAACATAAAGTGCTGTCAAGGAAGTAGAGCTTCTGCAACTTCGTATTTACTGGTGGCAATATATAATGGCACAGTGTATTTGTAAATATGCTGGGTAGTTACTTAAAATATTAAACATCCTCTTTCCATATCACCTAGGAAATCCACATCTAGGTAAATATACAAGAAAAATTAAAACATTTGTCTGCCAGAAGACCTAAATATAAATGTTCATGGCAACTTTATCTCTAACAGCCAAAACTGAAAATAATTCAACCAACCACCAAGAGCAGAATAATAAATGAATTGTAGTAATTCATACATTGAAATGCTACTTAGTAATAAAAAGGAAAGAGGGACCAACAGATGGCACAATAGCTACGTAGCTGGACTCCCATGTAGTGACCGCAGTTCAAGTCCTGGACCTGGAGGCTTAAACTCATGCCAGGTATGTGTGCGTGTGCACGCCCAAGATCCCAAGGGGAGAATGGAGGAGAAGAGATTGCAGTGTGGCCATCTCCCCTGGGAGGTGATTTATCGCTTTCTGTCTGTCTCTCTTTCTGCTGAGCACACACACCTTGTAGCGATAACCTCTCAAAAAAAAAAAAAGTAATAATTGGGCCAGCTTCATCATGCAAGTACTGCTGCTCAAGAGAAGCTAGATCCCACGTAGCAACCACAGGTTATATCTCAGACTACATCAGCCAGAAGCATGCCAGGAACAACAACATGCAAGTGCCCAAGATCCAACATGGTGAAGGACTGGAGGATGGAGATTGTGACATGACCAGATTCTCTGGAGGGTATTCATCTCTTTCTCTCTCTGTCTCCTTCACTCTCACCTGTACATGCATATACCATCATGAATAAAGAAAATAAAAGGAAACATTGATACATAAAACACCATAGATAAAAATCTTAAAACCATCATGTGAATGAAAAAAAGACACAAAGAAGTTCATAATTTATGATTCCACTTATAAGAAATTATAGTAAAGATAAAACTAATATGATGGGAAAAAGTCAGAAAACCCTTGTCTCTGGGGTATATTGGGCTGTTTACTGGGAACAGGTGAAAGGGAGCTTGCTAGAGTGAAGTAAATATTTTATATCTTCATAGGGGTATAGGTTCCACAGGAGAAAGCATTTGTCAAAGCTCACAAAATTGTACATCAAATATTGGTGCATTTCATTGTATGTAAATTTAATTTAAGACAAAGGTGTATGTGTTTGTATGTGTTTGTGAGTAACTGAAAAATTAGCTTTGAAATCAGACAGACCTGGGTTGAACCTATGCCCTATCACTTAAATTATTCTATAAATAGTCACTCTAATTTTACCATAACTCAAAATTGACAGATTTGAGCATTTCTGTGACAAACTACATTAGGACTATTTAACATTACAAATATGACAGATAACATACTCTTACATAATAGATTTTTAAGAATCTCATACAATTCTGGAACATCTACTGACACAAATTTCTATACACAGAGACTAAACACCATTTCACCATTTCATATTTGACAATGTCTCTCATATAATTTCCCAACAATTAGTGTGTTGCAGTTTATCTCTCCTTTTAGATCTAGCAGTCTTTCCTACATATTTTTGGGTATTCCTGTTTTGGGTGGATAGATATTTATGTGTTTTATTTTCTTGATGAATTAGCCTTCACTACTATATAATGGCCTTCTTTATCTCTTCTTACAGTTTTTGTACTAAAGCCTATTTTATCTGAAATCATTATTGGAATTCCAGCCCTTTTTTGGTTTTCATTTGCATGCAATACCGTTTTCCAGCCCTTCACTTTATTTACATA
>NW_006160229.1:2865643-2868851 GCF_000334495.1 Tupaia belangeri chinensis | reverse complement strand
TGGCCATACCCCCTGGGGGATGATTTCTCGCTTCCTGTCTCTCTCTGTCTGTCTGGCAAGCACACACGCCCTATAGCAAAAACCTGTCCAAAAAAAAAAAGAACTTCTTGTAGAGCTGGTTTGGTGTTGATAAATTATTTTAGATTTTGCTTATCTGAGAATATTTTCATCTCTTCTTCCCCTTTGATAATCTTGCCAGGTATAGTAATCTTGGTTGAAACTGTTTTTCTTTTAACACTTTGAATATATCTTCTCATTCTTTCCTTGATTGCATCGTTTATTCCAAGAGGTCCGATGTTAGCTTGATGGAATAACCTTTGTAAGTGACTTGATACTTCTGTCTTGTCATTTTTAGTATCTGTCTTTATCTGTGATTTTGGTCATTCTGTTTATGATAGGCCATGGAGAGGATCTTGTTGGGTTGATTCTATTTGGGGTCCTTTGTATTTCTTGGGTCTGGATGTTTACTTGCTTCTCTATCATTTGGGAAGTTTTCTGCAAGTATTTCATGGAATAGACCTTCTGTGTCCTTATCCAAGTCTTCACCTTCTGGAATACTTACTATTCTACTATTTGGGGAGTATATAGTATCTAGTATTTCTTGTATGTTATCCTAATTTCTTTTCATTATTTTTTCATTATTTTCAGTGGTTTCATCTAAGTCAAAGGTTTTTGTCTTCTAGCTCAGAGATTCTGTCTTCTGCATGGTTCAGTCTATTATTAATACTTTCAAGGGGGGTTTGATTTCCTGTATTACTGTCTTAATCTCTAGGAGTTCTGATTGATTTTTTTAATGATGTCTATTTCCTCCTTCAAATCCTCAAAAGACTTCCTCATCTCTGTCATCATGAATATTCTAAACCTTCTTTCTTTCGTTCTTTCTTTTTTTTTTTTTGCTATAAGGCATGTGCGCTTGCCAGACAGACAGAGAGAGACAGAGAGATAGAAAGCAAAAAATCACCCCCTAGGGGGGATGGCCACGCTGCAATCCCTTCTCCTCCATTCTCCTCTCGGGATCTTGGGCATGCACGCACACGTGCCCGGTGTGAGTTTTAAGCCACCAGGTCTGGAAGGCGAACCGCAGTCGACTACATGGGAGTCCAGCGACATAGCCATTACGCTAACTGCTGGTCCCTCTAAACCTTATTTCTAACATTCTTGAAAATTCCTTTGTGCTGGTCATGGTTGAAGAAGAGTTGTTCTGTTTCATTGAGGAAGAGGTTTTCCCATACTTTTGTGCCTCTGTGCTGGTTTCTGATCATTGGATGGATTATACACTACCTCCTGCTTTTTTGCTGTTGATTCTATGGTGTTAGAGGGAAGAAGAGTTCTACTTCTCAGATGTGTTCTTGCTAGAGGGTCTTGCCTTCCAGTCAGAGAGTGTATATAAAGTCATCTTTAGGTTTTGATTCCTTTCCCAGTCTCTTGACATCAGGTGTACCTGGGGCTAACCTAGAGATTTTCAGATAGAAGAGGGAAAAAGAGTTGCCAGATGGTTCAGAAAACTAAGAAGTCGCAGAATATTTCTGGGATGAGTTGGGAGGCAGGAAGAAGCTGTTATCTCCTGCTCGCTTCCCTCACCAACTGCTGCTTCTCTTTGATCAGCAGCAGCACAGGCTCTGGGGAAAATGGCAGCAGACAGATGTACCTAGGATGAGTTACAAGGCAGGAAGAAGCTCGGAGTGGTCTCTTGCTCAGCTTCCCTCATCAACTGCCATTATTATTATTATTTATTTCCAGAAGGCATGTGTACTCACCAGAAAGAGAAAGCACCGTCCATTGAATCATGGTCATGCCACAATCCTTTTTCCTCCATTTTCCTTCCTGTCAATATTTCAGACATGCATGCACATGTACCCAGCATAATTTTTAAGCCACCAGGGCTAGGATTTGAACTTGGCCATGTTAGGATCTTGTTCCCAATGTACAGTGCTTAACAACTATGCTATGGGACTGGCTCCAAATATTTATTTATTTATTAGGCTTCAGTTATATGTCAGGCACTGTTCTCATTGCTGGGATGTGACTAAAACAGACAAATATCATTGCCCTCATGCATTTGTTTGTATACTTGATTAAGTGTAAAGAATAAGTCACTTGGGACCAGTGGGTGGTGTGGTGGTTGAGGTGCTGGACTCCCACATGACTGAGCACAGTTTGGGGCCAGGACCTGAAGGTTTGCTTTCTCCCTTTCTCTGTCTCTCTCTGGTGAGTGCATGTGCCATATAGCAAATTTTAAAATAATAATAAATAAAACTAAATAAACAATTCTTTGAACAAATGAATAAATCACTGAAAAATGAAGTGTGTAAAGTGACTCGATTTGCCTTTTAAAAAATCATTTGTGGGAACCAGCAGTTAGCGTAATGGCTATGTCGCTGGACTCCCACGTAGTCGACCGCAGTTCGCGTCCTGGACCCGGTGGCTTAGAACTCACGCCGGGTGCGTGTGCATGCGTGCCCAAGATCCCGAGAGGAGAATGGAGGAGAAGGGATTGCGGTGTGACCATCCCCCCTGGGGGGTGATTTCTCGCTTTCTGTCTCTATGTCTCTCTCTGTCTGGCTGGCGAGCGCACACGCCCTATAGCGAAAACCTCTCAAAAAAAAATCATTTTCATCCTTGTTCAGCAATGAAATAACTTAGCAGTTGTGTGGCCTTAGGTAAGTTACTTTACCTCTCTGAGATTTATCTTTTGTTTTAAAATTGGAAAAAACACTAGTGTCTATCTCAAGAATGATAAGGATCATAGAAACATAGGTAGCAATTGACACTTGGAAGTGGCTTGATAGCTATCATTATGATCTACTCTGTGATAAATCTATTCCATTAAGGGTACTGTTAAACTGCAATAGTGCAGTAGTTAGACAAATAGAGACAAAATAGAGCCAATGTATCTTTTAAATCATCTGGGACTCACTTAGCTGGGAAAGCCAACAGGAAGCAGGGCCCTCAAAGTTTACCTGTTCTATGTTACATCCTCTGCAATCTGACATCAAGTCACTACAGCAGAAACAAATGAATTTTTCATGTGAAAATTTCATCTTTAAGGCCCTCTAGAAAAAGTGTAAATCTTTGTCTATAAACCTCTACTTATCCTTGCTGTATAAGGAAGTGAGTTCAAGATCTTTTTCACCTATTTAAATAACACGTATATAAGATCTGCTTCTACCTCTCTACAAAAATCAACAAATGAAATGTAAATACACTC